>NW_028318094.1:3638333-3964444 GCF_062004578.1 Staurois parvus
TTGAAGTATGGAAAAAGATAGATGTTGCAGTATGTCGCCAACTTGTTCATTCCTAGAACACCTTGTGCTGTCCTTACAAATCATACAAAATACTAGATGGAGTAGTTTTTGTTGTGGGTGTATTCATTTTTGCATCAACTAATTTGATTAAAACTGAAGATTTTGTAATCTAAGTTATATTAACCTTACTTTAATGTAATGAGCTAAACAAATGTTCTATAAAACTCAGTTTTGTCAGAATTTTGGAAATAGTTCTTGTGTTCATTGAGATATTGATTAACCGCTTGCCGCCCTGCCACTGTGTATATACGTGTGCAGGGCGGCAGTGGAGCGCAAAACCACGTTTAAAAACGGGTTCCGCGCTCCCGACACTTTCGCCGGCAGGGGGCGCGCGCGCACGCTCCCGCCGACCCGCGGGTGACACTATTTGATCCAGGAGGGATCAATCATTAGATTTCAGCCAGTGATTTCTGGCTGAAATCACATGATCGGTCCCTGTCCTATCCTGTCCTGTGTTGACATACACAGGGCAGGATATGATGTCATTCTTCTCTGCCTGGACACATTCCGTTCCAGACAGAGAAGAAGACATCCAAAAAGTGAGTACACAAGCACTACACTACAGTTAGAACACTCTAGGACACATTTAACCCCCTGATCGCCCCCCCCCCTCCAGTTAACCCTTCACTGCCCTGTCACCAGTGTTACTGATCAGTGAAGCGATTTTTACTGATCAGTGTCGCTGGCGACTTTCGATAGAGTTAGCGCCCCTCCCAGATAGCGCCAGATTGCCCGCCAGTACACCAGTAATCCCGTTTAACCCCTTGATCGCCCCCCCCTCCAGTTAACCCCTTCACTGCCCTGTCACCCAGTGTCACTGATCAGTGAACCAATTTTTACTGATTACTGTATCAGTGTCGCTGGCGACTTCCGATAGAGTTAGCGCCCCTCCCAGATAGCGCCAGTTTGCCCGCCAGTACACCAGTAATCCCGTTTAACCCCTTGATCGCCCCCCCCCCCCCAGTTAACCCCTGCACTGCCCTGTCACCAGTGTCACTGATCAGTGAACCAATTTTTACTGATCACTGTATCAGTGTCGCTGGCGACGTCCGATAGAGTTAGCGCCCCTCCCAGATAGCGCCAGCTTGCCCGCCAGTACATCAGTAATCCCGTTTAACCCCTTGATCGCCCCCCCCCCAGTTAACCCCTTCACTGCCCTGTCACCAGTGTCACTGATCAGTGAACCAATTTTTACTGATCACTGTATCAGTGTCGCTGGCGACTTCCGATAGTGTCAGCGCCCCTCCCAGATAGGGCCAGTTTGCCCGCCAGTACACCAGTAATCCCGTTTAACCCCTTGATCACCCCCCCCCCCCCCCCAGTTAACCCCTTCACTGCCCTGTCACCAGTGTCACTGATCAGTGAACCAATTTTTACTGATCACTGTATCAGTGTCGCTGGCGACTTCCGATAGTGTTAGCGCCCCTCCCAGATAGCGCCAGATTGCCCGCTAGTACACCAGTAATCCCATTTAACCCCTTAATCTCCCCCCCCCCAGTTAACCCATTCACTGCCCTGTCACCAGTGTCACTGATCAGTGAACCGATTTTTACTGATCACTGTATCAGTGTCGCTGGCGACTTCCGATAGAGTTAGCGCCCCTCCCAGATAGCGCCAGATTGCCCGACAGTACACCAGTAATCCCGTTTAACCCCTTGATCACCCCCCCTCCAGTTAACCCCTTCACTGCCCTGTCACCAGTGTCACTGATCAGTGAACCAATTTTTACTGATCACTGTATCAGTGTCGCTGGCGACTTCCGATAGTGTTAGCGCCCCTCCCAGATAGCGCCAGTTTTCCCGCTAGTGCACCAGAAATCCCATTTAACCCCTTGATTTCCCCCCCCCCAGTTAACCCCTTCACTGCCCTGTCACCAGTGTCATTGATTACAGTGAACAGATTTTTACTGATCACTGTATTAGTGTCACTGGTGACTTCCGATAGTGTTAGCGCCCCTCCTAGATAGCGCCAGTTTGCCCGCTAATGCACGGGATTTTTTTTACCAAAAACATGGAGCAGAATACATTTTGGCTTAAATTTATGACTAACTTTGAGTTTACGATATATTTTTTATAGCTGAAAGTAGAAAATATTGTTTTTTTTCAAAATTTTTGTGGTTTTTTTGTTTATAGCGCAAAAAATAAAAAGCGCACAGGTGATCAAATACCACCAAAAGAAAACTCTATTTGTGTGAAAAAAAGGACGTAATTTTCGTTTGGGTGCAGCATTGCATGACCGCGCAATTATCATTTGAGTTAGTGCAGCGCTGTATAGCAAAAAAAGGCATAAATTACAGTATCTATACGATAGTTTGTAGACGCTATAACTTTCACACAAAGCAATCAATATACACTTATTGGGATTTTTTTTACCAAAAACATGTAGCAGAATACATTTTGGCTTAAATTTATGACTAACTTTGAGTTTACGATATATTTTTTATAGCTGAAAGTAGAAAATATTGTTTTTTTTCAAAATTTTCGTGGTTTTTTTGTTTATAGCGCAAAAAATAAAAAGCGCACAGGTGATCAAATACCACCAAAAGAAAGCTCTATTTGTGTGAAAAAAAGGACGTAAATTTTGTTTGGGTATAGCATTGCATGACCGCGCAATTATCATTTGAATTAGTGCAGCGCCAAACAGCAAAAAAAGGCCTGGTCATTAAGGGGGGTAAATCCTCTGGGGCTCAAGTGGTTAAAATCTTACTTTTCAAAAGTGGTGTGCTCATTTATGCTGAGCACTGTATATGAATCTCCAAATGGAAATAGTACTACCAATTAATCTGAAAAAAAATTATAACAAAATTAATGAATGCATTCATTTCATTCGGATGAAGCCACATGATACAATTTCCATAGGGAAATTAATTAAATTTTCAAATTTGTTTGATAATTCGGATGCGGAAAATTAATGGATCTGAATTTCATTCCATTCGTTAATTCAGATGCACATGACGCCAGTCAATATTGTCCAGTCAGCTCATGCCATTTCTCTTGGGTTCGACTAGCATCCAAAAACATTGACTCCTTCCTTTTTTGAATCAATCCAATTCCATAATGGGCAGCACAGTGGCTAAATGGTTAGCACTTCCGCCTGGCAGTACTAGGGTCGTTGGTTCGAATCCCTGCCATGGCACCACCTGCCTGGAGTTTGCATGTTCTCCCTGTGCCTGCGTGGGTTTCCTCCAGGTACTCCGGTTTCCTCCCACACTCCAAAGAGTTGCTGGTAGGCTAATTGGATCCTGTCTAAATTGTCCCTAGTATGTGTATGCATGAATGTGAGTTAGGGACCTTAGACTGTACACCCCTTGAGGGTTAGGGACTGATGTGAATGTACAATATATATGTAAAACGCTGCGTAAATTGACGGCGCTATATAAGTACCTGAAATAAATAAATAAATAATATATCGAATATATAGAAATCTTCCGTAAAAACATTTTTGAATACACCCTGACCAACGAAGGTAAGAAATTAATTCCGAAAACGAATCTGTTCAATATAATGAATATGACAAAACAAAATTCCAATGAATGAAAGCATCCAAAACCAAATGAAAATTTCCTGCATGCACATGTCTACAATTGAGAAAGGTGTGGGAATGAGTAGCTGTAACAGATGTTTCCAAGGAACCTATTAACAAGATAAGTATATTTGTTTTAAAGCTGATCTCCAGGTAAAAAATAAATAAAAAAAACAAACAACAAAATCTGCCCTTCCCCCATTTAGCTAATTACTAAATTTCATTCTTAAAAACAAAAAAAAAACTAAAATCCTTGTTTTTTATCTTAACTAATGGTCACCTGACAGGAAGGTCCCAAGTTCTCTTTTGTCCTGATGGTAATAGTCCTCCTTCAAGTTCCCAAGTTGAGAACATGGATGCTTCTCATCGGCTTTCAGAGGAGTTCATCTTAGGTATTCACTGATAATTCCACCAGTAACATCATGACATTATAATTCTAGGGGCAGGAATAAAAGTGGTCAGGGGCTCGGATTACAGATTTCTACTACAGGAACACAATGAATTCTGATTTTCTTTCAATAAGAATAAGGCCATTTGAAAACCAACACTTCATACTGCTTGCACAGTATATTACTCAAGCTTGTCAGGCAGATGAGACTCTAGAACTAGAATAGTTCAGTTTCTAGTAGATCAGAAATGAAAAAAAAATCTGCCGTAGGAGAAATATGTAGGATGTCATTCATTGCGGACTTTTGCTTTGGCTTCAATACGTTCTAAATCACTGGCCCGGAGATAAAGATTTCAGAATTTTCTTTCATTTTCTGCCTTATTGTTCCAGGCCTGTGACCTAGAAGCACTGAAGTCAGAAATTGTATATAATTTGCATTTTTTAGAAAGAGGCCACCAGTGGCTGTCTGAATAGCTCCCACATGTGTGGGTTGCCCTTGCTAGCCTCTACAAATGCATTGATTTTTGATTCAGTGACCCAAATTTGTTCAATGCAATTAAAATGATAGTGAAAAATTATTTAAAAATATGCAATTTAATTGGAATATTAGGTTGGTCATTCCCTCCAACAGTATAACACAAGGTAGGAGTGAGTGATTTTACATAATTCTACCTTTAAAGAAATGTAACCAATATTAAACTCTATTGATTTCTATATATAATCAGCTTACAAATGGTGTCCCATCCCTTTGTGATATGGCTTTATTTAAATAACACAATTATCACTGAGAGTAAAACATATTGGAAAATCCCAAATTTTCAGTTGTATTCAGAACAGCAATAAAAAGTAAGTCTTCTAATAGGGACATGTTTTCTGGAGCTAGCTGTCTAAGGTTGTATTTCCCCTCAGTTTGCAGAGATTTCATCTCACTTCCAGTTGTATCTAAAGGGCCAGAAATGAAGGGAAATCTCCTCCGTGGGACTAAAAAAATCTGACAGGGATTTTAACCATTCCCTACTCTATCCAAAACAGAAAAATGTTTTTTTTGTTCTTACAGTATGTTTACTTTAGACTGTTGCGAATTCATTTTGAAACAATCCACATTTATAATATTCGTACAATGATCCTTGCATTTCCACATTTTTCTAAACTATTACAGTTACTTAGCAGCAGAAATTGTTTAATCAAATACTTACGTCATCTCACTCAAAATGAATGCAAAGGTGTTCTGTATTACTTAAAATATGCAGCTACTCATTGGAAATGATAGGTGTGTGAAACGCTCCTCTCAATCTACATCTGTACATAATCAGCAAAAATCATGGGCTCATTTGTGCAAGGTAAAAAGGTATTCAGCAGTTCTTCAAATACATCACGACTCTAAGGAAGGAAATATTTTTGCATCTATTCAGAGGGAAATCTGCCATTTCTGGCATTTAGTGCACAGTCTAAAGAATGAAGGAACTTCAGTTTCAGCGGCTGCAGTCGTCAACTGACGCTCGTTCTTCCATCTCGCTTGTCATTAAGCAATCACAGACCATTGTGTGCTGATTGCTGAAAATCAGGGGCATTTGTGTCCTTTGGTACAACTCCTTTATATAGAAAGTGCCTAACTGTATTCTTTTCTGTTATTTTGTGTAATGGAAAGGTTAGGCCATCCATGGTGCACTGCTGTGTCTTTCACAGTCTCTCCTTGTGTTGCCTTGCCCTTTAAGGAACTATTGCTCTATAGAGGCTTTTATAATGTGAGTGGCATCTTGTATTGTGTTAGAAGTTGGAGACTTTCTAAATTTTCAACTTTCTTTTCCTACCAGAGCATTGGATGTATCCATCTGCAGTTAAAGGGAGCCTACCTGTGCAGATGTTGCCAAAGACAGCTAAGGCTCTCATCTTGTACTGAAAACAGCCATTTCCAGATGGCCAGAAGCATTGCTAATTCTTGGAAGGTATGTTGCTGTGTGTTGCCAGCCGCAGAAGCATCTTTTTTAAATATCAGGAAATTCAGGTTTCAGCACTAGATGCAAGAGCATAACTTAAGCCATAGCAAACCATTTGACTGCTATATGGTCCAGCATCATTGTGAGGACAGCACTTCCTGGCTACATAGCGATTTATGCTGGTGGCATTTGGCAGGAAACACCTCTCCTCGGAACACAAAAATTATTTAAACTTTGTCAAACTTTTTTGAGCACCAGCAGGTGTTAAATCCAAAAAAAGAAGCTTGGGATTTATTGCTCACATTCAGTCTGAAGTTTTCTCCACTAGTGATGGGCCAAATACCTCGCTGTTCAGTTCGATGTCGAGCTTTCAAACCTAATGAAAGTTTAACCACGAACTTCGAACAGAGGGGACAATTCACTAAGTGGTATCTTACTGCATCTGAGTATGTGGTAAGATACTGCACAGCTACTAAAACATTCTTTAATGTTTCAGCTGTCAGCAGGGTTCCCCATTGACAGCTGAATGTATTGCCGTCAATTATTTATTTATTTTTTTAATGCGTGGGGTCCCCCCCATTCGTATCAAGCCCTTTAGGTCTGGTTTGGATTTTGAGGGGAACCCCATTAAAACGAATAAAAAATGGCACGGGGTCCCCCCCAAAATCCATACCAGACCCTTATCTGAGCATGCAGCCCGGTAGGTCAAGAAAGAATGCAAAGGAGCGAGTGCCCCCCTCCTGAACCATACCAGGCCACATGCCCTCAACATGGGGGGGGTGCTTTGGGGCAGGGGGTCATTGCAGCAATGTGCAGTACACAGATAGAAATTGTGCATGGACCATTTTTGGCAGCTCATCCCACTGCAGTGCTTGGTTCTGCAAGGTGCATTGGAATGCCATTTAGAATGAATGGCATTCTAACAGTGTAAAAAAAAAAAAAAAAAAAAGAAAAGAAAAATAGGTAGAACGGGATTTTATCAAGGTCAGTGTCAGGGTTAGGGTAAGGTCAAGGTCAGAGTCAAAGGTCATGGTCAAGGGTTGGGGTAAAAGGTCAGGGTCAGTGTATTTTAGGTAAGATTAAAAAACAGCTTTTTTTAAACTAGTATCAGTATCAGTTTGTTTTGGGCAGGATAAAATACAGAAAAGTGCACACCATTGTTTTAGGGTCTTCCTGCTGCATCGAAGTAACGCATGGGATGTGCCTTGCCATGCACTTCTGTAAAGTGCATGATAACACACACATTATTGCAATGTCATAGTGTGAACCAGCTCTTAGCTGTCAATAGAACAGATGTCCCTGTTGTCAGATGCTCCCTAGCTCTGCTGCTTTTGTGACAACAATAACATTTGGGATTTCCTTTCACTTTTTGTCTCAATGCCAATGCTCAACCGAAGAGGCTTGCCACAGTGGGGACACAGAGAGCATTATAAACAGTTTTCCACCCTTCTCTACTCTATCCAAAACAAATAAAAAGTTTCAGCTGGAAGTTAGGGATGAGTGAAATTGAGATATTTAGTGGTGTAAAGGTTCAAATACTTACCTTAGTTCCAAAAGTCCAATGCTCATGAGATCCCTCACTGGCATAAACATCTTCTCCCTGGGTTCTTCCAAGGGCTGGTCTTCGGCTGTTTTGTTAGGAAAGGGAAGATGACGTCACTCCTGTGCATGTGTGGGAATGCGGTCATCCCTACACATTCTTGAGAAGAGGAGATTAAGGGGGGATATGATCTCCATGTATAATACATCAGTGGTTCATATAGTGAACTCGGTGTAGAGCTATTCACCCTGAGGTCATCACAGAGGACAAGGGGGCACTTTTTACGTCTGGAGGAAAATACATTTAATCTCCAAACACGGAAAGGTTTCTTCACAGTGAGAGCTGTGAAAATGTGGAATAGACTCCCTCAAGAGTTGGTTCTGGCCAGCTCAGTGGATTGCTTTAAAAAAGGCCTGGATTCTTTCTTAGATACACAGAAAATAACTGGATACTAACATTTATAGGTAAAGTTGATCCAGGGAATATCCCATTGCCTCTCAGGGGATCAGGAAGGAATTTTTTTTCCCAGCAGGAGCAAATTTAATCAATTTGCTGGGGTTTTTTGCCTTTCTCTGGATCAACTGTGGGTGTAGGATTATAACTTTTTTTTTTTTAACGGGTGAACTGGATGGACTTTTGTCTTTTTTCAGCCAGACTAACTATGTAACTATGTAACTGGCAATGTGCCAGAATGTAAAATGAGCTGTGCATAAGTGTACATTCTGCAGAGGATTGTGAGCAAGCAGGTAAGTGTAGTTTATTGCACTAGAGACATTGCATGTCTGCAATAAAAAAAAACCCCATCTGACGACCTCACCTGTTTGCAGAGTTCCGGTTCCCAGAGTACCTCTGGAGTAGGTCTTATTTACTCCAACGCACATAAACATGTGCTATCTGGTTAGTACATTATATACTCACTTCTCATGAACCACGGAAGTCACGTTATTTCATATAACCATCTAAAGAACCACGAATGCCACGTTGCACATTTTAAGACTTTTACTTATTCTTTCATGTCATGTTTACCTTCAATATGAAGCGCTGCATTCTTTTCAGTTATTGTACTATACATTAGAGGATTCAGGTATTTCCTTTATATGCTGGCGGCTGATTTTATATTTTAATATTTACTTTATGCTACCCTAGCGCTCGTATATCCACCGTTTTTATTCCAATAAAAAAACTTGCCTGCTTGCACTTCTTAGTTCTTACATTTATTCCTGCTTTAATTTCCCCAAAATCCTATTGTGGGTAAATGGATTTGGTTCAATGGGCAAGGCCAAATTGATGTAGTTAATAGTTTTTTTTTAAGGATACATTGGGGGTTAATTACAAAAACTGGAAAGTGCAAAATCTGGTGCAACTCTGCAGAGAAGCGAATCAGCTTCCAGGTTTTTTTCTCAAAGCTTAATTGAACAAGCTGAAGTTAGAAGTTGATTGGCTACCATGCACAGTTGTACCAGATTCTGAGTGCACCAGTTTTAGTAAATCTACCCAATGGATTTTAAATGGCTGCTCAGGGTTACAGAAATTCCTTTAAACTATCATAGACCTTTTCATCTCAATATTTTTTTTTCAGAGACCTTGTTAACCTCAGTATTTTTCTCACAAAAATAAAAAGCAGACAGTGGAATAAAAATGAAAGGAACACTATGCAGATTATGATTAAATACACAAGAAAAATTTAAACTATTGTTATGTAATACTGGTAAATACGGACCATTAAATGCGTTCATTGTAAAGACAATAATTTTTATATTTAAAGAACTATATTAATTGGTAATAAGTTAAGGGACTTATTAAATAAAATGTGTGCCTATTTTTTATGCCATAAATCAATATTATCTATTTAAAATCTTGTCCAAGTGTGTGTTCATCAGTCCATAACTCGTTCATTAATTTAACACTTTTCAGTGAACTTTTTTTTCTGTATTTTATTGCTAATTGCCACATTTATAAGGCTGCGCAACTGGAATTAGCAAGAAGAAAATTGCAGGATTCATGTCACTGTATCAATGGTACACATAATGGCTTGTGAAGCAAACCCCTCCCTCGTCTTCTGTATAATTTTCTGAGTTTTGTTTTGGGTTTTCTCTTTTTTTTCCGTTTGTTGATTTAGTTGGAACATTATGCAAAAAATGTGACAGTTAATTCTAAACTTTTAAAATCCAATTTATATTTATTGTTTGCCAACCTTTAAGCTGTTTCTGCATTTTGTTTTAAGTGTTCTCTTTTTATTTCTGAATAGTTGAAGGATTGTTCCACAAATGTGACAGTTTTGTTTCTGAACTTTATAAAATCCATTTTATTTCACATTTATTGTTTGTCGTTCTATAAAGTGGTATTAAGCCCAAAACAAAAAATGTATTATATTGTAGCTTGCTAATTCATAGATGTGGTGGCTACATAAGGTTTCTTTTTAAGGCTTTCTTTCCTTTATTGTAATCTGGTTATCCAGCTAGTACGTGTGTTGTTTTTCAACAGACCAAATTATCCTCCAAATGTAGCAATTAGACTGTTGGAGCAAACCATTTACCACTGACAGGGGTGCTTTCAATGATAAGCTTTTATTTATTCATGAAAAAAAACCATTTTCCCAAAAGAAAAAAAAAACTATGCTGTAAATTTAAATCTGAATGTGAATTTAAATATGCTAATACATCTACCCCCCCCCCCATGCAAATTAACAATGCTGCTGTCCAAAGGTGTTTCTATGGCTCCTTCATCCAGAGTGGGGGTATGGTAATACAGAAGGTGTGTTACTGGCCAGATCATCAGGTGAAAACAGAGGGAAAAAAATTAAAAATATAAAACTACACCCTTGCTCTTTGCTCTGGCTATAGAGCCCCTGGACCTCTTAAGTAGAGCTAACCCGGATGTCAGGGGACTCGAGATAGGGGGCACACACCATAAGTTATGTCTCTTTGCGGATGACGTCTTGCTCTTTCTTACATCTCCATTGACTTCCTCTCCCTCCCAACTTCGGCTTCTCGAGATGTTTGGCTCGCTTTCTGGTCTAATAATAAACCCCAATAAATCAACAGCACTCAACATTTCTCTCCCCCCTATAGAGTTGACGCATCTGAAGCAGATTTTACCATTCCCTTGGTCACAGTGTCATATCCCTTTCTTGGGAATCAAGCTGACTCCTAGGTTATAAGACCTTTACACAGCTAACTATCTTCCGATGCTAAACCACCTTTCTGCTCTTTTGACCAAATGGTCTTCCCTTCCCCTCGCATGGCTAGGCAGAATAGCAGTTTTCAAGATGTCAATCCTCCCAAAAATTCTATATCTGTTTAGAGTCCTCCCAGTCCCAGTCCCCCCTCATTATCTCCGCACACTGCAGCGTCGCATCTTCTCCTATATATGGGGCAATACTCGTCCTCGTATACCTCGCTCCACCCTATACCGCCCTAAGCTCAATGGAGGTCTAGGCCTACCCGACATCAGCAAATATTATCAAGCAGCGCATTTAGCCCAATTACCAAAAATATCATGCAACCTTTGAAATCCCTCAATGGGTTGCACTTGAATCGATAGAATGTGACCCCTTATCTACAGCTAACTTACTCTGGTTGAGGCCAATAGACCGCCGTTCTATAACCAACCCCATCACTTCTCACTTTTTATCCTTATGGGATAAACTGAAAACCCGTTATCTCCTCTAATCATTACATAATCCTATGCTCTCGTTTCTACGAAACCCAGCTTTTCCCCCGGCCTGGCAGACACCCCGTTTATTCAAAGCCTGGTCCTCTGCTAATTTGCTCCGTACGCATCATTTCCTACAGAGGAATAAGTTTAAATCCTTTGCCTCGCTGCGGGAAACGCATAGCCTCCCAGCTTCCGAGACATTTAGATACTTGCAGCTACAACACTTTTACGCCCCCTACGCTACAGTAACCAATCGGCCAGACACCATGTCTCTCTTTGGACGAGCGTGTTGCAAAGACCCTCATAGGCGTGGGCTTATCTCCTGCTTATACTCACTCTTCGCCACTTCGACTACCACGTCCCCCCCTCTGTATACCCATAAGTGGGAAGTGGATTTAGGTAAGAAATTGGACCCATCTGATTGGGACCACATTTGGGCCAACACAAAATCGTCTTCGCAGAACATTGTAGCATTGGAAAGGAATTATAAAGTTTTAACCCTCTGGTACTTGGTCCCGGTGAGAATCACAAAATTTACTAATTACTAATTACTCGCCCAGCTGTTTTAGAGGCTGTACGGACCCAGGAACACACTACCATATGTGGTGGGACTGCCCAGTAGCCCGAATCTTTTGGGATGAAATTTTTACCATGATATCTACATTTAGCACTATCACTCTACGACCCGACCCAACAACAGCCCTACTCAATCAATGCCCTCCTGGCATCTCCAATTCGCAATCAAGCTCCTTATGCAAGTTACGACAGCGGCTAAGCAGGTTATAGCGAAATCCTGGAAATCCCCCACCCTAAGTGTCGCGGCCGTCAAAACCAGAATAACACAAGCCATGATACATGCAAAGGTGGAAGCCACAATTCTTGACACGGTCCCTAAATTCTTGCGCATATGGAGCCCCTGGGTAGAACGCTTCCTCCCACCTAACTTTGACGAATCACTCCTTCTCCCTTGAGTTCTGTACTGTGCAGCAAGGATATTGTCAATAGCCCTTCGTACGTAGCACGTAGGGGCTGTTGTAAACTTGAGGAATGTTCATGGAGTCATGGTTGTTGTTCCTCTTCCCCTTCCCCCCCTTCCACCCCTGTCTGACCCCCTCCAAACTTCCCCCTATTTCTTTAATGCACTTGGGAGACATTGCTCTGATTGGCTGGCACCATAATGTGATTTGTTGTCAACTTTTATCTACCTGTTTCCGTTAGAAATGTATAGGCATTAATACCTTGACCCTCATTCATTTTTTTATGTCCTACTGCCACTTCAATGTCCAGCATACATTGGCAATGTCTCCTTGTTTGTGTCATTCTGGTTTATTGTTAATAAAATTGTTTGAACAAAAAAAAATAAAACTAATGCACCCACCACCTCTAATGATAGGTAAGCTGCTATATATTATATTTTTGGTTTAGCATTTAATACAGCTTTAAGTTGCTGCTTTTAATAATACATGGAAAAACGTAATGTCAGCTTGGTCTGCAAACTGGCTAATGTGGCATTTGTGAGCCTGGTTAAATTTGCAAGTTCTTTATAAGTAGACCCCAAAGCGCTGATTTCTGACCAACTGTGTATAATTAATTTTGCACTGAGTTTATAATGAGCATATTCACTGCCCTTCAAGTCTCAGTGGAGATAAAGATATGCAATGCTTCTTGTTAATAATAAAAAGTATCATTCCACTGATAACCTTCTGCTCAGTCAAAGGCAATGGAGTTCAAAGGAAAAATGGACTCCAAACTTCTACACTTCCTGGGCTCATATTTGATCTCAAAAGTAATATAGTGTTTTTGGATGCACACAGAAATCAAAACAAAACATTAGAAGCAATGCAGGCACTCATGGATGTTAGCACAATAAAGTTGATTTACTAAAGGCAAATTGACTGTGCACTTTGCAAATGCAGTTGCGCTTTGCTAGGGCATTTGCTCCAAAGCTTAGTAAATGTGGTGAAGCTTTGCTGACTTCCACCATCCAATCACATGCCAGCAAAAATGTTGTTTTTTATTTTCCTTGCACATGATTGGATATTCTTTGCAAAGTGAAGCTCATATACTAAGCTCTGGAGCAACTGCGCTTACATAGTGCAACTGCACTTGCAGAGTGCACAGTCTATTTGCCTTTAGTAAATCAATCTCATTGAGTCTAACATGAACCCTATGTACTCCATCAACAGCACACCTATCTTATTCATTACCGAAAACATTGTCACTTAGGGCTAGTTCACACTAGACGCAGTCCAGTGTTTTTTTTCTGCATCAAAAATGCATGCACAGTGCTTTCCATGTATTCCAATGTCCCTAGTTCACACTAGTGTAGTCAGTTCCAGTCAGTTTCTGGTGAAGGAAAAAAAAGCAGAACATGCTGCATTTTTTCTGCACAGAACCATAGTGGAACATGGATCAAAACTGCACCGGAACTACGTGTGGTATGAACTGTAAGCAAAAATGTATCCGGAATGCATCCAGAGTGTATTTATCTAGTGTGAAATGGTCCTAAGTGCTAGTTCACACTAGATGCAGTCCAGTGCGTTTTTTTCTGCATCAAAAATGCATGCACAGTGTTTTCTATGTATTCTAATGGCCCTGGTTCACACTAGTGCAGTCAGTTCCATTCAGTTTCCTGTGCAGAAAAAAAAGTAGAACATGGTGCATTATTTCTGCACAGAACCATACTGTAAAAATGACAAACTGCATCAAAACTGCACCAGAACTGTGTGTGGTGTGAACTGTAAGCAAAAACATATTCAGAATGCATCCGGAGTGCGTTTTTGTAGTGTGAACTGGCCCTAAAAGGTACTGCTATTGTTCCAAACTGCAACAGTGTCAATATATTGGTGATGAAAACCAATACGTTGCACTTTATGCTTCACAACCGTTTTCCTGAGAAGTATATATTCTGTAACACTTTCTGTAAAAGCAGTTTGGGGATTAGCAGGGGTGTGAATATTTTTCTGAATGTGAATAATTACACGGGCCATAGATGGTTTGGATCTCAGCCAGTTCTGCAGGGACCCGCCTAGATTTGAACCGTCTATGGATTGTACCTAAGTTGATCCATTGATCACCTTGGGTACAACCAGCACATTGGATTTTTACGTCTTTATTGCTGATAGCAATAATCAGAGTGTTCTCCCAGCAGAAAAGACATGCTTGGAGGTTTGAAAGAAGAGAATAAGTGCAGGGCATACATGACAGGGTGGAAGGCAAACCTGGCAAGATAGGGTTAATGTAGCTGTTGGTATATGAAATGAGAGCACACTTACTGGATTGGAGGAGTGGATGGGGTGATGCGAGGAGCTGAAGAGAGAGTAGTTGATGGGGAGGAGTGAAGGGTGTCACTTGCAAGCTGGAAATTGTCAGTGGAACATCCCTCCCTCCTGCCCTGGTAATTGGGTTTGCATGGTTCAGAGGAGGTGGGGTGCATTTGGAGCCCTTGACGGGGGTCTAAAATTTGGAATATTGGGAAAACAGTGGGACCCATCTCATGTATGGAGTCCTCCAGTTGGTTTAGTGTAGACTGACTGGGGAGGTAAGGTTGGTAGGGGTCGGTGGTCAGTTAGGTTAGTCCGCGAGGCGGTGTTTGGCGGCTGGGGATAGAATCTAGCTTAATGGCACCACGGACTCCAAAATAGTGGGAGGAGGTGTCGTCAAGAATCCACAACTGTTCTTGGAGCTGGATTGTTTATAACTGTGAATGTTTTTCTTGTTATTTATGGTTTTGGTTTAGTAAAAGGCCGAGTCTGCCATTTACTCCATTTGGGTGTTGGTGTCTTTATGTAAGGAAAAGGGGGGTGGAAATGGGGGGGCAGGGGGGCAGAGGCAACAGGTGTACCTGAACTACCCTAGTCATGGTTCCCTGCATCCCCCTGCTGGGAAAACACGGTAGCTCCATGGGAGGGATTCAGTCAGTGTTGATGGACAAACTGAGTGATGTTCCTTCCTGCAACCCATGGTTGCAGGAATGAAAATTGCATCATCTAAAGCCTGCCTTAGTCTGCAGCTGAATATTGATGGATGTTGTTGAGAACCTCTACAATGCAAAATTACTGGCGTGGAATTAGACATTCCAGGAACACAAGGCCACCAGCAACCCAAAGATTTTACAGAACGGTGCACCCTACTGTGCACAAGCCCAGCCAGGCTGATAAAAGCCCCAGGCAAATATTTTATGCTGCTGCATGTAAACCTTTAACCCAGCGCTATGATATAAAGGGCTGGCATCAAAGGAGTTCATAAAAATGAATCTGTATTTTCCCAGGTTACTGCAGATTACACATAATATGGCACCATTCCATTTGCAGCCTGTACAGGTTTCTCATTCATCATGTGAAATAACTACATCATAAAAACACCAGATGATATTTGACAGTAATTGGCATGGCAACCAACAGGCCCGCTCGGTTAGACGAGAAGTAGGACAGGGATATCCCTCCAGTCCGATTTAATATGTCTTCTGAGAAGCAGTACCTCAGGACCTTCCCAGACAGTCAGTGAGTGAATGCGGCACAGAAGGGTGCCCCTTGAATGATGATAGTAAATCATTATGAAATGTGTGCTCGGTGCAGGCATGACAGGGGTGTAGCCTGTGTGGAGGGGGAGGAAGAGAATTACAGCAGCTTCTGCTTGTTGCTCTGTTCTATTTTAGAACACAAAGACAGTATATGCATATGTGTGTTTTTACAGAGCCCTACGCAGCTTCTAGCTACAAATTAGGAACATGACAGCCAAGTGAAAGACAGGGTTGACATTTGGTGACAAAACACAACAAGTCATTTCAATGAATAGTCTTCTGTAATACTTCTGGAATAACAATAATAACAAAAAAACAACAAAAGTACATTGTCTACATTTTAAAAGAATAATAGAAATAATAATAATTATTCTTTTTATTATCATACTTTTTATCATATTACTATTAATATAATTATTATCAACCACTTGACCGCCAGAAGATTTACCCCCCTTCCTGACCAGGCCATTTTTTACTATAGGACACTTCGTTACTTTGAAAATTGCCTGGTCATGCAACACTGTATATAAATGAAATTTATGTCATTTTTCCCCCTACAAAAAGAGCTTTTTGGTGGTATTTGATCACCACTGTTTTCTTTTGAAAAACGACCAACAATTTTGAAAAAAAAAATAAAACATATAAAATATTTATTACTTTTTGCTACAAAACACATCCACTAAAAAAAATGTCTTTATAAATTTAGGGCAATATATATTCTGCTACATTTTTTTGTTAAACAAATCCCAATAAACATGCATTGATTGGTTTGCTAATGCCTACAAATGGTGGTATATACACTGGTATACTTTTTTTTATATACTAGTAATGACAGTGGTCAGTGACTTAAAGCATGACTGTGATATTGCTGAAAACAATCTGACACTAACTGACACTTTGTGGGAACCAGTGACACAAATACAGTGATCAGTGCTACAAATATACACTGTCACTATGCTAATGACACTGATTGGGAAGCAGTTAAGCATCTAAGGTGATCAAAGGGTTAACTGTGTGCCTAACCAGTGTTTATGTGTACTATATGGTGTTTTTACTAAGGCATGTGCTGGATTTTATTTCCTGCTTTGCAGTGAAACAAAATACAACACATCGCCACTGACAGGACACAGCTCTGCATTGTTTAATTGTCAGACTTGTGTTCTGTCTTTCTCCTCACCGATCAGTGGGTACGGGCGGTCGTCCCTTGGCCGGCACCCGCTGATCAGCTTCTGCTATGACTAATCACAGCAGAAGCAGCTTGCCGGGGGGGCGCACGTGTGCGTGTCCTACTAGGAAGGGCAGTATCACGTATATATACGTGATTCTGCACACATCAGCCACCATGTGGCAGTAAAGCTGTGATAGGGCGGTCATCAACCGGTTAATATCATTTTTGCTGTAGCTCATCCTCCCTTAGTAGAGTCCCCCCAAATTTCATACCATACCTTTTGAGTCTAGTATGCATTTTAAGGGGGTACCTCACACTAAATAAAAAATATATGAGATTTCCCAGCAAAGTCATATGAATTTTAAGAGGAACTCCATGCAATAAAAAAAAAAAAAAAAGAGGTGAAGTTCTAGAAATCCATGCCAGAGTCTTAATTTAAGCATGCAGCCTGACTGGCCAGGAAAGTGGGGGGGGTGAGTGTCCATACCCCCCCCAGAACCATACCAGACTAGATGCCCTCAACATGTGGGGGACCCTTATCTGGAAAAGCACCTTTCCCCATATTCATGTGGGCAAGGGCCTCATCCCTGAAACCTTTGCCCAAATATGGCTGTGAATATATGTAAAAATGTAAGTGGATAGGCATGGTTTAATTTAGATGTTTGAAACAAACACGTCAAGGAAAGAGGAAAGGCAACAGAAGTGGTACATCTGTTTTATAAGGGTCTGCTATATGCAGGAACGCTTACCAGAGGAAGTAGAGAAGGGAGACAATGGGATTATTAACATTATCTTATCTTGAAGAGTACAGTACCCCAACAGCCTAAAGGAAAAAAAAACATTAGCAATTGGTCAACAAATAAGTGAAACATTAGTATTTAAGATATATAGTTGGTGAAAAACAAGTGGAACAGAGAGTAGTCCTTAAACCCTATACCGGGGTAATCCTGTCTAAAGGAAGTAGTACCACAGTGATAATTCTGTAGCCTATATTAAACCCCTTTCCCCGATGGCCATCACTTTGGGGCCCAAATGTGATGTTGGAGCACTCAGGACAAAGGTTCTCCAAACAATTGTAAAGGCCCCTGCACTTTGACCCACACAGGCAATACTGTTCAAGGTGGAATGTGGCTGGCCAGTGGCCTCTTACTGACTCTTTATTGAACCCAGTTAGCAGATCAATAAAAACAGCACAGAGTTCTCTTCAACAACTGGGCAGCAGGATCAGTCAGTGATGGTGTGAGGTACCAGGGAGTGTCCTTTGTGGGGTGCTTCTCCCTGTCACAGATGGAGAGACAGCATTTCACCAGCAAACAGACACACACTCTCTCTTCCTCCTCCTTGCATCTCCTTGAGCCCAGGATCAAACCTCCTCTTTTCCCTTTCCCCAGAACTCCAATGACTCTGGGTTGTGTAGTTCCTCTGCTCAGTTCAGAAAGCAGGCTTAGTATGAATGGAACTTCCTCTCCCACAATACTCAGTTCATCCCAGTATTCATGGTAGTTTAAGCAATTCACATCCTCTTTCTCTGTGTGGTGAGTAGACTTAACGGGCTCCACAAAGATCTAGACTAACAGACTCCATTTACAGCTGTGTCTGTCCCTCTGTTAGACGTGCAGAATGGAAGCATTTGTTTAGTTTTGTTTTGGATAGAGTTGTTATGTTACAAATTTTTTTTCATTATTCATTTTTGGAATTCATTTAGTTTAGTTTTATTTATTCATTTTCAAATTAACTCCAAATTTTCAGAAAGATTACAATTAGAATTGATTGAAAATTGGTCGACCGATCAGAATTCTGTGTGCTTGTTACCAAGCAGCTCTATAATAGAATATAATAGTTTTTTTTATTCATAGAGAGGGATTGGGAGCGCGTTCTTAGTCATTTGTTTATCTGTGTGAAGAATAGCTGGATGTTATGCAGCAGCTCAGCGAGTCGGCTGCTGTCTTGTTAACAACCGATGCTTCATTTGCTGTCAGCGGGATTCCCCATTGTCAGCAGAATGTAAACAAAACTTAAGTCGGTTTAAAAAACAATAATAAAAAATAAAAAAACAGCATGGGGGTCCCCCCCAATCCCTACCAGGCCTTTCGAGTCTGGAATGGATTTTAAGGGGAACCTCATGCCAAAATTTAGAAAAGCCAGACCCTCATTCGAGCATGCAGCCCAGCATGTCAGGAAAGGGGGAAGAAGATCGAGCACCCTCAGGATAAAGGTCTGAAATTATTTTGGGGGAGCTACGCCATTTTTTTAATTTAGGCATGGGGTTCCCCTTAAAATCCATTCCAGACCTGAAAGGCCTTGTATGGATTAGTGGGGGACCCCTGCGCTGTTTTATAAAAAAAATGTAAACCGGCATTTGTTTTGTTTACATTCTGCTGACAGCGGGGAAACCTGTTGACAGCAGATGAGCCATCAGTTGTTAAGGATGCGACAGCTGGCTTGCCAGTCTGCTCCTTAACAGCCAGCTATTCTTCACACAGAATTTGGATTGTTCGATCAATTTTTGCTCGATTCAAATTCCACTTGTTCTAAAAATTTGGAATTCATTTGAAAATTAATAAACTAAACTAAATGATTGAACTAAAATGTATTATTATAGAAATTGGAGATCCGTCAAAAGTATTGTGGGACTTTAAAGACAACTGCAATAATTAGCTGAGATAAAATCCAAAAACAGTTTTTTACAGCATAATAAAATCATACACATTAAAGAAAAATGTATAAAAACAAATCATCACGGCTGAATATTCTGTCTGAGAACGAGGATTTGATGTTGTTGAGCATCCTATTTCTCCCAATAATAGATGGGAAGAGACAAAGCTTCTTCAATGGGATACCCCACACCCCACAGAAAAAATATTTCATCAAGGGTAGATTCGAGAGGAGGATGATAAGATTGAATTTATCCAAAACATTTGCAAATACACCAAGATTAGCCGTATCCAATTAAAAACAGTCTGTCAACATCTGTCAACACTGCAAGTGCACTGCCAAATGTGGATCTCCCCGAGAGGTCCAGAGGGTCCCACGCTAGGGTTGTCTTAGTTATACCACATTCAAGCTAGCTGTCATGTCGGCAAGCCATCCAAAGAAGATTCTCATTTGTTTATAATCTGGACCAGGCTTGTGCTGAGGTTATAAATTATGATGGCATAAACACCTTTGTAGGTGCTGCATAAATGCTTTGTTTTTATAATTTTTTCCCTTTTTATTGTGCTGTAGTAAAGTGTTTTTGGATTATATCTCAGCCAATTATTGCAGTTGCCTTTAAAGTCCCACATTACTTTTGGGAGATCTCCAATTTCTATATACAATGGGGATGTTGGCAATGATTTAATGACCTCTGTGGGAAGATTTTCTTTCTCTTTTTTTTTATCAAGAAGAGAGTTTATTGAGTGTAACACAAGGTCATCCAGAGCACACAGCTGTCACAAAAAGCCTGAAGAAATACGAGTACACACAGGTAGATATTGGTATGGTAATAAGAGAGGTAATGGCAGAATATAGCAGATTGGCATTCTGAAATAGCAAAAACAGTACTGCAGCACACACTACTATGAGGTGAATACAACAACCCACATACAGAGGTATTGAATCATATCCCAATAGGAGAGTAACTATAAGAGTCTATCCAATACAAGATCAATGGGGATAGACCCAGTGAAGCTAACCATTTATCCCACAGCTTATTTTCCAGAGCATCCCTGGTGTTGAAAAACAAGTTTCTCCAGGTGCAAGGTATGGCCCATTTGCTCAACCCATTCTCTATGTGTCAGCGGCTGCTCCACCTTCCAGTGTTGTAAAATGAGATTTCGGCCTTGGAATAAAGCCCTGTTAATGGCTACCTGGGAGTAATCTGTCAGTTGAGGATCATCCAACACACTCAGCAAGCATATTTTGGGTTCTAAGGGTAAAGCAACTTGGAACCAGGGGTGGACTGACCATTTGGAAACTCGGGCACTGCCCGAGGGCCCAGGGTCAGTAAGGGGCCCCATGAGATGCCCCTGGTACCTTTTTCATAGGCTTTTTTGAGTTTGGGCAAAGACACAGGGGCCCCATGATCCCATATTGTCCATGAGTTGTCAATCCGCCACTGCTTGGAACACTGCCTTCACAGTGTCTACTACCTTGGCCCAGTACCTGTGTAGTTTTGGGCAGTTTTGAGCAGTGCCACAGCATGTAGATAAGGTTGCACCGGCCATGACTACACTTGTAGCAAATAAGGAACTCTAATAGGCCCATTACACATAATTTACAAGGGGTGTAGTGAGCCCATAAAATAATGTACAGTTGTGAGAGTCTCTGGGATGCATTCAGGGAACTAAGGTGAACTGATTCCAAGACACTATCCCATTGATCCTCCTCAAAGGTGCCTACATATCTCTCCCAACTGTCCAAGGCCTTACAATGGGAACCATCTAGGTAGGCTAAGAGGAGCATCCCATAGCAGTGTGAGATGAGGCCTTTTATGGAGGGAGAATTTTGAATAAGATGAAATAAAGGGGTAGGGGACATACGCCAGTCCCATGAGGGGCCTTCGGCTCCCACAACATGCCTGAGTTGCATGTAATAGAAAAACATTGCTTTCTGGAGGTGGAACATATGGACATAAGTGTGTGAGGCCCTGTGCATGCCACCTAGGAGCATGCTAAAGTTTGGCCAGCTCAGGGATGGCTTCATTATGCCAAAAAAGTGCATAGTTAGTAAAACCCTGTACCCTTTTTAGTTTAACTTTGTTCCAGACTTTATGCATCAACACATATTTAGGGTAGAGCTTATTGGGTTTACGAAAACTGAGGGATTCCAGCCCACTTGGCAAATCTCGAGAGTAAGTCAAAAATAGAACTATGGCAAGAATGGAATCCTTACAAGTGGAAAAGGTGGACACGTCTGCCTGCAGGCCATTGTGAAAGTGCTGTAGCTGGGCAGCTAAGTAATAAAGCCACAGATTAAGTGATGCAATACCTCCATTGTCTTTGGGTTTCTGTAACTGCTCCAGTCTATTTCTGGGTGATCTGTCCCTCCAGAGTAAGGACCTAAAAATAGAATTAACTGTGAAGAAAACTCGCAAGGGTACCCCCATAGTAAATACAACTGCTTGGAAAATAAGGATCATGTTTATCAGGTTGGCTCTCCAATGAGGTAGAGCCATCATTTCTCCCATATTTTTACCTTCGCACTGAACCGAAGTAGTAAGGGTAGAATGTTAAGTTCACAATAGTACATCAGGGAGGGCGCAATATAAACCCCAAGGTACTTAACCATGGAGGTAATTTGCACAGGACAGAAGGAGGAAAAGGTGCAATCAATGGGGCCATCCAGGGAAATTAAGAGTGGATTTTCAAGAGAAATTTGTTACTATTGTCATTCGGAGATCCGGATACATCCAAATAACCAAAAATTTGAATCCAAATTTAGACTTTTGCTGAAACGAATTGCACATGTTTACCCTCTGTAAACACAAGGTAACAGCAGAAACAATGAAGCTGCAGCCACTATTTTCTGCTAGCATTGCAGATCAGAACAACATTTTACATGTGGAAAATATGTAATTCCGTTATCTGGATTTTTACTGTCTGTGACAATTAGGGGAAGCTATGACTTTTGGTGGGGATATCTCAAAAGTCAGAGAGAAACACATGTATTGCCATGTGAAATAACTTGCTAGCAACCATGTAAAACTGAAGTATCTGTTTTAGATGGAGTTGGTTGCTCATAACCCATGCTGAAGATAATATGGTTTGATTTGTACTGCTGTATACAGAATAGTTAAGCACACCAGAGAATTCTCAATGCTGCAAGCAAGTCTGGATTGTGACAAGATAGAGTTGTCACTGCGGGATCTGCAGGGAAGAATCATACATTTTTCCTGAAAGCTCTAGTTTTTACTCTATATTTTCATAGCTGTTTTATCATTCTTCCTCACCGATAGCTCAGTGCCTTTCTTGTTTATCCCTCTGGTCCTAGAACAGTGTGCTTATGAAAAGCAGAATGGACTGAGCTACTGAACAGTCATCTGGTAACCAACACATAAACACAGAGAATTAACTAGCAGTGTTATAAGGACATAACTAGCTTTCAGTGGCCGTGGAAACATTTAGTATGATTTTTAAAAACCAAGTTAAATTCTGCCTCTATCTCAAGGATCTGTATGGCTAAAAGGCAAATGATAAAAAGTGATCATTATTATATTGGAATTGTAGACTTTACCTATATTATGTACTTATCAAATGAATTTACAATATATAGCATGGATATGTTCTGAATTGGAGGATTGTACAATCTTATCCCTTACCACAGTCAAAAATGCTCAAGGGGGCACTGCTATAATTGAGCTCCCTGCCTAACACACAGCACAGATTTAAACAATGGAAGATGGTTTCTTTACAGTAAATGATGGCATTAAAAACTGTATGCAGGGTGATGATTTATTCCAGGTATGTATTTTTAAACACAAATATATTTTTAAAGCAGAACTCCAGCCAAAAAAAATCAAGAACAACTCATTAAAAATAAAACTAGCTGTCCTCTTGACTATTGTAACTCCCTCCTCATTGGCCTACCTCATCGCAGGCTATCCTCTCTTCAGTCTATAATGAATGCTGCTGCCAGACTCATCCACCTTACTAACCGTTCCATATTTGCCAATCCCTCCACTGGCTTCCCATTGCCCAACAGATAAAATTCAAAACATTAACAATCACATATAAAGCCATTTATAACTCTGCCCCAAATTACATAACCAATCTTGTTTCCAAATATCACCCAAACCATACTCTCCGCTCCTCACACAACCTCCTGCTCTCTAGCTCCCTTGTCTCCTCCTCCCATGCTCATCTCCAGGACTTGTCCAGAGATTCCCCAATCCTCTGGAACTCTCTAGCCCAATTTATCAGACTATTGCCTATTCTGCTCACTTTTAGATGATCTCTGAAAACCTATCTCTTCAGGGAAGCCTATCCTGCCATCAGCTATTAATGGAATCTTCTATTCCTCCTACCAGTCCATCCCCCACAGTTATCTTTTGTACCACTAGCCCCTCCCTCTTAGATTGTAAGCTCCAAGGAACAGGGCCCTCCTAACCCTCTTGTATTGAACTGTATTGTTGCTGTATTGTCTGTTTATTGTAAAGATCTAAGCAAACTGTTGGCGCTATATAAATCCTGTGTAATAATAATAATGTCCTCGGTCTGATGGCCATCATCATTCAACTCACTTTCCCACTGAGCTCATCTATCTCACCTATCTGTCACTCTGCTTTCTCTTCCAATCAGCATGCTTCTTGTTAGAACATCAACTGATTGATTTTCTTGATCTGCTACTTCCTCTCACAATCCAGCCCTGCTGTACTACAAAGGCTGATACTAGGTTTGATTCCGGTACATATACTTTGCACAGAAAAAAAATGATGTAGTTCAGCTTTAATACTTATAACCAGGATTGCTGTTACTGAATTATGCAGAGCCTTAAATATATTATTGTAAAATTTCCTGAATGAAGTTCCCCTTTTTCATCACAAGTTGGAGCCAGTAGAGGCATTGAGCTACTGAATCTCAATTATAGGACACTAATTGCTGGGAGATATAGTCTGCGTCATAAGCTGTGCCATTGCAGTTGCTGGTAAAGAAACTATAAGCCCCAATGTACCTGGGGGGCAGGAGGAGTCAAAATAAAGGGGAATCAATGGAAAAGAGGGGAGCTTGTAGGGAGATCGCAGCCAGTAATATTTTTAAAAATACATTTCAAATATACTGTATGTCTTAAAAAAAACAAATCTACATTTTTGGAATGCATTTACAAATATATGTAAAAATATATGTTATAATTACCGTATTTTCCGGCGTATAAGACGACTTTTTGACCCTTGAAAATCTTCTCAAAAGTCGGGGGTCGTCTTATACGCCGGTATACGGCATGCTGACACTTTTTAGGGGGGGGGGGCTGCGGCACCGCACCGCCCCCCTAAAAAGTGCGGTGCGGTGCCGCCGCCCCCCCCCCCTTCCAACAGAAGTGAAACTAAGTACAGGGGTGGGCAGGGGCTTCTGTTTCTTACCTGGCTCCGGTCCCACGACGATCCGGTCCAGGAAGCGCAGCTGCTCCTTCCTTCAGTTCGGCCACTGGATATTCGTGCGGCTGCTCGGCTCCGCCTCCTCACCGGTGATTGGCCGCCAGAACTGTAGCTCAGGAAAGGCACACAGGCGGCCAATCACCGGGGAGGAGGCGGAGCCGAGTGGCCCCGCGAAAATCAAGTGAAGATAAGTGTGCCGTGCACAGGTGCTGCTGCAACCATATATGCTTGCTGCAGCAGCACCATACTGAACAGGGGTCAGCAAGTGCCAGTGGGAGGAATAGTGCCCCATCATTGGTGTCACTGATACCAATGATGGGGCATTATTCCTCCCACTGACACCGACGATGGGGCACTTTTCCTCCCCCCCACTGACACCAACGATGGGTCACTATCCCCCCCCCCACTGACACCAATGATGGGGCACTATTCCACCCCCCACTGACACCACTGATGGGACACTATTCCTCCCACTGACACCAATGATGGGGCACTATTCCTCCCACTGACGCCAATGATGGGGTGCTATTCCTCCCACTGACACCAATGATGGGGTGCTATTCCTCCCACTGACACCAATGATGGGGTGCTCTTCCTCCCACTGACACCAATGATGGGACACTATTCCTCCCACTGACACCAATGATGGGACGCTATTCCTCCCACTGACACCAATGATGGGGTGCTATTCCTCCCACTGACACCAATGATGGGGTGCTATTCCTGCCACTGACACCAATGACTGGGCACTATTCCTCCCACTGATACTAATGATGGGGCACGATTCTTCCCACTGGTGTGCATTGGAAGAGGGGTAGTCTTATACGGCGAGTATAGCCCAAACACTAAATTTTAGCAGGAAAAGTAGGGGGGTCGTCTTATACGCCCAGTCGTCTTATACGCCGGAAAATACGGTACTTTTTATATGTAAAAAAAAAATCTGAAGAATATATTTAAAAAATATATATTTTTAAAAATATTTTTCATATATTTTGTAATATATAAAAAAAGCATTTCAACATGCAGTATATATATATATATATATATATATATATATATATATATATATATATTGAAATATATTGAATATGGCCAAAATTGTAACATTTTAAATATATGTCAATGTATTTGGAAAGAATACTTTTAAAATATATTTAAAATATATTTTTCTTCCATGTGGGACAGCACTGCACAGTGATCTGATCAGGTCTGCTTCAGGGACACTGACAGATTTTTACTGTGCCACTGGGATTGCTATTCACCAGATCTCTAAAGGAAGCTACTGGGAATCTCCAAAAGGGTGCCCCTCCAACAGCAAAGCCTGCTGCAACAGAGGAAGCTGGTCATTGACCTATTATTGTCCCATTTGCTGACACTATGTAGATCCTTTGTGGAGGTTAATCATCAGTTGCCTTCCCTAAGTTTGCACCTGCCTGCTATTAAGCACCACTAGGCTTTTTGGCCAGGGCCTAGATCACAAAATTTGAACCTATTGCCTGGCCCCTCCCACTTCAGTTTCCCATTATTTTCTTAAGACTAAATCACTGCATGCAGGACTATCCAACACCATTAACATGCCAACATCCTCAAGGGCTCCAACGTAGCCAGCAGAAGACTTATAGTGCAGTTACCATTACCTTGCAATTTTCTTTCACAAGAGGCTTAGTCTTAGTTCCTTCATCACAAGAGCCCATGGGCAACTTAGCCTCTAGTTGTGTTGATACCTACCCTGGTTGGCTGTTGCTGCTCATTTAGTGACGAGAGCTACGATTTATGCTTATTAGATTTGAGTTTACATCAGAACCTAAAATATCTGAAGAAACCCTCTGTGTATTATATTTTTTGCTGTAACACCCTGTCTTATCTGAAAATTACTTGACAATACATTCTGTTATTTGTTACAAGGTCTCAAGTGGTATACACTGAGGTATCAGGGGATCTAAGGCCTTTATCAGAGTCATGGTAAGAATAGAGGACCCAGCATAACCAGTGGCTCCTGTGGGTGTAGCGCTATATGCAACTAGTATAAATATCTGAATTTGTATTTGTATCAGCCTCCTGTAATCCCCTGTAAATCAGCACTCCAGGGAAATGTTGTTTTGCAAGATTCTGTCAGCCAATAGTGAGAACATGCTTAAAGCAGGAGTGGACACAGCTATGAGTTCATGCATGTTCTGCTGTTCCTTCATTCTGAAATCAGCAGTTTGTAAATGGGCAGGAACTCAACTGATGTGCTGTGGTGAAAACTGAATTCATCCATAGGGATCATCTGTCAGTTCAGTCTGAACCTCAGTTTCAGCCAAATTTTGCTTCTTTGGAGGTTCCGCTAATGGAAAGACTAAATTGGTGTTTGGCCAAGTCAAACCACTGGCAGCAATGGAAACTGATACATTTAGCAGTGGCCAAATGTGCAAGTTACCCTTGGGGAAAAAGAACACAAAAGGTCTAATGGGCCTTGTGGGTGGGTCTGGTAAGCCATGTGGATGTGGGTCCCTGAACGCAGACAGCATGCATTCAGAGACCCACGTGAATGTCAAATTGGGAGAAGTGACTGTGTCTGTGCAGTCAGAACATAACCTTTGCATGGGTGTACACCTGTGTGAACTAGGCCTAAATTCCATGTTTTCTGCAGTAGGTTATACAGTGTACAGATGTGCCATTTCACAGGCAGGTTAAGGGCTTCTCCCAGGCACCTTATTTAAGGGAATTTTGCATATTTATGTTGCCCTAAAACATTATTAAATTCACTGCTCCCTGCCAAATGGAATTTTTAATAAATGTTACGTTTTGGTACATGTCCTCTAGGGCACTGCCCAGCTCTCCATTCCCCTTTTTTTATAATCCTAACTTTGACTTTTGTCATGTTGATTAACACGGTACAACACGTTGCTGCTTCATTAGTGTGTTGGAGAAGAGACTTTGCAATTTATAATTGTTAGAGATATGACATAATTTCATGGTCCGGAATGATTGTCACTCAACATACTTACTTATAGTTAGTATGGCTGAAAAAAAGACAAATGTCCATCCATTTCAACCATAAAAAAAAAAAGTTATAATCCTACACCCACAGTTGATCCAGAGGAAGGCAAAAAAAAAACTAGCAAAGCATGATACAATTTGCTCCTGCAGGGGAAAAAAATTCCTTCCTGATCCCCCAAGAGGCAATCAGATATTCCCTGGTTCAACTTTACCTATAAATAGTAGCCAGTTATATTCTGTGTATCCAAGAAATAACCCAGGCCTTTTTTAAAGCAATCCACTGATCTGGCCAGAAGCAACTCTTGAGGGAGTCTATTCCACATTTTCACAGCTCTTACTGTGAAGAAACCTTTCCGTGTTTGGAGATTAAATTTATTTTCCTCCAGACATAAAGAATGCCCCCTTGTCCTCTGTGATGACCTCAGAGTGAATAACTCTACACCGAGTTCACTATATGAACCGCTGATGTATTTATACATATTGATCATAACCCCCCTTAATCTCCTCTTTTCAAGAGAGAATAAATTCATAAATGCAGTTCCTCTAATCTTTCCTCATAGCTGAGCTCCTTCGTGCCTCTTATTAGTTTGGTTGCACTTCTCTGCACTTTCTCCAGTTCCCCAATGTTCTTTTTGTGAATTGGTGCCCAAAGTTGAAATGCATATTCCAGATGAGGTTTTACTAATGATTTGTACCGGGGTAGAATGATATCTCTCTCTCTGGAGTCTATACCTCTTTTAATACAAGAGAGGATTTTGCTCTCTTTAGAAGCCGCAGCTTGGCATTGCATGCCATTATTAAGCTTGTGATCTACTAGAACCCCCAGATCCTTCTCCACCATTGATTCCCCCAGTTGTACTCCCCCTAGTATGTATGATGCATGCATATTCTTAGCCCCCAAGTGCATAACCTTATATTCATCAACATTAAACCTCATCTGCCACATAGTTGCCCAATTAAACAGTGCATTGAGGTCGGCTTGTAAATTGGAGACATCCTGTAAAGACGTTATTCCACTGCACAGCTTGGTGTCATCTGCAAAGACTGGGATTTTTAATCTCAGACCCTATATCATTTATAAATATATTAAAAAGTAAGGGTCCCAACACTGAACCCTGGGGTACACCACTGATGACCATTTAGAAAATGAATCATTAACCACTACTCTCTGAATACGATCTTTTAGCCAGTTTTCAATCCATTTACTGTACATATGGATTGTTCCAAGTCCGTAGACTTTACCTTACACATTAGCCATGTGTGGGGAACAGTGTCTACCGCTTTTGCAAAATCCAAGTATACCACGTCCACCGCCACCCCTCTGTCCAAGTATACCACGTCCACCGCCACCCCTCTGTCCAAGTATATGACGTCCACCGCCACCCCTCTGTCCAATTATACCATGTCCTCAGCCGCCCCTCTGTCAAAGGTTTTGCTCACCTCCTCATAAATAGAAATCAGATTTGTTTGACAACTTCTGTCTTTCATGAATCCATGCTGTCTGTTGCTTAACCTCCTTAGCAGTAATCCCGAGTGTAGCTCGGTGTAAAATTTCTATACCAAGAGCGGTAACCCTGAGCTACACTCGGGCTTACCATGCGGCGTTGCTCTGGGGGTCCCTGCAGCACTTACCTTGTCCTGCGCTCCCACGATGTGTCCCCTGCAGCGTCCCCGGCCATCTCCTCCGGCCGATGCCGGCATCCGGCTTCTGGGTTCCGGTCTCTGTGACGTCGGGACGTACGGGCGCCGGAACCGGCGGGAAATTTGAATTTTTTAAAAAATTTCATTTTTGCTGTCATTGCTGTTTTAATGCATTTCACATATATTTGGTCCCTACTGCTTTGTCCTGTGCCCTGCCTGCATTTTGAATGTTCTTTCTGCCTGGAAAC
This sequence comes from Staurois parvus, assembly GCF_062004578.1. Taxonomy (NCBI): domain Eukaryota; kingdom Metazoa; phylum Chordata; class Amphibia; order Anura; family Ranidae; genus Staurois; species Staurois parvus. The sequence goes on from NW_028318094.1 coordinate 3,668,070, forward strand.
TTAGAAAAGTCCATGGCGTCCCAAAAGCATCCCTTTACGTCAAAAGCGGTTTTAGAACAGCGATAGTAAATCAGAACCACTTGCAGAATTGAGTGATAATGATTCGTGGGGAAATTCGTCATCAGACACTGATAACGATTTTGCGACTTTGCTCAGCGATGTGCGAATTTGCCTCTGTATTTCAAATTTCAGTGTTTTTGGTTTGATTATATTATTGAAATAAATGTATTATTATTATATTATTATTTTTTATGATTATTTATTACATTATAATTTATGATTTTGTGTTTCAAATTTTATCATATCTGGAATGTTTAGTAGACTCTTGTTCGGATAGATTTCAGTGAGTTATTCCTAAAAATTACAGCCTACAATAAAAAACTACATATTTCCATGCAAAAAAATGGTACCGCTTTCAGCACAAAAAATTGGAAAGAATCATACCGCCGAGGAGGTTAAAATATTTTTTTCCAGCAAGAACTCATCGATGTGGTCTATTATTAAACTCTCCAGTATCTTCCCAACTATAGAAGTTAAACTAACAGGTCTATAATTACTACGTAAAGATTTTGACCCCTTTTTAAATATTGGCGCTACATTGGCCTCATGCCAATCCAGTGGTACTATGCCAGTCATTAAAGAGTCCCTAAAAATTAGAAACAATGGCTTTGAAATGACAGAGCTCAATTCTTTAAGGACCCGTGGGTGTATGCCATCCGGTCCAGGTGCTTTATTCACCTTTATACTGTCTAAATATTTTTGGATCATATCAATTGTGAGCCAATGTGGATCATCTGGAGCTGTGTCAATACCATGCCTATTATGGACAACAGCTCTCTCATGCTCCTTTGTATACACAGAGCTGAAGAAGGTATTAAATAACTTTGCCTTCTCTTTGTCCCCAGTCACCCACTCTAGATCAGTTTGTAAAAGGCCTACATGCTCGGACCAGACCTTTTTACTATTAATATATCTGAAGAATTTTTTGGGGTTGGTCCTGCTCTTTTGCAATCTGTCGTTTGTTTTTAATTTTTGTGGCCTTTATTTCCTTTTTGCATATTCTGTTATATTCTTTGTAATGTTTAAACGATGATAGTGTTCCTTCATTTTTATATTTAATAAAAGCTATTTTCTTATTATCTATAGCCTTTTTAACTTTGGCCGTAAGCCACATAGGTTTGCTTTTTAGCCTTTTAAACTTGTTGCCCATGGGAATATATTTTGCAGTCTTTTTGAAGAACTCCCATTTCTGTATTGTGTTCATCAATGTCAATATTCCCTCCCAGTCTAAGGGCTCGTTCACACTTGACTGTTTTACCAACGCTTGCCAAATGCCCCTATAGCGTTTGGCAAGCGTTGGTCCGGCGTTTGCGCAGCGTTTTTTAACTCTCGGCAAACGATCTGCAAACGCTGCATGCGTGGTTTAGCAGCGGTTGCTAGGCGTTTGCCGAGCGTTAAAAACGTCCCACAAACGCCTATAATGAAGTTTAAATGGTGTTACCGCTCCGCAAACGCCCCACAACCGCCTCGCAACCGGCCAGGTGTTTGCGGAGCGGCACCATAGACTAGAATAGGAGGCTTCAACGCCTCCTGACTCGACCAGAGGCAGCCGTTTTGCCGCGACGCTGACGCTCCCGTTAGAACAGCACCATGTGCTGCAATGTGCAGAATTGTCTGAGGCATTCCCAAACGCCTCTCTGCCACCTGCACACAATGCTAGTGTGAACGTAGCCTAAGTCTTGGAGAGCAGCTCTCAGCCTTGGAAAATTAGCTCTCTTGAAATTGAGCGGTTTTATTTTTCCCGTATGTGCTTGCTGTTTACAGCTAACAATAAATGAAATCATAGCAGCAGCTTCTCCATTGAACTCCAATGAACATTGAACATTGAATAACTGAACATTGAAAAACGCTGCTTTTTGCTTTTAAAAACATTGAGCATTGAACAATTGAACATTGAAAAACGCTGCTTTTTGCTTTTAAAAAAGTCCCTGACCCTTTCCAAAAAGCAGCTCCTCAAAAAAACATTGATGTGAACATGTGTTTCTGCAAAAAGCACTAAACAAATGCATTGGTGTGAACAGAGCCTTTAAGCCTTTAAGCTCAAAGTTTTAGCTCTATGTCTATAGCCTGTGTGAAAAAAAAGCACATGTAATAGAGTTCTTTTTTGGAGTTTCCTTTTTTAATTATTGTGCTAAGGTTAATTTCTGTTTAGGTTAAGGACTATGACATAAGTAGCGCTACCCCTGCAGGGGCCCCTGGCTTTAACTGGTTCTCCCCCAAACAGTACAGAGGCTGCCACCCAAGCAACAGCCCATTCACAAATGTATTGCTGGTAAAACTTGCTCACAGGAAAGGGTTTAGGGTATGGGATACTCCAAAACGGTTAGCAATTAGTATCTTTTCCTTAAGCAACTGTGAATATTGGACAGTCTAAGGTCTCACAGCTGGGGACTGCAAGGATTCAACCTATGTCTGTAGCCCCCCTGTCCTCGTTATTTTCATCACAAGGCCTGGGAGAAATAAAGCTCCGACACCGAAGTGTGCAAGCTAAATCTCTGAAAATGTAATGCATGAAAAAACAGTTATACAGAACTTAGTAGGTGTTGCTTAATCTCAGGATGACCAATGAAACATTCCATTCTTATCAATATAGTTATGTGAAGAACAGAAACTGCAAATAGTTGAGGGATACCATATAAGATAGTTCCGGTTAAAGAAAAGAAACTAGTCTAAGGAAATGAGAGAGAAGTTACAAAATCAAAACTAACTGTTCACATGTCTAGACATATTTCCTTACAGGGACCATGAGGCAAGTCTTTTTGGTATCTAGTTACCCTATACCATTGCAGAGCTATAGGAACACTGCGCAGTGCAGGAAATCACTCTTCACAGTCCAGGACATTGCTGAGGACAGGGGGATGGCCAGTATCTGATACCCTATTAGATCTGTCTTAGACAGAGAAACATCTGGCACTTACAGTATACCTCAAAGCAGTCGCCAGGAATCAGTACAGGGTCATTACTCACAAATTCCCAGGACAGCTGCCACCTTACAACTTCCTCTAGACAAATCCCAGTGAGTGAGAAAAAAGCTTATCAAACCAAATCCCTTTGGTCAAGTCCTGCAGCAGGTTCCAGATCCTTTCCAGGTCTCCTGCCCCAAGACCTCAGAGAACAGCAGCACAATCCGAGGCTTGCCTTAGAGGGACAACAGCCCCTTCTTAGCTGGAAACTTCTTGCTGAAGAAGACTATTTCTCCAAGGCTTCAGACTATCAACCCTCCCCAGCCACCATTTGGGCACACCTCCCCAGGGATTGGCTAGGCCCTTAGCAATATTGAGGCTGGTTATTTGAATTCCAATCAGTCCAATTATAATTATTATTTGGCTGACTTCTGGTTCTGTTTGCCCTTTTAGCATCAGCAGATGTATTGATTTTCTCATCAGTTGCTGGCTGCTATATAGTCCCCAACTTTTTTATTGATATGTTTCTTTAAGGTAAGCTCAAACAAAGGTTTAGCTCTGTGTCTATACCCTGTGTGCAAAAAAGCATATGTAATGAAGGAGTTCTTTTTCTCCAAGGATTTAGACTATTTATCAATCTCCCCAGCTACCATCTAGGCACACCTCTCCAGGAATTGGCTAGGACCTGACCAATATTCAGGCTAGTTATTTGAGTTCTCCCTCTCTAAGCTCTAGAAACGTCTTCTAGAGGCAGGGGAATCAATCAAACTCCTACTGCTCCCTTGATTGCAGAAGAAACCAAAAACTAATTTACCTAGCAGCCTACCTAGGAGGGTGCTACACATACTGTGTGCCAGCTCAAGTTCTTCTAAGGATAAATTCACCTTTTAAAATAATAATAAATGCACGTCTTGCTGGTAAAAAAAAGTGCATTCAGTATTTTTTTTTAGGAGCCTGGAAAGCATAGCACCAGCAATCAACAGATTGCTGGTGCCTTGCAGGTCTCCTGCAGACTATCAGTGTAAGTTGTTGGCACGTACATCACATGGGCAGGCAGCTACACAATGACAGAAAGATTCAATGAACTACCAAAGCACTCAACAGCGCCATGGTAGCTCATTGAGAGCTACAAGCCGACAGCCACAAAGGATGTGGGTGTTTGTAGCTTATTAATTCACAGAACTCCACCCACACAGTTGCGCTCTTTAAAAAAGCGGCAGCTGGTACAGGGAACTTCACCTTGTACTGTTGTCACACAAGGGCAGTGGATCGCTGAGGGGCTGAAGGAGTGGCTAACAACTGGCGGAACATATAACATGTTTCCTAAGGTGAACTTATCCTTTAAGTATGCCCTTTTAAGCCCCTCCCACTGTTGGCACAGTGTGGCCATGCTCACTGCTCACCACAGAACAATATGCATGCCATAGCATATATATCATACCCAAGGATGCCCCAGGCAAATCTAGCAATGCCCCATCCTACAATGTCACTGCACACCTCTTGTTCCATGACACTGATTCATGTGTAATAAACCAGAATGGGGACAAAGTTTGGCATATTTGTCCCGGACACTGGATTATTATGTCCTGGCACTTTTACCATTTTTCTCTAGGTCAAGACACTGGTTATGATATATTCCTGTAGGTGCACTGTTCTTTGGATGAATATGGATTTCTTAAATGTAATGGTCAATGTAATATGACCACTGTATTTTATTTCTGTTATTGCAAGAAAAAAATTGAAAAATATAAATAAAACATGTTTTTCATAAAAAAACAAAAAAGTTTATTTTCTAGAAAATGAAACTTGAGTTCCAGGCTTTATTCACCCCCTGTGGCCATTTTGAGCATCTAATTAATCAAATAAACAGCCCAATACCCAACAAATGATACATAAAAAGAAAATTACTAGTATAAAAATTTAGAAGTATCCAAAATAAATGTGTCCAACAAACAAAAAAAATATAATAAATTTCACATAATAAAACTCATAATGTGATTTAAAGTGTCCAAAATTAATGTGTCCATCAAAATATCAAAAATCATCAGCAGCATCTTATATTTTTTAGTGGGAGGGGTTTGTTCTGTGGCGCAGGAGTATATATTTATAAATTATTATGAGCATCTCTCTCTCTTTCTGCTGGATATTTTATAATATGTGGGATACAACATAAGCTGTGCTGGAACACACTAATACGGGTGGGAACAACAACACCAAGCCAGGTGAACAAGAACAGAGACTCCTATTTTGGTAGTTATAACTTACGGTAATTCAAAGAGATTTTGTATATCCTTGCTTTGTGTATATTTCATTTTCCAGTCATAGGTGTATGACCTCAATTACTATTTGTGTTTCTCTCTTATGTTGTTTGCTCTAGAATCCTTTGAACACCTGAAGGGAGCTTGTTACATCAGTTCTCTTTTTGTTTCCTGTATATTGATGTTAGATTTTCTTTTTTCAGCACATTCAAAAAAAGATTAAAAAGGGATTGGGGGTTACAGATACACAAACCTGCTGTACAAATGACACATCTTTACTAGCTGCCTAAATGTGTGTATATATATATATATATATATATATATATACATACACACACACACACACTATATTGCCAAACGTATTGGGACACCTGCCTTTACATGCACATGAACTTTAATGGCATCCCAGTCTTAGTCCGTAGGGTTTAATATTGAGTTGGCCCACCCTTTGCAGCTATAACAGCTTCAACTCTTCTGGGAAGGCTGTCCACAAGGTTTGGGAGTGTGTCTATGGGAATGTTTGAACATTCTTCCAGAAGCGCATTGTGAGGTCAAACATTGATGTCAAGCAAGAAGGTCTGGCTCGCAGTCTCCGCACTAATTCAACCCAAAGCTGTTCTATCGGGTTAAGGTCAGGACTCTGTGCAGGACAGTCAAGTTCCTCCACCCCAAACTTGCTTATCCATGTTTTTATGGGCCTTGCTTTGTCCACTGGTGAGCAGTCATGTTGGAACAGGAAGGGGCCATCACTAAATTGTTCCCGCAAAGTTGGGAGCATGAAATTATCCAAAATGTCTTGGTATGCTGACACCTTAAGAGTTTCCTTCACTGGCGCTAAGGGGCCAAGTCCAACCCCTGAAAAACAACCCCACACCATAATTCTCCCTCCACCAAACTTTACACTTGGCAAAATGCAGTCAGACTAGTACCGTTCTCCTGGCAACCGCCAAACTCAGACACGTCCATCAGATTGCCAGACAGAGAAGCATTATTCGTCACTCCACAGAACACACCTCCACTTCAGTAGCAAGGAAATTTCACGGATGGACTTATTGCACAGGTGGCAACCTACCACGGTACCACATTTGAATTCACTGAGCTCCTGAGAGCGACCCATTCTTTCACAAATGCTTGTAGAAGCAGTCTACATGCGTAGGTGCTTGATTTTATACACCTGTGACCATGGCGGTGATTGGAACACCTGAATCCAATGATTTGGAGGACTGGCCCAATACTTTTGGCAGTATAGTGTATATATGTATATGTATATACCTCACAAAATGGCTACCAAAGTCTGCACGTTTGGCCATATATGCAAGTTGCAACCAGTGAGAAAAACTTCTGTGGTTGTGAGTCCCAAAGCATGTAGTCCTAATTTTTGCAGTTTTTTAAATTTCTTTGGAATATACTCCTACTTGCAGTGTCATCCAGTCCAACACTGGGGTAGTGGCTGTTAGGCTGCATTCACACTTTTGCAGCTCCACAGTTGGACAATTTCATCATGCGACTTAGATGCAACTTTCCGTGCAACTTTGATCTGATTTTACACTCTCTGGACCTAAGCTGCATAAAAAATCACATCAAAGCAGTGCAGGCACCTTTTCAAAATCACTGCAACTTTAAGTCGCACAGGTCTGAACGGGTGATATTAAAAAGAAGGGGCTGTGTCTTGTCACACAACCTGTCATGTCCAAAGTCACATGACAAATTTTACAAGTGTAAATGGAGCCTTAATGTTGTAGCAGGCCAAGCTACAAATTACAAATACCCAACTTATACTGTAAATACACAGTGACCATTTTCAGAGTGTTTATAAAGTGGGCACCCGGGCAAAAGACAGTTCAGTTTCTGACTTTTTAGCATCACTAAAAGGTTGCGTTTCAGAGTGTTATGACATCAAAATGCTCTTGTTACATGCATTTGATGTATGTATGTATTTCAATAAGCAGAGATGAGGACACATTGTTTAATATTTTGATAATGTTGTGCTGTTCATTCATTATGTATGATGCCAGGTATTAAAAAAAGTGAAGTTCCATTGTGATATGTAACAATTCAAAATGACAAATGGTACAAACTACTGAAAAATGTAACTTAATATGATACTGTGGATCTCCCAGAGTTTAACTCTAACTCCCAACAAAACTTCTGTGTAACATAATTATATGCTATAATCGTAAGCACCTCTGAGACCGTAATATGGTATTTGTTTTAAATATCTCAATTTGAAAAAAATGCATTATAGCCACTAGATGGTGCTTATGATCATAGGAGATAATTATATTACACAGAAGACAGGTTTCATTGGAACGGTGCGGATGTTTGTCACATTCATTCAGTGAACTTTTTATACATGCAGCAGTTAAAGTGTAATTAAACTCAATTAATAATTTTTTTTTCACATAACATATTTATATTTTTTTCTTGTCTCTGCAGTCATTTTCAGGACTGTCTTTTCCTTTTAAGCAATCCATCCATTTTTACCAGCATGTTAAACCCCCTAGCTATCCTAGCCATTCTTCAGTTTTCATATTTTGACTGACAATTATGCAGTCATGCAACGCGGAGCCAAAATGAATTTTATATCATCTTTTTTTAGACAGATATAGATTTCTTTTGATGATATTTAATCATCACTGGGATTTTTTTTTATGTTTTACTATATAAAGGACAAAAGATAAAATATCTTGAGAACAAAATGTATTTCTTAGTTTCTGTTATAAAACTTTGCAAGTTTAATAGTCCTTCTTAAAAGTCTTTCAGAAATACATTCTGCTACTTTTTTGGTAGAAAAAAATATAAAAATATATATAATTCAGCTTGTGTGTTATAGTCTGCAAACTATGGTATATCTTTCTATCTATCTATCTATCTATCTATCTATCTATCTATCTATCTATCTATCTGTTTGAAAGTTCTCAGCCCTGATGTTCAGACTGCTTATTCCATTTTTTGAGGCCCTAAAATGCCAGACAGTAAAAACACCTCCAAAATTAATCATTTTTGGAAAGTAGATAGCCATACGTATTTAGTAATGCATGGAGAATTTCTGGAAGTTGCAATTTTTGCCTCAATTTTTTGGAAAATTTAGAAATTAAATAAAATGTGTTTTTTTTTCCACAAAATTGTGATGTTATCAAATTATTTCTCACACACAGCATGGGCATATTTATAATTACACTCCAGATCACATTCTTCTACTACTCCCAAGTATGGGGATACCACATTTTTTTTCCACTGTCTATTCACATAGAGGGGGCCTAAATCCAGAGAGCACCTTTGGACTTTCATGTGAAATTATTGACACATTTAATATCCTAAGGTCCTGAAGGGCCAGGAAAAGAAAAACACACACAAAATTACCACATTTTGCAAAGCAGATCCTCCAACTTATTTACTAAGAAGCATGGTCGGTATTTTGAAGATCACAAGCTTTGGAAAATGTGGAAAGAAAATGAATATATTTTTTACTAATTACTTTTTAACATACAGCATATGCATCCTTAGCATTACACCCCAAAACACATACTGATACTCCTCCCAGTGTGGGAAATATATTTGAGGCTTTTCACAACCTAGCCACATAGTGGGCCCCAAAATCCAAGGAGCATTTCTGGGATCCTTAGGGTGTAGACATCTGCTGCTCTCTACAGTTGGCTGCTAATATCACAGTGTTATGTATAATTACGTAATAGCACTTCTTGTCTCTTAGAGGCTGGCTTTGAAAAACCCCAGAAGGATGAAGTGGAAAGAGAGAGTTGCTGACATCACGTGTCCACATACAGGAGCTGCATTACTGCAATACTGTATTTTATCCAGGCCAGAAGCTATTAGGTAAGTGTTCCTGTGTTCTAGCTGTTTAACTATAGTTGTCCATAACTTTTTGATCTGAATCCTAGTCACAAAGAAGTTTCTGTCTTACTTTTATTATCTCACATGCACAGTGCCAGATAGCTAGGTCTGTGCTATTGTATCTATGTAGTGGTCACCTTCCAGTATATTATTAGGTAAATCTGTTTTTTGCAATAGATCATATGCAGCTCCTATTATTTTAGTTATGCCAGTCCCTTCTGGTCTGGGATTCTACGCCTAGTTTTAGCTTAGGGCTCAAAATCCAGCACAGGATAGAGCCAGTTGGGCATCCTTCTGGTAGTTAGAGGTCCAGTTGCATATTATTATTATTATTATACAGTATTTAAAAAGTGCCAATAGTTCACTCAACGCTGTACATTACAAAGGGATTAGAAACTGCTAGGAAGGTACTAAAGCACCGACTAGATAGACTGAGTCTGAGTTCCAGTGCCACATCCCATTTTCTGCATGTGAGAAGCTATGTTTCAGACTGGTTGGACAACAGTTGGAGGATTTCCCCATCATTTTCGACTTTGTCTTCAGGTCTCCAACACAAAGATGGATGCTGACTCATAATTATCTTCAGGGGCTCCTGCAGCTGAACTTTGCTGCAACATTCACCTGGAGGTATCTTTAATAATAACTACATATACCTGTCTATATGTGCATAATTCCACCAGGGTTCCTGCCAGGTCCTTTGATATTACCTGTTTGTACATCAGATGTATGTACCATTAGTAATATTTTCATATATATAAAGCTTGTATTATTTCCTCTGTTCACAGCGACCTTGTCTTGGATGGAGGCACTGCCAACTTTATTATTAAACACTCTTCCATTTAGCGAAGGTTCTGGTTCACTTATTTATCTACAGTCTTAGAACCATATCCTGTTTGGAGAGGGCCTTTTTTCATAACCCCCCTCCCAAAAGAGGTTATGGGGCAAATATTTTACATCTAATTTTCTGACTACCTTTCACTATTTTGGAGACCTTGGAACATCAGAACAGTAGAAAAATCAGTCTTTTGAAAATGCGGAAAGAAACTGAAAATTTATTTTTTACACAAAGTTGTCAGTTAATAAGATATTTCTAACACACAGCATAGGCATACTTAGAAATACACCTCAAAGCATATTCTGCTACTCCTCCTGAGTATGAGGATACCACATGCATGAGCTTTTTCAGAACCTAGCCACAAAGAGGTACTGAAAACCCAAGGAGCCCCTTCAGGCATAAATAACACATAAATACCTTCTTTAGAGGCTTAAATTATGCATCTAATTTCCTGACTACCTATCATACGTTTGTAGGGCCTGAAACTCCAGGACAGTAGAAATACCCACAAAATACCCAACCCAAGGTGTTTTGTAAGAGGCATAGTGAGTCTTTTGTAAATTTCATTTTTTGTCACATGTTTTTGAAAAATACAGAAATAAATTGTAAATGTATTTTTTTTACACAAAGTTGTCAAAAAAAGCTTTTTGTAACTTTCTCCTCTGTACAAGTGGTCAGGAAATATAGCTTAGTGCAGCTTCACCTATAGCAGTCCCTGTTCCTAAAAGCCCAAAAGACCTAACTTACTGGAATGTGGCTGCCTCATAGCACAATGGCTAGGGAGTACAGGAAACTGAACAAAACATGAACAGGTGTATCTGTGTTTTCAGCACTGCAGATGTCTGGGACTGGTGTCTCTCAGAAATATAGTGAAAGGAGCATGCAGATGGAACAGTACAGGTGGCAGGCAGAGATGTGGTTAGAAGACAGACAAAGGATTGGTCCAGGTGGCAAACAGAATCAAGGTTAATAAACAGGCCAGGGTCTATACAGGCAGCATGCAGTAATGGGGTCAATTAACAGGCCAGGGCCAGTTCAGGCTGCAGGCAGAGGCATGGTCAGTATGCAGGCAAAGGCCCCCTTACCAACAATTCAACAGTACAAAAATGGCCACTGCCCCAGTCTATAACTGGCCTTCACAGCAAGGAGCACATGACAGGGTGACACATGTCAAACAACAAAAGAGAACAATTTGTGGCTCAACTTGCCAATCAGCCTGCAAACAAACCAAATTAACCTGTCTAACAGTATGCATTAAAAACAGGGGTTTAGTTAGCACACATTTGCAAATATATGCGTAAGCTACTTTCATACTGTTGAATTGTTGGTCAGGGGGCACATTGGACATCTTAGCTGCCATTGTTCTATATGCTGGGTGTCCCGTGCGCTCCTGTACCTTTAAGAAGGGGTGGGCTACCTCAGGTCCACCTGCCCTTGGTCTTTCCAATAAAAACATGTGCCTCTACTATGGGGGCTCTCAAAATTTGTAGAGTTAGGAACTACAGAATATCAGGGTACCGTGACAGATCTCTGTAGCTTACGCATGTATTTGCGAATGTGTGCTAACTAAACACCTGCTAGGCAGGTTAATTAGTTTTTTTTGCAGGCTGGTTGGCAAGTTGAGCCAGGAAATGTTCTCTTTTGTTGCTTGACATGCATTGCCCTTTCATGTGCTCCTTGCTGTGAAGGCCAGTTATAGACTGGGGCAGTGGCCATTTTTTGTACTGTTGAATTGTTGGTGAGGGGGCACACTGGATACCTTAGCTACCATTGTGCTATATGCTGGGTGTCCAGTGCGCTCCTGTACCTTTAAGGAGGGGTGGGCTCCCTCAGGTCCACCTGCCCTTGAACTATCCATTAAGTACATGTGTCTCTACTATGGGGCTCTCAAAATTTGCAGAGTTAGGAACTACAGAATATCAGGGTGCCGTGACGAGGCTCTGTAGCTCACGCATGTATTTGCAAATGTGTGCTAACTAAACCCCTGTTTTTAACGCATACTGCTACACAGGTAAATTCGGTTTGTTTGCAGGCTGGTTGGCAAGTTGAGCCAGGAATTTTTCTCTTTTGTTGTTTGACATGCATTGCCCTTTCATGTGCTTCTTGCTGTGAAGGCCAGTTATAGACTGGGGCAGTGGCCATTTTTTATACACATGTTTAATTACTGTATATTAAAAGTAATTATACATGTTTATGTTATATATATTTTAATTATATTAAAGGAAATTGTTTAAAAAAATAAAACAAAATATTGGGAAGGGCATATACTGCATGTTGTACACTATGTTTGTGATTTGTTTATTGATTTATTCTTTAATTTTGTCTGCACATCGAAACAAAGGGGTCATATTTGTTTTCTGGTATTAATTTGGGTGTATGATCAATAGCACAGCTTGTGATATTAGTTTTGTTATTTATATCAATAACTGTGATATTATTGGAGAGGAGCAGCTGGGCAGGAATTTTATAGTCGTAGAGTGCGGAAACTAATATGATTTATATCACAGACTTGTTAACTTTTTCCTTTTGCGTTCCTAGCATTCATTTATTATTCATATTAAACATGTTGTTTTGATTGTAATAATCACAAGCCATAATAAGGTCTGAGGATGTGAGGCCCAGCACACCAGGATGGAAATTTGATTACAGTGTAAGTGCTTATTTTCTTATTTAATTGGTTTGTGGTAATTTTTTAATCGTATTTATTGTTGATAATAGAGATTTTCTTTATATTCGGCATCAGCTAAATGTGGAATTTGTACTATGAATGTTTCTTTCTTTACTTGATTTTTTGACTGGCTGGAGGACAGGCAATGCAGCAGGCACTCTAGTTTAATACCTGTGTATGGGCATACTACAAAAGGGAGCCCAAGTTCAGGAATGTGAAGATTCCCTGTTCACGGTACCACATATTTGAATGCATTCATTTTATGAACAACAGAAAAGTTAATTTAGATGAGGTTTTAAGTGTGTTCCAATTGCCTACACATGAAAATACATTTTAAAAGAACAGGTTATATTATGGAAAAACAAATATAATTATGGTGGGAAATTGACACATTTGAGAAATATCTTAAGGACAATATCATTTCGAGACGTCTTAGGTGGGAATTGGCCCCCAATGATGGCTTGGTAGATGAAGAGTCTATAAAGGAGTGGAAAATGTTTTTTGCCAGCTGTGAGAAACAATTAAATGAATTATTGATAACAAGGAAAAAAAAGAAAGCTGATTAAAATGGAAAGTAAAATACATGAAATGAAAATTAAATTAGAACTGTTTGGAGAGGATAGTGAATTTAATGGATTAATGTAGCAGTTATTAGATAATATAGCAAAAAAAGACATGGAGGTCAAAATGAAGAAGCACAAGAAATATGTGACATGGGTGACTATCAGGCCAATAAAATATACAAATGGCAATAACTTGTGATAGAACTCAGTACCTCAACGGAATCATCTCCAGTAAGATCATCGGTCCCGGAGTTCAAAAGAGACTTGATTGAATCCAATAGAAAGTCTGTTGAAAAAGGGTGTGATTCACATAGAGGATAAAACCAACAAGGGGTTAGGACACCACAAAGAGACCCCCCCTTCCCCATATAGATGGGGAGGCAAGTACACAAGTTATTATGTTCCGGTCCAGAATAGATTCCATTCATTGATAGACTGGAGAGAGGAAGGCCCTGTATATAATCCTAGCCCTAGACATAGGGGGATGAGCAATAACAACAATAATTTTGTTTGAAGAGACTGGCAGGGGAGACACCCAGGTTACCCCCGAGAACCCCAAGATATATTCGGGGATACCAACCAAGAACCCCAATGTACATTTGAGATTATCAACCAAGGACCCCGATGGATTATTCAAATTGGGAAAGGAGACCCCAGAAGGACCCTTATTACCACAAGGGAGGGGGAGGAGATTTCAGGAGAACCCCCATGTAGGTACACACAGAGAGTGAAGGGGGGGACACCAACAAAAAGAGGAGAGAGTGATAGGTGAAGGTATATACAATCTCAGTTCGGTCTCTCTGTCTAAGGAGACCAAAGTACTGGATTTGGGATTGAAATTTGCTCCCAAAACTGGGTTTTAATAAATGTAATACCTATATTGATCTAAACAAATATATGAGAAAGCCTAATATTAAGAGATATTTTGCATCCCTACCTGGCCCAGCTACAAAAGCTAACAGTATAGGTAACAATCAAGGATTTGTACACAGTGGTTTAAAAAACAATTTGACTTTTAATCCCTCAGTAGCAACTAGCCACAATATGGAAATATTCAAGCAGATGGTGGATGCAGAATTAAGGGAGTTAAAGGTGAAGAGATATTAGGATGCTGCTGCCATTACCAAGAGGTACTGTATAAAGAGTTTAGAGAACAGGAAAAAGGTGTTTGTACGCCCAGGATATAAAGGGGGTGGGATAGTTTTGTTTGATAGACAGGATTATGAGGAAGAAATAAATAAAAATTAGGTGACACAGCCACTTATGAAAAATTGAAGGGTAATCCCACAAGAAGTTTTATAAAAGTATTGAAAACCCTAGTCAAAGAAGCAAAAAAGAATGGTATATTGGATAATAACGAAGCAAAGTATCTAATACCTTTGAGTTGTAAGGTCCCAACTTTTTATTATTTGCCCAAGATCCATAAAAGTTTGACTAAACGTCCTGGTAGGCCTGTAGTCAATGATATAGATTTGGTGCATGCAAGGGTAGAATATGTGGATCATTATCTCCAGCTGATTGTAACTCAAATGCCCACTTATCTAAAGGTTAGTCAACATGTTATTGATTTGATAGAAAATGTAGAAGTAGGAGTTGACACTATTCTTGCCACCATAGATGTTAGCTTTCTCTATACGAGTATTTGACATGTTGATGGAGTTAATACTGTAAAATGGGCTTTGAAGACATTTACTGATTTGCATAGAAAACAAAGAAAATGTATTTTCCAAACGGTATACATAGGAACTATTTTTGGTATGGAGGAGAATTTTTCATTCAGAAGAAAGTGTGGCAATGGGAGCAAAATTCGCTCCCAGTTTAGCAAATATTTTCATGTCCAAGTGAGAAGTTATTTTCAGCTGTAAATGGGAGGGACTAAATGGGAGGCTCATTGCTGTTATTTTGGTCATTTGGGAAAGGTATATGGATTCTCTATTGGAATTTTTTACCCATATAGACACTAATGAATATGGCCTAGAATTTTCCAAGAAGATCGAAACTCATTCTGTGGATTTCTTGCATATACACATTTTTTGTCATGAAAGGATGTTATGCACAAAAATCTATTTTAAGATCACTGACCATAATGGGTACGTGCCAGTTTCTAGTTGCCTTCACCCATTGGGGCTTGATGGAATTCCCAAAGGGCAGTTTATCTGGATAATGAGAAACTTCTCCACGCTGGATGATTACATTGTACAATAAGAAATAATTTAAAAATGATTTGCAGATAAGGGTTATGATCCTGAGAAATTAGAAAGAATTAGGTATGATCTTAGTAAATATTATGTGGGTAGGATAGGACGGAAGAAACAGCATAAAAAAAGAAAGGATAGAGATTTTGAATTTTCCATTAATTGTCAATATGTTGAACAGATCATTAAAAATATTGGCCTACTATAAGGAAGGATAGGGTATTGAGGTTCATGGTACCCAAGAAGCCATAATTTATTTATAGAAAGTCCTCCAATTTACAGCAGAAATTAGTAAAAATTGTTATTTCTCTTCCACGGTTGTTTAGAGAAACCATGTTTGATTTGAAAGGTTTCTACCCTTGTAGAAAGTGCACAATGTGTAGGTCCACAAATATGAGTACTAGGAAAACTGAAAGTTTTAGGTCCAATGTTACACATAGGGAATATATCATCAAGAAATGTATTTCATGTTAATCGACCTTTGTCACTACCTGCTGGAATGCCCATGTGGGTTCCACTATGTAGGGTGTACCACCAGAAATCAACAGATGAGACTAAGGGAAAATGTTACCAACATAAAGAAAGGTTTGAAGGAACATAGTCTGTCCAAACATTTTAGAGAGGCACATAAATGCAATCCCTCAGTACTGAAATTTTGTGCTATAGAGCACTGGAGAGGGAGCAACCGTACTAGGGAGGTTTAAAAAAAAATGAAACCTTCTGGATTTACAAGTTGCTCAATATGTACCCAAAAGGGTTAAATTGGATTTACATTTTTTCATTTTAAATTTTTAGTTTTAATATTAATTTAATAGGTTTATGGCATTATAGTGGGTATAATTGTATTAATTTCAAATAGATGATGCATTTGCGCTAAAGCATAAGTGACAAATGAAATCATAAAGTGCTTATTTGAATAGAAGTGTTCCTACAATATTCCAGTGAAATAAATCAAATAAAATGTCTCAGATCACATAGAATCATAAAATCATAAAAAAACTCTAAAATTCGGAATATAAATAGTGGATAGTCCGTGGCACTGCAGGTCACATAAGTGCCAAGTGACATGTGCTTATTTAGTAATAATGGTGATTATGCATAATCATGGCAGTACAGGTCACAGCAATGCCCGGAGTGCGTGGAACTATAAGGTGCAGCAAAACCAGCTGGGATGCTCGAGAGTGCTCATGATCCAACATAGGAATCCACCACCTTATATGGATGTGCACTCACCAGAATGCTACTTATATAATAGTGTTAATGCTGATCCTTATGGGGGTCTCAGAAAGCCATAAATAGGGACCGGACTTCTCCAGGGTCAGGGCTATGCAAAACCAGCAAAGGATCCTCCTAGGGGGAGAAGCTCACCACAGGGGATGAAGGTATGGCAATATAGTGTACTATTTATTGTAAATAGTTAAAAGCAATCCATGTGGATACAGAAAAGAGTTAAATGCATAAAAGCATACTAAAATGGCCGCCGCTCCAATCTTCAACCGCAGCGTCTTGACATCAGCACGTAAGGCTCCAACTAACGCGTTTCATGGGCATGCACGTCTTCAGGGGCACGCTTATTAGAGCTGGTATTGCTGCACCTTGTAGTTCCACGGACACCGGGCATTTCCTCAAAGTTCAGGAAGTGACTAAACGCGTCGGGACACGTGACGTCTGATGCACTGCCGCTATACCGGAAGTGCTGTCGCGGCCATCTTTGATTTGGGAACATGTGGCTTTTCCCTCAACTGAACTACATCTGCAGCATACTCTGAGGCTGGAAGCTGATTTCTTCGATTTTAATGTAACAAACCAAATAAATGTTATTTTAATTGATTATATACCATCCTTAATCTCCAGCTTTAATTTATGAGGAACTTGAAGGAGTGGCAACAGGAATTATAGGATCATGGACAGTGCTTCCATCCATTGTTTGGAGAAAGCTTAATATGATTTTCCTAGGGTAATTATCCATTGTTGCACGAGTTGGAGTGATATATTTTGGGTTCACAATTTATTTGCCATCACCAATTCTTTTTACTATTGTTTTTTGGGTAGTTCTCTGTTTAAACCACAGGAGTGGTTTTGCAAGTTGTGTCACAGTGTAATATTGATTGCTACTTTAGAATTAATATTTGTATTACACTTTGTGGAGTGGATCACATAACTTTTGAATTTTGGAATGTTCACGCTTGGATAGCATTCTCGTGTGTATTGTTTGGAGATATTGAATATTTTTGCATTTGTAATTTTTCTTGATATATTTTGAATATTTATATAAATTTATTTATTTATTTTTTCTTTTTCTCTCTCACGTGTGTTTTTGAGTGCACCTGTTATGCAGTTTGCATGATACACAATTTTATGGCACCTTATTAATTTATATAAAAGGTAATACACTATTTTAAGTTTATATCTTTTGAGGTACACAAAGATTCTGGAATACTTCGTTTGGATCATCCTAAAAGACACTTTTTGGTTGGAGGTGGATAGATATTATTATTATTTAGAGACATTCTGTTGGGACATTTTTTTGGACATTTAATTTATTTTTGGACATGTATTTTGCTATTTATTTATCTATTGGGGTATTTATATTATTGGGATAGTTCAGTAATATTTAATATAAATATGAGGTCCATGCGATTTTTTAGAAGTGGTTATATCTATATAGGAGCAAGTAGGGGTATATGAAAATCCAGTGTTTTAAATAGTGGTAAAAGGTCCAGTTAGTAATATGGCTGATGGGGTTTCTAAAGGGGCATGAGGAAGCTCTTTATAAATGATGGTTTGGAGATGTCTGACGTCTACTGCCTATGAGGAAGTAAATTTGATGATGAAACGTATCAGTCAGAAGTGACATCAGATGCAAACTGGAAGTTGTGCAGTGGCCATTTTGGAAAAGGGTGTTTTGTATTCGGAATCCATATAAGCACAAGTTTAACAAATAAACATCATTTTACATATACTGCTGCACTATGGGTTTTTTCATTTTATTTTGCATACCAGTCGGGAGGATATGAAAAACTGTAGAGAAGAGGTGAAAGCGGAGATGAAATGGAAGATTTAAAGGCACATACTTATTCATGCAGGGTAAGGTGAATGCCTAAAGGGGACGTGAGGAGAATGTTTAAGAACTGGAACACTGGAGGTGGATGGTGCACTTTATACACTAAGAAGAGTGTGAGATGTATTGCTGAGGAGATATATATATATATATAGTTTGCATGCACAAAATTAATTACTAGAGGGTAAGAGTATTTTTTGTGAATAGTGGTTGATATTGATCACATGGTGAATTATAATTTTGGTGCACACTATGGTCCTTGTAAAGTGAGCACATGGATGTATCACACTATAGAGATAATTAGAACATACTACACTGTACTGGTTATTTTTGGGGAGTACGAACAGTGGAGTGGACAGAAAAAGAAGAAGAGAAAAGGAAGATTGAATTATATACGTGTGCTTGATATAAGGAATCTGATGAGAGCATATGGAGATCTTTGATTGTGCGGGGATTGAAAGATAAACTATGGTTTAATATATACGTACCACACATTTGTTTTACTGCACTGAAGAAATAATGACAATTATAATAAGTATAATGCTGTTAACTAGTTATATCATAATGCTCCTGGGACTATTGGAAGTGGTAGTGCATGTTAAAGTCTTTTAATCATTAGTTTTTTGACAAGCCCACAATTTGCAGCACCCACATTTGACAGCAGGATGGTGCACTAGAATACCAGATATTTTAGTATGCCAGCAATGTCCTCATAGTAATAATAACTCCTTACATAAGCCAACTGATGTGACTAGTCTCAGGTGATATATAGTGAATCAAAACCTTCTACATAGGCTGTACCTGTTTATCTGCAGCCCTCTCTAACAGCCTTCCAAAATACACAGACCAGATTGCATTTCTCAGCAGGGGGCTATCCTCCACCAAGATACCCCAAAAATATACAGCTCAGAGGGGTCATCAGGCCTGTGGGGAGACCTGAAGCAGTAGTAATAATAGACCTTTTCATTTGCATGAATATCTTTTATTTCCACTTTAATTTTGGCAGTCGTTTTAAAAACAAAAAACTAGCATGACAGCCAGACAAGTAGCATTTTTGGAAGAAAATTAGCCTTTGTATTTCTCTCAGCACAGGTGTTCTTTAAAACTTTTTTTAATGTAATAGCATGTGGTGAATTTGACAGTCAAGAAATGTTTAAAAAAATCTGTGATATCAAAAAAGCTATAAGTGTGACAGCTTTCATTGTATGGTGAGTTGTGGCACTTTGATTAGCAAATTAGCAGCGTTGCAAAATGTTAACAGTTTTAAACATTTTTCAGAGGCATTTCATTTAAGGCAAACTATTACTTTTGAAAATCTAAAACATTTAGTCAAACTGGAGATATAAATTTAAAGTTGAAGACACCCACTAAAATAACATACCTATAAAAGCTGGCTTTGCTTTCCTATAATTGTAAGACTTTATATATTTTATTTGATATAAGCATTACTTTAATACAACCTATAAACTAATTTTAACATACAATGTCAGAAATTCTGCTGAGATGGTAAATAAAAATTCCTTTGCAAAAGACAATACTGATCCAGTCTCCTTTTCTACATTTATTAGTTACTTTAGGCAAAAGGCTGTGCTTTGTCAAAGCCCCAGACATCTGTCTATCTTATTATACACTGTTGGCTCTGGGCTCTGGTACAGAGTCTCCCACCACAGGGCAAGGTGGGTATGCAAGAAAATAACAGTTAATTAATGTTAAGGTTTGCTTTTGGAGTTATTTAGGGATTAGGTTTGGTAAACATAGGTGAGCCACCACTGCGGTTAATCAACAGGACAATTAGCTTGGCTGGAAATCCACTTTAAAAAAAAAATGGCCTCCCATTAAAGAAGTCTCACTTATTTTAAAAAATCAGTGATATTCTAGGCTTGAAAATGAAATCAAACATTAGTTTCTTTCTGCACTCATTTTCCTTTACACTAAATATAGGGTGAGCTAAAGACAAGTGCAATTCGAAGACTGTGGGACTTCTGCCAGGAAAGGTGAATTTTACAAATCTATAGATCAGACTCTAGAACTCCAGTTAAAGAAATATTCATTTTCTGGCAACACAGGCAACATTTTTTGTTCTTAACAGGCCTTTTTTTAGTTTGCAGTCCTGTGATACTTTGACTGACGATTACTCCATCATTCACTGTACCCAAACTAATTTTATATACTTCTTTTGAGACAGATACAATTTTGGAAAAGAATGTTTCCTTGGATATGAAGAAGTATTCAAGTATGCACCGAAGGAGTTCAAACAGGGAGCTTGATGGTGGTAAAAGGGGTTTGTGTACAACTCACATATAGTGGGAGGATGCAGAATAAAGGAAGTGAAAGGTTGATAAACAAGTCACACAGAGAAACACTATGGAGTTCAGATGTATAAGTGAGAAGGGGAGTGTTAAAAATATTTACTTGCAGCAGCTGTTCCTGTGATTGCAATATATTTAGGAGCTAATGAATGTCTTATTTAGTCATTAGCTCCTGTCTCCTCCCTCTTCTTTGGAATAAGAGGAAGGGGAGGACTCACAGATACACTGTTTACATTTTATGATTGCTATGATTGGCCTCTCTATGACCAATCACCGCAGTCTGAAGATGGAGAGCTACATTGATTGACTCTGTACACAGTGGGGTTGGTCCAGGGGCGGACTGACTATTTGGAAACTCGGGCACTGCCCGAGGGCCCGGGGTCAGTAGGGGGCCCCATGAGATGCCCCTGGTACCTTTTTCATAGTTTTTTTTTAGTTTGGACAAGGACACAGGGGCCCCATGATCCCCTATTACCCGGGGGCCCCATGAGTTGTCAGTTCACCCCTGGGTTGGTCTATTAAACTTGAGAGTGTAACATCTGGTGCAGCTTTGTATAGAAACCAATCAGCTTCCAGTTTGTTTGTTTTTTTTGTCAAAGCTTAATCGAACAAACTGAAGTTAGAAGCTGAACCACATTTTGCACCCTCCGGTTTTAGTAAATCAACCCCACTGTCTAAAGAGGGCAATGGTTTAAAAACACTTACTGGATAAATCACTGTCCACTAGACATGTGGAATTTGTTTCATTCCCATCTAAATTCAGGTGAATTTTTGGTTATTCATGAATTTGTATGCATCCGAATTTCTGAATAACAATAGTAACAAATTTCATTAAGATACGATTTGTTTTTTTTATTCTGTTTCTAATGAATTTCGATGCATCCTTACCAGTTGATGACACACTGATAGCTGAATGTAAAAAAAGAATTGC
This sequence comes from Staurois parvus, assembly GCF_062004578.1. Taxonomy (NCBI): domain Eukaryota; kingdom Metazoa; phylum Chordata; class Amphibia; order Anura; family Ranidae; genus Staurois; species Staurois parvus. Next base: position 3,689,705 of record NW_028318094.1, read on the forward strand.
TGGCAATCAAAAATTAAGAAAGAAATGGCATGAGAACCTCCTCAAAATCCATACCAGACCCTTATCCAAGCATCTAGCCTAGCAGGTCAGGAACCATGCCAGGCCACATTCCCTGAATATGTGGGGGGTGCTTTGGGGTAGGGGGCTTCCCCCAAAGCACCTTGTCACCATGTTGATGAGGACAAGGGTAATTTCCACACAACCCTGCAGGTGGGGGGGTTTATTGGAATCTGGAAGCCCCCTTTAACACAAAAAAAGTGTAAAAAGTTAGAAAAAACACCAGTTTTTGAGAAGTTGTTTATTAAAATAAATAAATAAATAAATATTCCCCCAAGGTAGGTCCAACATCAATCATGATAAAAGCCACCCACCAAACCTTTGATGACTTTGCTGGGTGATCCTAGCCCCCGTGACATCACAGGCCAGGGCATGCTGGGTTGATGACGTAACAAGGGGGCGGGGTCACCCAGAAACGCTATTATGTGACCCGTCCTCGATTTCATGTTGAAGAACTGTCAGACTGCAGAGGTGTCAGACGACTGGAGTCTTCGTTGGGTGCAGAGTCCTTTTTTTTTTTCCATGCCAGCGGACAGCATTTACTGTGATTGACATGGGATCTACTTTGGGGTGATATGTTTTATATATATATATATATATATATATATATATATATATATATATAAAATATATAAATATATATATATATATATATATAAAATAAAGAACTTGTCAAAGTTTTTAGTGAATGAGTAGGATACTCATTCACATGGGGATCTGGAGGCCCCCTTGGTAAAGTAGGCTTCCAGATTCTGATAAGACCCCCACTAGCAGAGCCCTGCAACCACCACCCAGTGTTGTGGGGAAAAGACCCTTTTCCCCATCAACATGGGGACAAGGTACTTTGGGGGAAAGACCTGCCTACCCCAGAGCACCAGCCTATGTTGAGGCCCGAAGGGCCTTGTATGGATGGGGGGATCCCAAGTCATTTTTTTATGCTATTCTGAATAAACATTGCTAAAAATACAAAATGAATTTTGAAATTCTGAAAAGTAATTGGTCCATTTACTCAATATTGGACCAATTAGTTTTTGGAATTTCAGAATTTGTTTAGTGTCCACATGCTGTCAGGAATGGACTTGCCAGTAATGGTGGGACTCACCTGCCTTGTGGGCTGCAGTACCAGGGCTGGCCAGCGGGTGCTCCCGGCAATCAGAGACTCAAGCCTGCAGCCAGCCAAACATCTGAAACTGATCATGCAGGTGTATTTAAGGGATGGCCAGACCTGCAGTCTCTGTCTTGGTGTGTGGTTTTCCTGGGCCCTGTATCTTGCTCCTGCATTCCTGTTCCTGTCTCTGTCTGATTCGTTGCTGACCCTGCCTGATTCCGGACCTCTGATGACTTCTCCTGTTTCATCCCTGGCTTGTGACCCCGACCATTCTCTGCCTGACCCCCTGTTCCTACCTGCCCGATTGTTATTGACCCGGCCTGCCTGACGACGCTTGCATTGTATATATTGTTATCTGTGGGTGGTTTGGTTTGGTTCGTTTGCACTGTGTTATGTTTTAGTATTGCACTGCGTTTATGTTTGTATTGTTAGTCTTTAATAAATTGTCTTATTGTTTATAACATATCTGAAGCCTGCGTTTCCCTGCGTCAGTCACATACCTCTGGTCACACCCCGGAGCCCTGACATTACTGTCAGGAATGGACTTGCCAGTAATGGTGGGACTCACCTGCCTTGTGGGCTGCAGTACCAGGGCTGGCCAGCCCTGGTACTGCAGCCCACAAGGCAGGTGAGTCCCACTATTACTGGCAAGTCCATTCCTGACACATGCCCTCAACATGGGGGGTGGTTTGGGTTAGGGGGGCTGTTGGTGAATGAGTGAGTAGGGGTACTATGTACCCTATACTCATTCACATGGGGGGGTCCCCACCTGCAGACCTCGCCAACCACCGCCCAGGGTTGTGAGTAAGATACTCTTGTCCCCAATTACATGGGAATCAGGTGCTTTGGGGAGGGGAGCCCCCCTACCCAATGTTGAGGGCATGTGACCTGGTATGGTTCAGTAGGGGGGGAACGTGCTCATTACCCCCCCCTTTCCTGAACCTGTCAGGATAATTTCTCAACCCTAAGGTCTCCAAAAATAAAAACAACAAAAAGAACACCCCTAGACTGCTTATTGAAGAAAAGAGTGACTGTGCTTCTGTGCCTGGCTATGGGGCAATCCACTAGGAAAGAACTTGGACACATTTCCTCCTTCAGGGGTAAGTGCTACACCCTTATTCAGGTATGCAGCCTAAGTGACCAGAAAATGGGGCAGTGAGCTTGCATACGCCTCTTCTGAACTGTGTCGGGCCACTTGTCCCCTACATTGGGAGAGTAAAACCCTCCTTTGCAAAACATCTTGATCTCATGTTGATGGGAACAAGGGTCTCATCCCCACATCCTGTTCTCCAAAAAGGAATATTGGAAACTATGTGTGTGTGTGTGGGGGTGTTAGCTTATCGGAATCTAAAAGATCCCTTTAGAATAAGGGTGCCTCCAGATATCCAACCCCACAAGGTGAATGAGGACAGGGTATATAATACCTCTTGTTACTCAGTAACAAAAAGAAAAATTACAAATAAAATGAAAATAGTAAATAAACACCCAAGCCTGCAAAAAAGTCCTGTTTCAAAAAAATTAAATAAACAATGTCCCCTGATGTAAACCCAAAGTCAGTCATGTCATCTAGCATCAGATCAATTATGATGATTGACCAACAATGTTTAACCACTGACATGTTCTGCCCAACGATCTTCAGCCACCACTACCTGTGTCACAAATTACAAAACCTGGTTGGCTACTATATGCACAGTATATCATGATCATATTTGGTCTATGACATCACACAGGATCTTCTCTGTCAGGATTGTTTGAAAAGAGCCATCTGGGATTTGTAAGTTTGTGGCAGTATCACTATCACTAGACTTCCCATTGAACTAGTCAAATATGGCCAGTTTGTTCACTGATCTGAAAACAGGCTAGGTTTGGGTCAAACCCACTGACCATTGACTTCTACCTGTCCTTGAAGCATACTTTACGTTAAAGGATAAGTTCACCTTTGGGAACATGTTACATGTGTCACCCGTTTTTTTAGAGTGAAATATGTAACTTGTTCCCAATCCTGTAGCCACTGCCCGATCCCCCCTACCTGTGACCACAGTACAGGGAGAAGCTCCCCATACTAGCTGTCACATTTTAAAAATAGCAGGGCCATGCGGGGCTCCACCCACATGGCTGTGTCATTCATTCACAGTGTTCTGTGACTGAATACACTACAAGTCCCGACAGCCTTAGCAACTGTAGGCTTGTAGTTCCCAATGAACTACACTGTGGTAGTTCATTAAGTGTTCTTGTCAGAAGTATTGGCTTGCCCGCACGGGATGTATGAGCAAGCAAATAAACCGACAGGTCTGCAGAGGACCTGCATAGCATCAGTGATCTGCTGATCACTGGTGCAGTGCTTTACAGGTTCCTAATAAAATAAACAAATAAATAAATGCACATTTTACCTGCACTAAAAAGGTGCACTTATTATTTTTTGTAGAAAGTTGAAATGATCCTTTAAGAGTATAACAATGTCACAAATGACACTGCAGAGAGAGGGGTCCCTGTTAGAATTTAGATATAAGGCCCTGTGTGCTGTAGTTATGCTGCTTGTTTGTTTTAAAACTTTTCTAAGTTCTCTAAAAATTCTCTAGGCTGTAAATAAAAAGGTTTGTGCTGGCAAAATGAAGAATGTCTCAGGAAAATCTTGAGATGAATAGAATAAGAGCCCTAACTGAAATCCCAGGCCTCATCCTACTCATAAAATGAATGCTTATATTGGCAAATTAATGATGAGCTGTCACTTAAACAGAAAAAAATGGAAGCACCACCTACATAAAGAAACACGTGCTCGTAGTCTCTTGTACTTTAGCCCTTAAATAGAGCTCTGGTGAGTCTGTCTATAAGACATCATAAAGTGTAAGGCCATTGATCTTACAGTCGTATAAAACTGTCACACAGAATGCATCCCTAGGGTGAGAGCATAGAGACACATGGCTGGAAGAAAGGGAATGAAGACCTTAAATTATTCTCCAGGCAAGCTTTGTTATAGTGGAGATGATGAATGATGGCACATTAGTGATGCCAGCTTCATTCACCACTAATCCCTCTGCAGTTCAAACACTCTGACAAAGCACTCCTGCTCCACAATGTTATTATAAGGAGGGGACATGAGATGGTATTATGGGAAGTCATCACAATACCATGATATTTTAACCTTTGACTTTTTAGGGGTTATACAATAATTATGGGTTCACTTTTCACAGTTGAAAGGCTGCATTTATCTGTGTCTTTGTGACATTTCCTAGCTGCTTGGTGCCAAGTACAGGAAAACAAAAATACAGCAGATGATGTATGTGGCCTATTTATACCGTATTTTCTGGCGTATAAGGCGACTGGGTGTATAAGACGACCCCCTAATTTTCCAGTTAAAACATAGGTTTTGGGCTATACTCGCCGTATAAGACTACCCCCCTTCCGAGGCAACACCATTTAAAAACATCAGATTTTTTAATTGATAATGGGTATGACTTACCGGTACTTAAAATCCTTCAAAATCCTCATGTTCATCATAAGTTCATGAATGACATCTTGTGATACATTTGTAAGACAGTCATCATATGGATCAAATTCCAAATCAGATGGTTCCCGCTGGATGTGCGGTAATACGGTAGCTTCGGCTACATACAGTATACAGTATATATATATGCAGCCCGCTGGATGTGCAGTAATACAGTAGCTTCGGCTTCATAAAGTATACAGTATATATACAGCCCGCTGGATGTGCGGAAATACGGTAGCTTCGGCTACATAAAGTATACAGTATATATACAGCCCGCTGGATGTGCAGTAATGTACATACAGTATACCACGCTGAGCCAAGCTGGCTCAAAACAAATGTCCCTATGACAGATTAATCTGTCAGCCCGCTGGATGTGCGGTATATACAGTATACTGAGCCAAGCTGTTTCAAAACGTACCGGTACGTCCCTACTGTAATCAGCCCGCTGGATGTGTGTATGTACAGTAGCTGAGGCTACATACAGTATACACTGGGCCAATCACGGCGAGCGATGTATTCTACTAATGAATACAAAGCCTGTTCAGATTGGCTGAGGTTGTGACATCATCAGCCCACCTCTCTGACTCAGCCAATCCGAGCAGGCTTTGTATTCATTAGTAGAATACATCGCCCTCCGTGATTGGCCCAGTGTATACTGTATGTAGCCGCAGCTACCGTACATACACGCATCCGTGCGGCTGATTACAGTAGGGACGTACCGGTACGTTTTGAAACAGCTTGGCTCAGTATACTGTATATACCGCACATCCAGCGGGCTGACAGATTAATCTGTCATAGGTACATTTGTTCTGAGCCAGCTTGGCTCAGCACGGTATACTATATGTACAGTATTACCACACATCCAGCCAGCTTGACCCAAACAAACTCAAGGTTCACATTTTATACCCCGCGTATTAGACGACCCCCAATTTTTGGGGTATATTTTTAAGTATAAAAAGTAGTCTTATACACCAGAATATACTGTAGTTAAATTGTTTTCTAAACTCTTTTACATTGTGAAATAATAACAGTCCACCATAGTCATAGTTCAGTTGTAGGTAGTGAGTTAGCTCATAGCTTTTTACATCTTGATGCTCCAACAGAAGGATTTCCCTGCAAACACAAATGCTCCTGCGCTTGGGGATGGACTCGATGCAGGCTACAACCACATAAGGAATGTCCTGGAACATGCACACCTTGCTGCCCTCAAATGGACCGGGGAAATCCAAATATACTGAATGAGGAAAGAAAACACAGAGGGCGCACAGGCCTAGTGCATTACCATAAAAAATGTTTAATAAAAAATAAAGTATGTGTTGTACTCACAAACGACAATATAGTCAAGGCACATCATAAAGAACAGCTGGGTCAACACCGCGCTGAGTAACAGTCCGCAATAGGGAGTATAGACATCCAAAAGACTGACACGTTTCGAGGACTTGCCCCTTCCTCAGGGGGCTCTGAGGAAGAGGCAAGTCTATGAAACGCGTCAGCCTTTTGGATGTCTATACTCCCTATTGCGGACTGTTACTCAGCGCGGTGTTGACCCAGCTGTTCTTTATGATGTGCCTTGACTATATTGTCGTTTGTGAGTACAACACATACTTTATTTTTTATTAAACATTTTTTATGGTAATGCACTAGGACTGTGCGCCCTCTGTTTTTTTTTTTCCTCATGAAGGATTTCCCTGCCCTAAGTCTCAATTTTCTTCCTGTTCATCTGGCAGCTTTAGATGTTTATTCTCACCTTTGTGCATTCTATCCCCTCCTCCTGAGTTTTTCAAAATATAAAATAAAATAAAAAAGCTAAGGAGAGTGTGAATCCCTCCTAATCAACACATGCTGTGTGCACGGTATAGGGACTTGAGCACAGAGATCTCACCAAACTGTCAGGTTGTTTAACTCTCCAGCATCTATAGTTAAAGATCATTTTTTAGTGAACAAATCCTTTAAAACACCAACCAATATACATTTTAGGGTGTGTACTCATTCAAAGGTTCAGGTTTCAGATTTATCCAGATGCGAATGCTGTGAGCTAAATAAAAATACAGTGGTCCTGACTCCTGGCAGATCATGAGGGATGCAGGGGTAAATGTGCTCAGCCTCAATTCCTGAAAAAAATCTCCAGCTTAAATTCAGTTTTCCATTAGTGTCTTCAGATCTGCCCAGAATTGGTAACAATTTAAAGGGAAGCTTTTGTGTATATTTTAGTGTTTTTGTTATGATTGTAATGATCATATAAAATACATATGGTCCAAGTTTCACCTGTTTACTTGCTTATTGTGTCATAAATTTGAAATGTACAAATTCCTCTCATGGACTACTTTGTGTCTGACATTGCAATTAATATTGCTGGTGTTTGCAGGGAGAAGATATATTACAGTGTAAGCCATTTAGTAAGTATGTCATGATCAATAAAAGCCTATTGGTACAGCTTCAGTGACAGTAAAGCATAGGCAATGTGCTCCAGAATGAAGAAGGCCTAACTGTACAAGCATGTAAGCTGTAAAGAAATACTGCAGGGGATTTAACAAAAATGGTGCAGACAGAATCTGGAGCAGCTGCACATGCCAACCAATCAGCTTCTATTTTCAGCTTGTTCAGTTAATGAGAAACTAAAGGCATTAACATTCACCTGTAAAATGGTTCCTCATTGGCGCCTGTATCTTTCTTTGAGTGCTGGTCTTTGGCTCTCTTCATGGGCCATTGTGTAATGACATGTCTGGTAGAGAAGCGATGAAAGAGCCTGGAAGAGGTAAGCCACCACGTGGGTCCCGGCGGCCATCTTTGGAAACTACATCTGGTCAGTGAAAGTTGTTTTGTCCTTTAATACTGTCATCAAATACCAATCACTTTAAAAACAATATCACGCTATTGGCCTCCTCTTTCTGGGGCTCCTTGGAAGCTTTAACCACCCACAGAGCGGTGGTGCCATTGCTGGCAGCGGATGTTGAACAGCGAGGGACACCAGACCAGACCTTTTCCACCTTAAAGGGACCTCCAGGTTTCTGAGAGTGCGCACTCTAAATGCGCACATTGATTGCGCATCTGGTGAGTGTGCAGTCTTTAAAATTTTGGCCACATCACCACCTTACTGGATAAGACCACCAGATATTGAAGATCATCAAGATCTCCTATTCACCTTATTTTGGACTATATGTTGATTATCATTTTTAGCACTTTACACACCATTGGTAACTATACAGTGACAAAGAAAATCATCATCCAGTCACTTTATTTCATTTGTCAGCACCTTATCACTGATGTCACTTATATATCAGTTTGCTATATCTTATGTTTATGTATACATGTATATTGGATGAGAGTGATACTTTTTTATGGTACCACTGAGTCACTTTATTCTTATTAGCACCTTGTCACTTGTCATTTTATGTTTTATGGTCTCATTGATTCTTTCATCTATCATGATTTACATATAAATATGGTTATTTTAGCGCTACACCCCCTTTTATATTGATGTTTTTGGAGGTTTTTTTGGTACCTTTTGGTGTTTAGCGGCTTCATTGACTTTTAGCGCTCACTTATCCCTGTTTGTGCCATGCTGGGAGACTGGCACAGTGCTGCAAGGCAGTATAAAAAGCAAAACCTTGGGATAAAAGCTAAGAGTTAAATCATAAATACTATTTATCTCTGCTACCACTTTTCTCAAAATAGACAGATCATAGGACAGGTCCAAACCATATGAAAATAAGTACCCTTGACCAATCGGTATGTACTGCAGAGATCTAACCATAGAATATACGGTGGGCAGGCACTAGAGAGTATAATGTGCCCTATAAAGGAATTTTAATTATATAAATCTTAACTTGGCAGAATCCATGTGCATAATATAGTGGCATATACACTCATCCCAGTTGTCTTCCACATGGTCCGGCAGGTCATCCTGTTATTTCTGAGAGAGTCTAGACAGATTAGTGGAGTGTGCAAGGGAAAGTCTGAGACAACTCATTACAGCTGTCTTCCACAAGGCCTGGGAGGTCATTTTACCATTTCTAAGAAAGTCTAGTCAGCTTAGTAGAGTGTGCAAAGGAGAGTCCAAGGTAGAGAGATGACAAAGGCTTTCCTGTCACACATGAAGTGAGCAACCTCTCCAAAGTATCAGATATGAGAGTAATAGGAACAGGAACTTCCATGCCATACATCTCTCGGAGGATCAAAGGATCCTTCCATGCTGTACATTTCTTGAAGGTTCTGCCAACTCTTATTCCTAGATACTTATACTCATCCACCCAACTGAGCGGAGTATTCATGTTAGTCTGAGGCTGTGAAAGAACTGCAATAGATTTTGCACTCTCCAGTTCTAGTACATCAACCCCTAACTCTCCCTGTAATCTGCAACATCAACAACCACCTTTTTTAATGTAAACTTGGCAACTTGTTTGTATAGTCAACTCTCCTGTGATGTTATTCTTGGTGGTGAAGACCAGCCAACCTTATATGTGCCCCCTAACTGCAACGTGTGGTCTCCAGTAAATCGAATCACCCAAGGGCCTGATTGTTCAGCCAGTTTAAAGCCCAGGCACTCCACACAGACCTCATGTCTGCTACACATGCACAGATGGCGAGTTTCTGAGACCTCACACACTGCATCCTTCTGATCTGTATTCCCACTCACCTTTGTTAATACCTGGACCACACTGTCTTGTAAGGTCCTGCAGATTCCTTTATATATCGGGCTATGGCTCCAAAGAGGCTGCAAAAGTACAAATGTGTACAAGGGCTAATTTGTTCTCAATTGGACCAACTCTAATACCCCGGACCATGTCCACAGCTCAAATTAAGGCAGCAAGAGACTCTAAAGCAAGAGAAAATAACCTGGGGGAAAGGGGACAGCCCTATCCCATACCCTGTTGAAGGGGGAAAGAGGAAATGATGGTGTTATTGGTGCAAATCCTGGCTAATGGGGCAGAATAGAGTTGGTGGACCTAAAAGATGAATTGGGGTCCAAAGCCAAACTTACTGAGGACAGTACAAGGGTTGTTCCATTCCATGGAATCTAAAAAGGAACAAGAAGCAAACCTTTATTAAACGAAACAAATCATTGCACTGACATGTCATATGAAAGAGGAACAACTTCTTGTATATAGCACAACTGCTGTGTTATATACGAGACACTGTTCCTCTTTCATATGTGAGTGCAATTATATATTTTCTCTTTCTTTTAATACACATGCACAGATGGCGAGTTTCTGAGATCTCACACACTACATCCTCATGATCTGTATTTCCTCTCACCCTTGTTAACACCTGGAGCACACTTGTGTCTTGTGAGGCCCTGCAGATTCCTTCATATGTTCAGGGCTATGGCTCCAAAGCTAGTCTGAATGCCTGAAGCCATATGACATGGGGGACCAGTCCACTTGGCACGTGACACAACTGGAGGGGTCTCCAGGAAAGTAAACCTCATTACATTTAGTCACTATCTGCTCCTCCATAGATCATGTAGATCACAGGTACTGGTCTTTCTATGGCAGCCTTGAGCCCATAACATGGGACAACTTAGTCTCCATTGAGTTCCTGCCAGCCTGAATAAGCCACCCCACACTCTTCAGGTCAGAAGACATAACATAGCACTACATCAACCTACAAACCATTCCAGCTTCAGGATCATTGTGCCACAATCTGTTATTTTGCCACTCCCTGGGCTTGTATTTTTATTATATATGTGTTTAGTGCTCCATCTCTAGACACATGCCTGAACTCTGAATACTGAATAAACATTTCCTCTAGAGCTTAAAACACGAGATCCTGAAAGCACTACTCTATACTGTATACTTTATTTACTTTCCTAACCAGTGCACCTTTGCAGGGGCAGACTGACAACTCATGGGGCCCCCTTGCAAAAGGGGATCATGGGGCCCCTGTGTCCTTGCCCAAACTCAAAAAAGCCTATGAAAAAAGTACCAGGGGCATCTCATGGGGCCCCCTACTGACCCCGGGCCCTCGGGCAGTGCCCGAGTTTCCAAATGGTCAGTCCGCCCCTGCACCTATGTATTATTATTTTGTGTCCTCACTTGTACTTTGTCAGCTCCTCTTTCTATTATCATTGTAGAGGCTGTATTGTGTTCAAGCAAAACTCATTACAGTTCCTCCCTCTTTAGCTTAATACATCTCTCTGGGCTACTAATTACTGCTGTTGTAGAGTGCCATTGTAAAACAATAGTGGCAAGTAATTCTGATCTTTCATAAGCAGCTGCAATACCTTTTATGAAAAGCCATCATTGCCAATGGATGGAAAATAAATTGGACACCAAAAGAACATATAAAATCATCCTTTAGATTGTAAGCTCCACAAGCAGGGCCCTCCTATTCCTTCTGTACTGAAATGTATTGTAATTGGACTGTCTCCCTTATATTGTAAAGTGCTGCGCAAACTGTTGGCGCTATATAAATCCTGTATAATAATAATCTGTTTAATAAAAGTCATGAAATATGTTATCTCATTTTATATTACTATGTTATCTATATTTATATGCGTTTAAAAGCACTTTTAGCATAGAATATCTCTCATGAGGAGGCATGGAATGGTATAAGAAAGTCTAATTTATTAAACTATTACAATGTTCTGGTGAAATAATAATAACATTGCAGCCTACCAGTTATTAGATGTGGTCGCTGTATTTGTTTTCTTTTTTAAGGCTTCCCCCCCTCTTTTTTCACCTAAAGATTTGGCCAGTTAAACACCTCCCATATTACAATGCCCCACTCTTGATGAAGGAGCACAGGGGCACCTTTGGACAGCAGCAATCTAAACTCCAGCTAACACTTTATAAGTACTTCCAGCAGTTTTTTTTCCTTTTGGGATAAAGGTTTTACATAAATAAATTAAAGCTGATCATTGCAAGCACCCCTGTCAGTGTTAAATGGTTTGTCTCATCCCTTTAACTGATACATCTGGAAGAAAGCTTGTTCTTTCGGGGAAAAAAAACAACAGACTTACTGGCTGGATCACCAGGTAAAAATAAAAGAAAGAAAGCCTAACAAATAAAACAAATGCAGCCATCACATCTAAGAACTGGTAAGCTGCAATATAATGAATGTTTGCTTTTTGGTTCAATACTGCTTTAATATGATTTCAATTGTCATTTTTAATATTTTTAAATTTGCATCTTTCATTAAGGCTTAATTCTGGCACAATTCACAAAAATTATAATTCAAATATTTTCTTTATTGGCACAAAAGATAACATAAAAATCTGTTTTTGGTAAACCAAATGCCTACGCAAACTAAGATATTACCGTGTAAACATATGATATCATTACTGTGTTTAACAGAGAGCAGAACTGTGGGTTGGACCAGCATTCCCACCAGCTACAGGTTGCCTGCAGAAAACTACAGGAGGGCAGTGGATACAAGACCAGTTAGAGAGACAAGCAGGGGACTGGTCCAAATCAACATGTTACACCCCATAGTTGCCAACATTTGAAAAAAGTTTTTGGGACACCTTTTTTTCTGTGTGGAAGGAAAGACTCTGTAGACGGGGCATTACTTTAATTAGGGGTGTGGCATTCATATGTTATGGATGTGGTTATAGCAGTGGCAAAAGTGGGTATGGTTTAAAATATAGTAAATATTGGGTGTGACTTAAAGGGGGTGTGGTTAAATAGAGTTTGAGATGACTTACATAGTGCAGAATGTGGTATTGTTAAATATGGAATGTACAGTGCAGAACGAGGGAGGATGATGATGACTGTGTATGTGTGCAGGATGGGAGTGGCTCGATGGAGATGTGTGTGTGTGCAGGATGGAGATGAGACTGGACAGAGGTCTGTGTAGGATGGAGATGACTGGATGGAGGTGTGTGCAAGATGGAGATGACTGGGTAGAGGTGTGTGTAGGATGGAGATGACTGGATAGAGGTGTGTGCAGGATGGAGATGACTGGATAGAGGTGTGTGTGTAGGATGGAGATAACTGGATGGAGGTGTGTGTAGGATAGAGATGACTGACAGCCATCCCCAGCAGATAGGGACCCCTAATGGCTTTGTGGGTGTCTGTAGGATGGAGTTGACAAGATGGAGATGGCTGTGTGTGTGTAGGATAGAGATGACTGGATGGAGGTGACTGTGTGTGTGCAGGATGGAGATGACTGGATGGAGGTGTGTGTAGGATGGAGATGACTGGATGGACTCAATCCAGTCATCTCCATTCTACACATGCCTCCATCCAGTCATCCCCATCCTACACTTACTTCCATCCAGTCATCTCCATCCTACACACATCTCCATCCAGTCATCTCCATCCTGCACACACACACAGTCACCTCCATCCAGTCATCTCTACCCTACACACACAGTAATCTCCATCTTGTCAACTCCATCCTACACACACCCACAAAGCCATTTGGGGCTCTATCTGCTGGGGATGGCTGTCAGTCATCTCCATCCTACACACGCCTCCATCCATTCATCTCCATTCTACACTTACCTCCATCCAGTCATCTCCATCCTGCACACACCTCTATGCAGTCATCTCCATCATACCCACACCTCCTTTCAGTCATCCCCATTCTGCACACACCTATATCATAAAGGTGTGTGCAGGATGGAGATGACTAGATGGAGGTGTGTGTAGGATAGAGATGACTGGATGGAGGTGTGTGCAGGATGGAGATGTGTGTAGGATGGAGATGACTGGATAGAGGTGTGTATAGGAAGGAGATGACTGGATTGAGGTGTGTGCAGGATGTAGATGACTAGATGGAGGTGTGTGCAGGATGTAGATGACTAGATGGAGGTGTGTATAGGATAGAGATGGCTGGATGGAGGTGTGTGTAGGATGAAGATGACTGACAGCTATCCTTACCAGATAGAGCCCCAGAATGGCTGCTTCTCACTTGCCCCTTCAAAAAAACACAGAAAGAGACCCTTAGCCATCATGATCCTCCCCCCTCCCCTTAGATATGGAGATGCATAGAGAGCAAAACTGCAGCACTAACATACCACCAGTCTAGCCGGGTCAACTGCAGCTTCACGCGTGTTGTCAGTGTCCGGGAAATTCGATATCAGGGTGGGGGCATCAGCAGCAGATAGGGGTTCCTAATTCTTCAAGAGCCTGGAGTAGTTAAAAGATTAAAACTTTCCTTGCCTTATTTGCTCAGCAGGAAAAGTGGGCCACAACAGACTGGGGACTATTTCTCCAACTTTGGGAGCGGCGGAGTAATCTGTAGTGCCGCTGTTTCGCTGTTTCTTATTAGTAAACTTATTTCCTTTACATTTTGTATCAATCCACTGGATTGCTCCGGCAGATTGATACAAATGTCTCTGCAAGTTTAGAAACAGTCCCCAGTCTGCCACGGCCCCCCCTTCCTGCTGAGCAAATAAGGCAAGGGAAGTTTTTAATCTTTTTAACTGCTCTAAGCTCTTGCAGAATTAGGAACCCCTATCTGCTGCTGCCCCCACCCTGATCTCAGATTCTGGGACATTGGCAGAGACATTGGCAGGGACATCATTCAAAAATTTGTGACTGTCCTGGGCAGTCCCTGACATTTGGCAACTATGACACCCTAAATACAGGTGTAATATTTAACATGTTGCAAAAGATTAATTTATCCTTTAAAATAATACCTGGGGGATCCTGCCACAATCATCTTTGTTCAGGCTCTTCCTTTTTAACGGTGACAACACTCCTTGTCACCCAACTGTACCCCTGTATTTATATTCTATATGTGACAACCTTGGAACTATTATCCAAATGTCACTATATCGCTCCTGATGCAGATAATTATTATCGTCTAAATGTTATATATATTGCTGCCACTATACTCTACTCCAAAAATCAAAAAATATTAGTATCACCCCCAGTCCAGTGAATACAAGCGGCGCATTGTATGCACCGCTTGTATTCACTGGACTAGGGGTGATACTAATATTTTTTGTACCCCTGTATTGTTATTCTGTGTAACGTACATGTGAATGATGTAACGTGCGTATGACATAAATGTACAGATTTGAGTAGGTAAGATGTGATCAGTAGCAATATGTAATCGTAACTGGAGGGACATTCCATTTTCATTAAGGATGTACTGTATATTCAGATCTTGTCATTGGCAAAATGAGGTACAATTAGCATCAATTAGGCTGAAAAGCCCTGCTTCAGGGATGTGACACCTTTTGTGTTAATAAGGTTGTCACCTTCTGGGAAAACCGGTTTGGAGGAAATGACTGCAGCCGGGTTGTCTGCCTGACATTGGAAGCTCTAAAAGGAATATACATACATCAAAGAAGTATGTTTTATCCCTCATAAAAGCTAAAATATTAGTTGCAGAGAGATGAACATACTCCCTTCTATTTGGGCATTCTGTAGGCAACATCGGCACTAAAAATCATATTTGTGGTTTAGGTAGAAGGCCAGGAAAATGCAGGAAATGGTTAGGTGGCGCTGGATGGCGACAGTCGAATGGTGTTTGGTACTGTCGCGATCGGACTGATGCGCTGGTGTCGGAAATCCAATCCCCGACTTGGTGTTTCAAGCCGGTCTTGGCCCGATTGACCATGGGCAGGTCAACACCCAGAACATCCTGTGGGCAGGTACAGGAGCAGCCCCCCATGATCAATTGGCCAAGGACTAATGTCCCACCTACGTCCATATCCCCATAAATGGAGTACACGGACACTGGGACATTTGCGATTTGTATGGAGCTGGTTAGATTGACCAACGGATTGCTGATTCTCTGACTTGCTCCAGTCGCAGGGTAAATCCTGGTAAAGTTTTATTCTGTCTTTTATTCCCTTTTATTTTATAGTGAATAGTCATTTGTGTGTCTTCTTGTATTTTTTGTATTTCTGTAACTTTTTATATTTTGTACATATTTTATGCACTGCCCACTTTCGGGAAATTAAGTCTTAACATTAATTAGTGACTTCTGTATATTTAAGCACGTGCCCATATCTTCGGAGAGATTGGATTGGAGAGATTAGATTGGATTAGATTAAATTGTATTGTATTTTAGTGCCTTTAAACGCTCGGTCAAGCTCATTGCCAATCTGTATGCAATTGCACTGTGTGTGGGCAGATTGCGTGCAGATTTTAAAAGGTAACAGATCGGCTAGACGGAGATCTGTGTGTGTGGGGTGTCCCAGCAGACCGTTCTGCGGATAAACTGTTGGGTGGTGGCAGGCTACCTTTTGTGGTGTGTCTGGTGCGGGGGGTGTGTGGACAGTGCAAGGGGTTCAAGATGTAAGTAGCTGGAGGGACCTTAGAAGGGTGTGTAATTACTAAGCTGGTCCTCAACTCTAATCAGTGCGTCAGATTGTATATAAGATTTGTATCTGCCAGTGTGTGGTCGACCAGCTGGATTGGAGTGGAGTCTCCATCTGGTGGTGGCCAAAGGTAGTGTGGACTGTGAAAGTGTGTCATGGCTGATCTTATATACGGTTTTATATATATTCAAAGTTAAGTCCCCTTTATTCCCTCTTACCCCCCTGTCATGGCGCGCCTTGGTTAGCTAGTCGTATGGGGGGATCCATGACATTCTGTCACATAGACTTCCATTGGAGACTACAAGTGGCTTTTTCAATACACATTGGGCCTGCATGGTCCACTACTGTCACCTTACAGAAAAACCCACCTTGAGAAATGCCATCAGCTATCATTGGAGCACATGTGGACAAAATGTGACTGCTAAGACAATGTAGGAAATTAGCAACACTGAACTGAAACAAAAGGTGAAAAAAAGGCAAAAACAAAAATTTTATTAAGAAAAAAAGTCAATAGTTTATAATACACAGTGCCTTAGCAAATTAAATGTCATTCAATTTGGGTTAATATGTAAATTGATTCAAATCTGTGGATTGCAAACTGAAAGTAAGATTTAAAAATGCAAAAACAGTATAATATATAGCAGGCATGCTGAGCTCTTACATTGCTATGTATTCCTTGAAGGATGGAACGATGGAAGAAGGTTTGGTTGTCGTCAACACCCTAAAATGCAGGTGCATTGTCTACATTGTGAGTTGTAACATCCCTCATCATAGCTCAGTTTTCTAAAAGCTTTAATTGTTTATAATCTCTGCTGTGTGGAGAAGTAATAATGTTAAAGCACCGCTCATTCATCTATTCACATGATACATAGCGCTGTCCGGGGTTCTGGCACCACATACCATCACATCTGTTCAAGACCAGATCACATCATTGCTCTTATCCCGTGGACTGAACGTCTCTCTGCTGGAGGTGACATGGCTGAAGAATAATATATACCTTCCATTTATTGCAGAGCATAATCTTACCCAACTTCTGCACTGATACTTTTCAGGAACTAAGCCTGGAAATTGATGGCAGAAAATTAGAAATGCTTAAAAAATGATTCAGCATAACCCTATTTCAACTGCTGCTTCTACACTTTGCAAAATGAATGTGAAATGTTGGTTATGTGCAAAGATCTTCCTATTTTATTCCATGTGGTATAACACAAAATGCGTTACTTCTGCCTTGTTAAAAGTGTTTATATTATATATGATATAACGTCCCACATTGTAGCTAAGTGTACGCATAATGCATTTTAATTCTGGGGGAACTCTTGGTTTATTCTGTTTATTATCTACTTATTTAAAGTGTTACTAAACCCAATGCAGTAAAATCAGTCTGTATATGCAGTAAAGCATGCTTGTTATACTCACTGTGGAACCTAAGGGGTTAATCCTCTGCATTGTGTAAAAAAGATGTTTGGTGCTGTCTTCTCTGATCCTCCCCTTCTTCTACTGTCCCCAATCCATCTGCTGATAGAACAGAGCCTTTGGAGCATGCTGCACATGCTTAGTTTAGTGTGTATTACTAGAGAGCTTTTTTTCTTTCTTGGAAGAATGCATGTAATCAGCACTGTCCAGAGAGAGGGTCAGGGGTCCCGCAACCTCATAGGGTTTAACCTACAAGCTTTAACCAGTGCTTTGCCCGACACTGATTAAAGTCGCAAGACTGCTATCTACTGCTGATGAAAAAAGGCAATTAGCAATTTATATTTACTAAAATAATTGCCTTAACATGTTGTGTGTACTGTGGGAGACCAGATTTAGTGAATGCAGGATCCTGGGCTTAGTAACACTTTAAACAATCTAGTGTATATTTAACTTATCTTGCTAATAATGGGAGAAAAATCAGAGTGCCCCCAGGATCCTTTTCTTGAAGCTATTCATGAACATTGGAAAGGAGGGGAGAGCCCTGAGATCCAGGTATAACCTATGAGGTGGTTATTTAGGAGAATTTAGTAAAAAAAAGTCCTTATCAATTGGAAGTGTTTTTGAAATTTGTATTGGGTAAAAGCCACAAACACAACCAATACACTTCAGGGAAAAGGCCTCCCCTTTGTTCGGGACTTGAGCAGTGGATGTTAATAAAGGCACAATGAGATGCAATAGAAGACTTATGTTAGGGTTGGATAAAGGCTGTAATATTTTAACGACGCAATGAACTGTTGCTGAGTTTATATACTAGGAGCTCCTCAATAACTCCTCAGAGTTTATCATCTCCTGAGCACTCTTTTAGTTGTGATCAGAAAGGTGGCAACCTAAGACCAAAACCAGGTCCATCTACACTTTTCCTTTATTACAGATCAGCTCCTTTGAGGGAAAACACACTCCATTGTATATCCATCAAAGTCAAGCCTATCGGTCCAGCAGTATTACACACATCAGACGTCTAGAGCAACAATATATGAAGGTGCACAAGTAATCTTTACTGGCATTCTGGATTAAGGAGCCTGCCTTAGAAGTAACCTAAGTGGCACATATCTACTGTTTGTGCTTAAAGTGATTCTAAGGTTGAAATGAAAAAAAAAAAAGTCATACTTGCATTGAAACAGAAAAATGACGGCAGAAAAAGACCTGTTTTTTGTATTTTTTTTTTTTTTTTTACATTTTTGTTTGAGTATAGATCTATGTTTGTCCCAAGCATGTTTGAAGCCATTTACTGTTGACTGGTTCACTATTTCTGCTGGAAGTCTGTTCCAAGCATCAGGGCCATCTTTAATATTGATTGGACCCTGGGCAAACATTTTCTTGCCCCCCCCCCCCCCCCCCCATGCAATTTTGTTCTCTACCTGCTCTGAGACATACAATAAATAGCAGCTAGACTCAAAATTTGTTTATTTAGCAGATCATGCAGCAATTGCAATTGGTTGCTGGAGGTTACAGTATATCATTAAAGCTCACTGACTGGTTGGTAGAGGTTACAGCACACATTACGACTCACTGATTAGGTGATAGAGGTTACGGCACATAATTTCTGCTTGCTGATTAGTTGCTAGAGGTTACAGGTTACTGCACATCATTACTGCTCACTGATTAGTTGCTATAGGTTACTGCACAATCATTACTGGTCACTGATTGGTTGCTAGGGGGTTACTGCACATTATTGCTGCTTGCTGATTGGTTGCTAGAGGTTACTGCACATCATTACTGTTCACCCATTGATTAGTAGAGGTTATTGCACATCCTTACCATTCACTGATTGGCTGCTAGAGGTTACTGCACATCATTGCTACTCACTGATTGGTTGCTAGAGGTTACTGCACATCATTATTGCTCACTGCTTGGTTGCTAGAGATTACTGCATATTATTACTGCTCACTGAGTGGTTGCTATTGGTTACTGTGCATCCTTACCACTTATTTATTGATTGCTAGAGGTTACAGCACATCATTATAACTCACTGATTGGTTGCTAGAGGTTACAGCACTTAATTATGTCTCGCTGATTGGTTGCTGAAGGTTACAGCACATCATCCCCTCACTGCCTGCACACCATGGACTGGTAAGGTGAGTGGACCCACTAATAGACAGAAAACTCCTAGGGATCTTAGGATTCCTGGAATCAGGGGCAGTGCTGGGGGGGAGGGTGTGATCAGTGGCAGTGCTAGGGGGTTGATGGGATCAGTGGCAGCGGTGGTGGGGGGAGTGGGATCAGTAGGATCAGTGGCAGTAGTGGGGGGATGGAATACGTGGCAGTGCTATGGGGATGGGATGAGTGACAGTGGTGGTGGGGGGATGGGATCAGTGAAAGTACTTGGGGTGGATGGGATCAGTGGCAGTGGTGGATGGGGATGGGAGGTGACATTTCCACATTGACCACCAATGTGAGGGGATTTATGCTGACCATCAGTGTAAGGACAAATCTGCACTCACCACCAAGGTAAAGGGAAATTTACGCTGACCACCAATATAATGGGGATTTGCACTGACTGCCTATGTAATGAAAAATTTACACTAACAACCAATGTAATGAGGGATTTTACTCCAACAACCAATACATTTCCATACTGGCCACCAATGCAAGGGGGAATATACACTGACCACCAATTTAAGAGGGTCATCTACATGGAAGTCCAATGTTAAGGAGGATTCAACACTGACCACAAATGCAAGTTAGGAATTTTTGCCTACTACCAATATAAAGAGGAGTTTCTACAGTGGCCACCAGTGTAAAGGGGATTTACACTTACCACTATGGTAATAGGAGCATTCACAGTAACCACCAATGTGAGGAGGGATTTACACTGATCACGAATGTAAGGGTGACATTCACACTGATCACTAGTGTGAATTAAATGATTCTATACCAAGCCCCAATGTTATGAGAAGATATACACTGAACACCAATGTAATTGAGACATTTAGTTTATGTTCACATTTGTGCGTGTCGGGATCGCATGCAAAATTGCTTTCCTGACACCACAGAAATGTGTTGCCCTTTAGCAGATACACAGCAGTGCCATTAATTGTTAATGACACCCTCATGCATCTGCTGACATGCGTGTTTCCACATGCACCAAAATTCACGGTGCTGTGGCTTGGTGTAATATTGAAAAAAGGGTAGGGGACTTTATTTCTGCATTTCTAGCACATAGAGCAGCCCACTGAAATTTATGGGCTGCCCTACACATGATGTAAGTCTTTATCCACCGCGTCAGTACACCTTAGCATCCTAAATTTCCCTGCTAATATCTGCACCCCAAACCTCCCCTATCCTCTTCTCCCTAACCGCCCCCCCCCCCCCCCCCCCACGCAGAGGCGAACTGACCATTTGGAAACTCGGGCACTGCCCGAGGGCCCGGGGTCAGTAGGGCGCTCCATTAGATGCCCCTGGTACCTTTTTCATAGGCTTTTTTGAGCAAGGACACAGGGATCCCATGATCTCCTATTGCCCGGGGGGCCCCATGAGTTGTCAGTCCGCCCCTGCCCCCACCTTACTCCACATGCCTCTTCTGGTCCTTTGCACCCACCTTTCTTACCTGTGTACATCCCCTCCTTGCTCACCTGTCCACCCCAAACTGTAATTCCTTTTCTGCCTACCGCTGCACACACACACCACACATTGCTTACCTTTGTAGAACAAGCTGATGGTAGGCTCAGTGACCACAGTTGCAAGCAGGACTTTCAATCACGCTCCTGTTTACCTACCCAGTGGGCAGCATTCAGCAGAGGTGATGGTGGTTGGAACCTCAGGGGGGCATATTATACATCTAAATGCAGCCAATATTGACATATGAATGCCCCGCTATTTACATACCAATGCCACCGTCCCTTCTCTATTTACATCGGAATGCCGTTTATTTACCTGTGAATGGTGACATGGTCTGCATCAGGGCAATAGGGCATAGCTAGGCAGCATAAGTGACAGCACTTCACACTGAGATATCAGGACACAGCGTGGGATGAAGACTTCAAGGGACAAGGGAATGTAAACTGGGACAGTTGGCAAATATGGGGCAGCTACTTTGGCCCCCACAACAATGACTGGGCCCAGGGCAGCTGCCCCTTTTCCCCCTCCTTAAAGACAGCCCTGCTAAGCATCAACTACCCTTTCAGTAAAATTATACTTTCTAAGATTAGTTTTGAACTTTCCCACAGTTAGTTTGAGGTCATGTCTCCATGTTCATGATTTTGGTTTCATATTGAAAATACTGCCCTCCTGAACCTTATTCACCCCCTTGATGTATTTAAATGTTTCAGTCATGTCTCCTCGTTCCCTTCTTTCCTCCAGACTATCCATATTAAGTTCCTGAGATCTCCTCTGATATGTTTTATCCCACAGACCTTTCATAATTTTTGTTACCTGTGTCTGGACTTGTTCTATCTTATGAATATCTTTTTTAAGTGAGGCCTCCAGAACCAGACACAATATTCTAAATGAGGTCTCACTAAAGATCCATATAGGAGAATCAAGACCTCCTTCCTCCTGCTGGTGGTCCCTCTACTGATGAATCCTAGAATTCTATTCGCTTTGCCCACTGCCTGGCCACACTGTTGGCTCATTTTGCAATCATCTGAAATAAGTACCCTCAAATCCTTTTCCTCTGTAGTGCTGGCCAACACTGTACCCCCAATGTTGTACTGTCTCAAGGGATCCTTTTTCCCTAGGTGCATTATTTTACATTTAGAATCATTGAACTGCACTTTCTACTTCTTTGAACAATTTTCTAGCAATGCCAAATCATGTTCCATGGTACAGACACCTTCAGGCATATCAACCCTATTACACACCTTTGTATCAGCAGCAAAAAGACATACCTTGCCCAACAAACCTTGGTTATACCACTTACATATAGATTAAATAGACAGGACCTAGTACAGAGTGTTGTGGTACACCGCTACTGCCTGGTCTCTGTTCCGAGTGAACCCCATTTACAACCACACCCTGGTATCTATCCTTTAATTAACTGCATATCCACTGAACCACCCAAGTGTTAGGTCCTAGCTTGTACAACTTTTGTATTAGTTCACTATATGAAGCTGTATCAAATGCCTTATTGAAATCAAGTTATGCTATGTCCACAGCACCACCCTGACCCAAAACATTGGTAAGATGGTCAAAAAATTCAATTAGATTACTCAGACATGATCTGCCTCAGTAAAGCCATGCTGCTTTGGGTCAAACAAGTTGTGATTTTTTATGTGATCAACGATCCTTCTTTTCAGAAGTGTTTCCATTAACTTCACTACAACCGATGGCAAACTCCTTACTGCCCTTCTTGTGGATAGGTACAATATTATCTGTCCACTAATCATAGAGAACTTCTCCTGTTAGAAGAAATTGATTAAAAAGATCTGGTAATGGTCCAACTATACCTCAAAGTTCTCTTAGAACTCTGGGATGAATACCATCAGGCTCCATTGCTTTATTAAAGTGTTACTAAACCCATGACCCTGCATTCACTAGATCCAGCCTCCCACAATACAGAGAACATGGAAATTCAATTATATTAGTAAATAGCCTTGTGACTTCTATCAGTGTCCATCAGAGCAGTGGTTAAAGCTTGTAGGAGGAGTTTTCATTCTCCCATCATTGTCCTATAAGGCTGCAGGACCCCTGATCCTCTGTCTGGACTGCGTTGATTGGTCTTGTGTTGATCACATGCAGTCTCCAAAAAAACCCCCTAAAACTCTGTAGCAATACACACCAAACTGAACATGTTCATCTTGCTCTCAAGCCTCTGTTCTATCAGCAGATGGATTGGGTACATCAAAATAGGGGGAGGAATAGAGAAGACAGGATCAAGCAGCCTTTTTACACAATGTGGAGGATTAACCCCGTAGGTTCCATATGTGTGACATTACTAGAACCAATATGATTCCCCATCTTGTTATTGCTAGTACAATTTATTTCTCAAAAGACTGAACAGAAGCAATTGTTTAAATGGTTTTCTACATCATAAGGCTACTTTCACACTGAGGAGTTTTTGAAGCATTTTTGCGTTAAAAAAAGCTCCTGAAAAGCACAAGAAAAGCTTCCCTGTGCATGTATGTTTTCACACTGTGGCATTGCGCTTTTGGTGCGGTGTAAAAACTCCTGCTAGAAGCATCTTTGGGGCAGGTTTGGTGAGTTAAAAAAAAGCGCCCCAAAAGCGACTCTTCCCATTGAAATCAATGAAGAACGCATGAAAAGAGCCTCAAAGTGCGGTAAAAACGCCTATGCGTTTTTGCTGTGTTTTTGCAGCAGATCAGTGTGAAAGTACCCTAAGTGTTGTGCCCAGTTTTACTGATCTTATTGTATTTTTTCTTTTTATCCCTAATGTACCTAAAAAAGGTTTTATCTCCTTTCTTGATAGATTTTGCACTTTCCTCTTCCGATAATGTGTTTGACCTCCTTTTGTCTATTTTTATACTCTTCTTTGGCAGCTACACGTCCTGTTTGCTTGAATCATCTGTATGTTGAGTTTTTCTCCTTACTATCCTGCTTATCTCTTTAGTGAACCATATTGTTTTTTTTCTTCTGTTTATTCTTACTAACTTGCCTGACATATAATCTAGTTGCCTCCAGGATGGTAGACTTTAACAGTGCCCACTGATTACTTACTACTGTCAATTTACTCCAACCTTTCAATTGATTTTCAAGAAATTTACTCATTTAAGCAAAATTTGTTCTTTTGAAATGTAAACCTTTAGTTTTTTATATAAGATTTTTCAGTTCTTGCTTTAATATCAATCCAAAGGCATGGTGATCGATAGAATCCAAATTTTCTCCCACCTCAACATCAGACAGTCGATCCCTGTTTGTCAGTATGAGGTCTAGAATATGATCACCTCGGGTTGGACTTTTTACTAACTGTGTTAATAAAACCCCATTTATTACATCCCCACTCCTGCTTGTGATAGCAGTTTGAGAATTCCAGGTAACATCAGGCATGTTAAAGTCACCTGTAATCAAAACCTCTCCCTTCATTTCAATTTGAGTTATCTCATCAACCAACAAATTATCAGAATCTTCAGTCTGTCCTGGCGGTCTGTATACTACACCAATTCTAAGGGAAGATCGCTTTCTGGTTGGAAGGCAGACCCAGCAGGTTCAAGTATTTCATGTGTTTTTTGAATCAATGTTAACATAATGCTATTTTTGACATACAGTATATGGCAACTCCACCCCCCTTCTCTACTCTGACTTTTTTGTATAGTGTATACCCTGGTATAGTTATTTACCAGTCATTTGAATCCTTGAACCATGTCTCTGCAATTGCAACAAGGTCCAAATTGTTCCTAGACATAAGAAGTGACCACCCCATCAACCCAGTCCTTGGCAACATAGACCCCCACATTTGTTTCAACCCTCTAGGGACAGAAATTCTCCTACATCTTTACCCCATTTCTCAGTTTAAATGCATGTCCAAAAAACTTCTAAATTCCATACTAAGAAGTGCCCTTGTGTGTGGGATGCAGCCATCTCTTTTGTACAGCTCAATGTCAGGCCACCTTATAGAATCATGACTAACATAACCAAGAAATTTAGTTTTGCATCAATCCTTTAAGGATATGTTCACCTTTGGGAACATGTTACATGTTTGACCCGTTTTTAGGGTGGAACATGTAACATGTTCCCGATCTTGCAGCCCCCCTTCCCCCTCCCTGTGATGAAAGTATGGGGAGAAGTTCCACGTACTAGCTGTCACTTTTTAAGAACAGTGAAGTCATGTGGGCCCACACAGCCATGTCATTCATTCACAGTCCTCTGTGAATGAATGGACTACAAGTCTCGACAGCCTTAGCAGCTGTTGGCTTGTAGCCCTCAATGAACTACCATGGAACTATGAGCACCGTGGTAGTTCATTGAGTCTTCCTGTCTGAAAGTATCATCTTGCCCGTATGGGATGTACCAGCAAGCAGATACA
This sequence comes from Staurois parvus, assembly GCF_062004578.1. Lineage (NCBI taxonomy): Eukaryota > Metazoa > Chordata > Amphibia > Anura > Ranidae > Staurois > Staurois parvus. The sequence continues at coordinate 3,714,969 of NW_028318094.1, forward strand.
CTGACAATGTGCAGGAGACCAGCATGGCATCAGTGATCTGCTGATCACTGCTGCAATGCTTTACAGGCTCCTAACACAAAAAATAATGCCTGCAAAAAAATGTGCATTTATTATTTTTTGTGGAAAGGTGAACTTAACCTTTAACCAAACACTGAAGTCAGCTATATGAAGAGCTTTCTCTTATTGTCCATTATGCACAGGTAAGACCTTTAAGAATGTAACACTACACCCTAACTGTTGAAGATCCTGGCCAAAATTCAGAAAATCCTTCTGTGCAGAACACACATCGTTATGGGACAAATCATTTGTGCCAAGGTGCACAACAACATCAACATTGCACTCTTCACTAGCTTTTTTGACAATTTTTAAAATGCTCCTTTTATCTCTCCTAACAGTAGCACCAGGTAAACACCTAATTTCCTTTAAAACTTCCACATGATTTCCTAAAGAAACACCTCTTACAATTGAATCACCAACAAGAATATGTCTCATTTTAGAAGCCTTATCCACAACACGTATTTTGTTTTGCAACACTTTCCTGCTTTTGGCAAAGCAATTTTTTCTTAGAGTCCTCTTTCCTATGCATCCAATTCCCTAGGTGGTTGCAGCAGAAGTGGGTACTTGTAAAAATCGGAATGCTGATGAGAGCAGAGGAACAAAGCAACATACACTGCGATACCGCATGCTTGTTGGAGAGTCATTTGTTCTGTTCAGAGTCACCAGCGGATGCAGAGCAGACCCGGGTCGGTAAGATCATGCACACACCTCATTTTAGTGTTGGCGCCTAGAGACTGAGACCAGGCCTATAGTTAGTTAGTTAGGGTCTCTGTTTGTGTCAGGCCACAAGTGTTATTACTGATCATTGAAAGGACTTCATAACTTAAAGCGACATTTTACATTGGAGAGCTGATAACATCCCACAAACTCAAGCCAGACTGGCGTTTTGCTCAGAAGGAATACTCAGGCACGTGCTACAGGACCCGTTATGGGAGAGGGAATACTGTAGATTTGTGTAAGATTGTAAGCTGTTGTGCTGCACCGCAGGCTAGCCCATACCACACACCCATACACTGATTCCTGCTCTTTTAGGGTAATAACGAGTAAGGTGTGGCAGCTTAGTTGTGCCTGCCAGTAGGTAAATTACTACACTTTCTACCTTCATCCATCAGAAGGCGCCGTGCTGGGCAGCACAAGGGTCTCAGCCTTTGGGCTGGGTGTATGTAAATTTATTGTATGTTCTCAGCATTTGTGGTTGTGTTTATATGCCACATCTAAGTAAAATTCTGTTGTGGCAAAAGCTGGTGTTGGGGTTGCTTTCCTCATCCATGACTTCATGGATGAGGAAAGCCGGTACACGGCTTACACAATCACCACTAGCAACACAGCCACAATACAAAGGTTAAAAAAATAAACAATTTAAGAAAAGCAATTAGGTTATCAGAGATGGCTAGAGATTGGGGACAGGATACAGGAGATGGTCAGAGGCTGCAGGCAGGTTACAGGAGATGATTAGAGACTGAGAACATGATACAGGGGATGGGTAGAGGCTGTGGCCTGCGGGCAGGATACAGGAGATGGTTAAAATTTCACTAGTCACCACTGCCTGTGCCTGCCATGCCTCCTCTCCTCTGCTACTTGTAGTTCCTTCCTTCCAAGTTCCAGACTTCCAGGATGTGCAAAAAGCCACCCTTAGCTGACAACAGTTAGCTTGCAGCTTGGCCAAAGCATAGGTTTAGTCTGGAGTTGAGCAAGCCACTATCTGGTCTTCTTGGTAAAGTACAAACTCACTGGCACTGACAGGCAGTCCCCTGCCCTGAGGCTCTCCCACCTCCCCACCTAATCCCGGCTGTTGCTGTGCAGATTCATAAAAAGCGCAAAGGGGCGCTATGACATCACCACATGCCCTTTGCCCCGCCTGAACCCAGCAAAGCTCAGTCAAGATTGCCCAATCTTGGGCCGGCTTCAGATCCGCACATTCGCAGTTGCAAAGTCAACCAAAGCTCATATTTTTTACGGACGACCACTGTCCATAACAGACATTTATGGACAGTCTGTAAATGGGTTAAAATTTTATGGACTGTCCGTAAATTTACTGATGGTTGGCGACCCTGCCGGTGATCAGAATACAACATTGCAGGGACTTCTTAATAGCATTATGGGCCCCTGGACAAAGTAATGCACTGGGGCCCCTACCAGCCTGCCCTAATTTACCAATCTACTCTCAAGAATTAAAGTATAAATAGTTGATAGAATTAAACATATTTATTAGTACTTTTAATAAAGTTTATTTAAAAGAATAAGAAACATGCCATAAATCAGAGTTTAATCAACACAAACATCCAAACAATATGAAAAGTCAGTAGAGCACAGGACAGGGCGTCATTAGGGCAGAGATCAGAGGTCAGTGGGGCAAGGAAGGCACAGTACAGGGGGACAGAAGGACACAGTATGGAGGGTGGGCATGATGGTATAGTATAGGAGAGTCAGGAGGGTACAGTACAGGTGGGGTAGGAAGGCAGCATAGTACAAGGGGCAGAATGACACAGTATGTGTGAGGGCAAGATGGTACAGTAAAGAGGGGTCAAGAAGGTACAGTACAGCGGTGAGAAGGGCACAGTATGAGGGGGACCTGGAGGGCACAGTACAGGGGGACAGGAGGGTACAGTACAGAGGGGTCAGGAGAGTACAGTACAGTGGTCAGGAAGGCACAAAACAGGAAGCAGGAGGGTACAGCATAGGGTGCAGTAAAGTTTAATATAGAGATGGTCTCCTCTGTCTCACAGATCTGTCACAGATCTTACCTGTTCTGGCACAGGGTTAAATCTACAATCGGAATGACATCTCCCCTTCTACCTTCCTCCAGCAGTTTCCAGCACCATTACAGTGCTTTGCAGAGGTTAAGGTAGAACCCCTGATGCAGAGCATCTTACTACTGCTGCTGCTTGTGTGGGCAGCATGTGTACTGCTCCGATCACATGGGATAAATAGGGGAGGAGGACCAGTGGGGATCAGAGCAGTATACAGTAGTAAGATACTGCACCTTGGGGGTTCTTCCTTAACCCCTGCAAAGCACCAAAAGAGTTCCAGAAACTGCGGGGGAGGGGGGGAACTGCAAGAGCCTCCCATGCACCTGGGGCCTGTATATTAAGACGACCCTGAAGCATTGCACTTTGTATTTTTAACATCTGTGAGCCCAGCTAAAAGTTGCACAGACCCCAGAGTTTACATCCCAAGACAGCATCTCAGTCTAGGAAGTAGATGCTGGCCCTAGATGATGCCTGAACAAAGCTGGCCCTATTCCTCTGGAGAGAAAAGCAGATAAAGGCATTAGTGGGGGAGTACTGTGATATCTGTGAAAGGTAATAAATCTGTTATTATTAGGTTAGTTTCACAGTAGCCCATTCTCTGAAAAGCGGTCAACGGTGGCTAAGCAGCCTCTGTCATGTATTCTGACCTACTGAATACCTGTTTTTTTGCCACGATTTACAAAGGGACTTATGCACAGCAACCACAAATCAAGTGTCTGGCTTGCAGTTTTAGCATGGCCACATTTACTTGAATGGTTGAGTTTGACAGGTAGTGCCACCTCTCATGTTCTTCTTTTGAATGGAGTATTTTTGTAAAATGCTCACATAAATGAATGCAGCAATGCAACTTGTGGCAATAATCCACCTGTACACATACCTAGGTATGAAAGGGCTTTAAAGTGACTCCTGAATAGCTTACCCCTGAATGATCGATGTCCTTGAGATATTTCTTGTGCTCTTTGGTTTTGCCTTTCACAGGATGGAAGATGATAACTAATTGTGATTATATTTCCTGGAACGATTCCCATTGCTACATTTCTAGCTGAATGTTGTCATTCATCACCTTTACTGTCAGATATACATTCTAACATCCTTTCACGGCCTATTTCCCCGGGGCAAAAGGCTAATATCCTCACTTAAGGAAAAGGTCCCCATTAAAAAATAACCAACACAATTTTAAAGAAAATGTTGTTTTGAATTGTTTTTTTATGCCTTGTTTCTTTTCTTTTTGCTATTATTCCATGGAGCATTGAGCTGGAAAGGCATACCATTGACTTTGGGAGTTAATAGCGGCTTTTCGTATACTGAATCAATTGAGCTTCATTCTTGGTATATTTTTTCTTCAGGTGTTTATGCTAGAACAAAGAGAATGCTAAAAAAGTTATAGATAATAAATTAATAAAAACGTTTATTAAATATAAAAATGAAGTAATGCTATCATTGTTTAAACATTACAAAGAATATAACAGAATATGCAAAAAGGAAATAAAGGCCACAAAAATGACAGATTGCAAAAGATAGCAGGACCAACCCCAAAAAATTCTTCAAATATATTAATAGTAAAAAGGTCCGGTCCAAGCATGTAGGCCCTTTACAAAATAATCTAGAGCGGGTGACTGGGGACAAAGAGAAGGCAAATTTATTAAATACCTTCTTCAGCTCTGTGTATACAAAGGAGCATGGGGGAGCTGTTGTCCATAATGGGCATCGTATTGACACAGCTCCAGATGATCCACATTGGCTCACAATTGATATGATCCAAAAATATTTAGACAGAATAAAGGTGAATAAAGCACCTGGACTGGATGGCATACATCCACGGGTCCTTAAAGAATTGAGCTCTGTCATTTCAAAACCATTGTTTCTAATTTTTAGGGACTCTACTGACTGGCATAGTACCACTGGATTGGCGTAAGGCCAATGTGGTGGCAATATTTAAAAAGGGGTCAAAATCTTTACCAAGTAATTATAGACCAGTTAGTTTAACTTCTATAGTTGGGAAGATACTGGAGAGTTTGATAAAAGTTGTCAAACAAATCTGATTTCTTTTTATGTGGTGATGAGCAAAACCTTGAACAGAGGGGTGGTAGTGGATGTGGATTTTGCAAAAGCGTTTGACACAGTTCCCCACACACAGCTAATATGTAAGGTAAAGTCTATGGACTTGGAAAAATCCGTATGTAAATGGATAGGAAACTGGCTAAAAGATTGTTTTCAAAGAGTAGTGGTTAATGAGGTTTAATGGCAAATGAGGTTTAATGTTGATAAATGTAAGGTTATGCACTTGGGGACTAATATGCATGCATCATACATACTAGGGGGGGTACAACTGGGGGTATCAATGGTGGAGAAGGATCTGGGAGTTCTGGTAGAGCACAAGCTTAACAATGGCATGCAATGCCAAGCTGCAGTTTCTAACGCAAGCAAAATCCTCTCGTATTAAAAGAGGTATAGACTCCAGAGAGAGAGATATAATTTTACCCGGTACAAATCATTAGTAACACCTCATCTGGAATATGCAGTTCAGTTTTGGGCACCAATTCACAAAAAGAACATTGGGGAACTTTAGAAAGTACAGAGAAAGACAACCAAACTGATACGAGGCATGGAGGAGCTCAGCTATGAGGAAAGATTAGAGGAACTGAATTTATTCTCTCTTGAGAAGAGGAGATTAAGGGGGGATATGATCAACATGTATAAATACATCAGTGGTTCATATAGTGAACTCGGTGTAGAACTATTCACCCTGAGGTCATCACAGAGGATAAGGGGGCACTCTTTACGTCTGGAGGAAAAGAAATGTAATCTCCAAACACGGAAGACTCCCTCAAGAGTTGGTTCTGGCCAGCTCAGTGGATTGCTTTAAAAAAGGCCTGGATTCTTTCCTAGATACACAGAATATAACTGGATACTAACATTTATAGGTAAAGTTGATCCAGGGAATATCCGATTGTCTCTCGGGGGATCAGGAAGGAATTTTTTTCTTGGATCATGTTTTGCTGGGGTATAGGATTATAACTTTTTTTTTTAAATGGTTGAACTGAATGGACTTTTGTCTTTTTTCAACCAGACTAACTGTAACTATATTACTATGTAATGTGTAAAAGAAGTGGGTTTTAGGTACTTTTTGCTACTGCATGTTAATAAAAATGAAAGCTACTACGATTGTTTTGGAAAATCTTGAGACTGCAGTTTAAAAACTCTTGCAGAACTAATTTTGAGATGATATTAACCAGTTGCCAACCGCGCTTTAGCTTAATGACGGCTACAGCGCAGTTGTCCAGTCCTCAGAGGGAGTAATATGATGTCCTCCCAGAACACGCTCTCCAGCGCGCCCCCTGTATGTAGAGTTACATTTTTTGTAGTGTTAGGCAGGTGCATTGTCATGCTTCATCGTGCATTTCCTTTTGGAATTTAGAGCAAGTAGGGATAACAGCCATAGGCTTTTTAATATCTGTTGCCAACACATCTAAGTGCATGTTAAATGCCTTTTGATGCACTGTCATTGACTTCTATTGGCCTTCCAATGCACTAAAATGCAGAAAAAACACTCTGCACTACCTTTCTGAGATGGGACTTCATATAGGGACCAGGGGCAGACTGACCATTTGGAAACTCGGTCACTGCCCGAGGGCCCGGGGTCAGTAGGGGCCACGTTAGATGCCCCTGGAACCTTTTACATAGGCTTTTTTGAGTTTGGACACAGGGGCCCCATGATCCCCATATTGCCTGGGTGCCCCATGAGTTGTCAGTCCGCCTCTTATAGGAGCCATTACATGTAAATTATAGCACGCTGGAATATGTACAGAAAACATGCAGCAGTGTAAATGGGCCCTAAAACAGTTTCTTAGTATTGGTCAGAGTGGGGAAAGGTTTGGACCTTATAGTCTCCCTCACCTTCAGTCCTGGTAACAGGCACAAAGGGACATAGCCAACAATGAAGAGCTTACGCAGAGTAAAGTGTTTTTACTGATGTTACATCTCTGCTAGGGCTTGCTTAGACATGAGGTTGGGGGGGGGGGGGGCTCCTCGCCACCCGCCAAAGGACTCAGGATCACTTTTCAGAAGGGCATCAGTTTAGATACAAATCTAAATTTATCCTTCCCTGCATTGTTGGTCTGCAAAAACAGGAAGAGATTGAAAACAATCTAAGAGCAGATTCAAATATTAACTGAAACCTAACAGACCCTCTAAGTTTTCTGAATACTATTAACTGCAAACCTATGGACTTTGTAGACATAATAAACTAGTGGCAAGGGAACAATGCAGGTACCCCAAGCTTGTGTGCACAGTTTGTTTTTTTGTTTTTTTTCTTAAGCATTCTAGTACCCTGAAGATCTGTGTTTTCTATTCAGCAATGTTACCTAGAACTCTCATGGCTGCATTTGGCATGCCCTTTCCATTCTCCTCAGATTCCCATTTGCCACAAAGTTAAGGGGCCATCAGTGTCTCATAAGGGGCATAGTGCAGTAATATCACAAAAAAGAAACTGTAATCTTGAAATCTATCTCAAAAAGTGAATATAACAAAATCATCAACAATTGGTGGAGCAGAAAATTATGTTTACACCGCGAGCAGATATTCCTAATCCCCTTGGCATACAATAAACTAGCAAAGAGGTCAAAGTACTCCTTTAAAGTATGTAAATCAAAATCCTAAATGGAAGACCTTTAGGCATTGTACACTTTCCAATCTTTTTCCTTTTTGTTATTTTATCTAAGGATTAGTGCAGATTTATTCTCTGTCAATTGTTTACCTTACCTTGTAATAATTGGCTCCCACGTTGGGGCTGCAGTTTGTATGTATCATAGCTGACTGATTCCCCTATGTCCATGTATTCATTCATCTAGCTTGTCACTGTTCACTAAAAGAACAGGCAACTTCTTGCTCCAGGTCACATAGGGGTTTATTTACTAAACCTGGTTGACTCAGAATCTTGGGCACCTGTGCATGGTAGCCAATCAGCTTCTAACCTCAGCATGGTCAGTTAAGCTTCAGCAATAAAACCTGGAAGCTGATTGGTTTTTATGCAGAAGTGGACAAGAGTCAACCAGGTTTAGTAAATAAACCCCATATTGTCCAATCCATATCTCTCGTTTTCCTGTGTACCTAAAATGTGATTAGGGACTCTATAATTTCATTATGCAAGTATCCATCAAGCAGTGATATGAAGCATCAATTAAAGGTGTCCAAAATTGATAATCCTTCCAGTCTTCTACATATGAGAAATTGTGTCCCGGTGAGAACCAACCTCTATGGGCACTCTCTCACCTTATTATATTGACCTTGTGATGAAAAAGGTCTGATGTACATATCCCTGTCACTCTACTGGTAAATGTAACACTCTCAGACACAAAGGATCCATTCCCATGTTGCAGCTCAGAGAGAAGGCAAAGCAAACACCCAAACATCATAGTGCTCTCCTTAACGCTGAATATATTTATTACAACATAAAATGCACTTACATAAAAACAGATCACTCCTACTCCCATACACACAATGTTCAGTAAGCTGTACACTGAATGACTGTACGGGATGCCGAATGCAAGCATACAGCGGCAGCAGGGATGACCAGATCAAAGTAGCTGTATTTAGAGACCTGGAACCGGAGTGAGTATGATTAAAGATAGACTTAATAATAGTGAAATATAACCTCTTTCAACTACATCAATCAGTATGCAAGGCAAATGTGAAAATATAAGTGACCAGTATAAATGAACATAGTGACAGAAAATCTAACTAGCACACTAATTATACTACAAAATATGCAAGCAAAGGGGAAGCACAGATAAACAGGTCATACCCAGGAACGGGACTGGGAACAAGGAAAGAAAAGATGGGATAATAGCATACAGAATAAGGGAGAGATTTGGATCGGGCTAAAAATCAAACTGGTATGTGGCTAACAGACAAAACACTGAAGCATTGATAAAAAAACAAGGGAGGGGTTATATATCTTCTCAGCAGCCAGCATCTGCTGAAGCCTAATTACTGGGTTATACTGGCTGCTAGGAGACATTCGCTGGCGGCCATTGGAACTGCACCCTTCAGCTCTGAGAACTGCAGTGCCACCAGCAGGTGATCCAGGTCCTAACAATTGCACTGTGAGAAAGTTATCACGAAAGAAAAAATCTGACCTGCTCATCTCTTCAACAGCTCAGGACAGTTGTTCCTGCGCCCTAAGAGTTTTGTAGTCATCGACATCATCAGGGGCACACAGTAAAGGGATCTCAGCAACTGAATTTATGGTTAAAGTGGGGACTCCAGAAGAGGAGGTAAGGGACCGCTTTGTGCTCTGTATTTTAGATAAAAAAAATATAATTTACAATAACTTTAAGCAAATAATGAGCAACATCAGTGAATCTGTATTATCAATATGGAACACTGTACACTGTTATTGGAACAGGATCTAATAAAATCAATAGCTTAAAATAAAATTATTAAAAAAACAGCAAATATGTTAGTTGGCTTGTGGTGGTCATTGGGGTTTTGGATAAGCAATATCTTCACATGGACTCACTAGGGTTGATTTAGTAAAACTGCATAGAAACCAATTAGCTTCCAGTTTTTGCGTTAGAAGCTGACTTGCTACCTCGCACAGCTGCACCAGATTTTGCACTCTCTAGTTTTAGTAAATCAATCTATTTGCGTATTTTTGCATCAAGCATTGTTTTAACTAATTGTGGAATCTTCACTTTTTGAATATTAAGTTTATGGGTTTAGGTTTTATTATATTAGCCCAGCATATTTGTATTTAATATTTGGGTGTTTTTTCTCGTATTAGATTTTCACTTCATGCTTGCAGCTCAGTTTTAAAGTTTGTGATATATTTAATCTATTAATATTCATAACAGGAACGAAGAACCTTTCCTGAAAGGATCATCAGGTATTCGTTTAAAAACCACTTCAGCCCCAAGACATTTCTGGTACTTTTTGTTTACATTTTAAAATCTTTATTTTTTGCTGGAAAATGTCTTAGAACTCCCAACCATTATCTATTTTTAAAGCAGAGGCCCTAGAAAATAAATTGGTGGTTTTTTCATTTTTTTTACGTCACACAGTACACGGTGCGTGGCAATTTTTCAAGACAGTTTTTGGATAAAAATAAATTTTTTTGGATTTTATTGCAAAAAACCACAATACATAACCCAATTTTTTCATAAAATATAAAAGATGATGTTACGCCGAGTAAATAGATACCAAACATATCATGCTTTAAAATTGCTTTTTAAAATCTGTGCAAACTATGTAATTTTACTATTCATAAGCAGTGTTTTAAAAGCCTTTACAGGTATCCATTTGAGATATACAGAGGAGGTCTGCTGCTAGAATTACTGCCCATGATCTCACATTTGCGATGATACCTCACATGCATGTGGGACCAACGTGTGCGCTTGCCTCTGTGTGCGAGTATGGGGGGGCATTGTTTTCAATTTAATTTTGTTAATGAGTAATTTTTTTCTATTATTTTTACACTGTCTCTTTAATTTTTTTTAAATTGCTTTCATTGCTGTCACATATAAATGACATATAAAGCCGTCCACAACACGGCCCCAATTTACATAACCGATCTTGTCTCTAAATATCACCCAAACTGAACTCTCTGCTCCTCGCAAGACCACTTACTCTCTAGCTCTCTTATCCCCTCCTCCCATGCTTGTCTCCAAGACTTCTCCAGGGCGTCACCCATCCTCTGGAACTCCCTACCCCAATCTATCAGACTATCACCTACTCTACTTACTTTTAGGCAATCACTGAAAACCTATCTCTTCAGGGAAGCCTATCCCACCCTCTGCTAATACTGGAATCCTCTACTTTTCCAACCACTCCATCCCTCACAGTTATTACCTATTGTACCATTCACCCCTCCCTCCTAGATTGTAAGCTCCAAGGAGCAGGGCCCTCCTATCCCTCTTGTATTGAACTGTATTGTTACTGTATTGTCTCCCGTTATATTGTAAAGCGCTGAGCAAACCGTTGGCGCTATATAAATCCTGTATAATAATAATAGTATAATAATAGTAATAGATGTTGCAGAGAATCATAGGATAGGAAATGATAAAGTTAGAAACGAACACTGCTTTATGTTTCTAGGATGGACCAGGGGCGGACTGACAACTCATGGGGCCCCCGGGCAATAGGGGATCATGGGGCCCCTGTGTCCTTGCCCAAACTCAAAAAAGCCTATGAAAAAGGTACCAGGGGCATCTCATGGGGCCCCCTACTGACCCCAGGCCCTCGGGCAGTGCCCGAGTTTCTAAATGGTCAGTCCGCCCCTGGGATGGACTGACTTGCCCATTGGTGATCAGTTGCAAACATCTGCTAGATGCAGATATGTTTTTTTTTTTTTTTTTGTTCAAAGATTTTATTGATTTTTAAACAGGGAGGAAAAGTAGGGACAATGGGGATATACATTTCTTAGACAGAAAATTGCAAAAGTAGGCATCAATGACGACAAAGTCTTTACAAGAAAGGGGAGAGGAGAGGGATGGTGGGTTTGACAAAAAAAACTGTTTTAGGGGATAGAAGATGAGAGAAGCCATTAACTTAGGTACATACAAAGTTTTGATATATAGATATGCACACTCCCCAGTGTAGCATAGCAGAATCATAACATAGGAGTGTAGAGTTATACAGAAAGGTCAGGGGGAGAAAATAATAAGAAAGAGAAAAAGGAAAAAAAGGGGGGGGTTGGGAAGGTCAGAGGGAGGGTGGGGAGGGGTAAGAAGGGGTAGGTGATTCCACAGTTAGTAGCAGTAAATGGAGGAGTAAGTGAGAATGATAAGGAGTGGTACCAGAGTAGCATGGAATATTCATTACGGGTTGAGAAGTGAGTTGTCAAAGTTTAAGGGGAGGAAGTGCTCTACCAAACTTTCTTGAATTTAAGGATGGTATCTAAAATTGTGGCTTCTACTTTTGCGTGAATCATAGCCTGGGTAATTTTATTTTTAACTACTGCAATGCATAGGGTCATGGGTTATGGGTTCGATTCCTGACCATGGCGCCTCCTGCATGGAGTTTACATGTTCTCCGTGTGCTTGCGTGGGTTTCCTCCAGGTGCTCCTGTTTCCTCCCACACTCCAAAGACATGCTGGTAGGTTAATTGGATCCTGTCTAAATTGGCCCTAATATGTGTATGTATGAATGTGAGTTAGGGACCTTAGATTGTACACCCCTGGAGGGTTAGAGACTGATGTGAATGTTCAATATATATATGTGTAAAGCGCTGCGTACATTGACAATGCTATATAAGTACCTGAAATAAATAAATAAATAAATAGTGAGGGAGATTTCCATGATTTAGCTATGACCTGCTTGGCTGCCATAGTAACTTGTAGGATAAGTTTAAATTGTGAGTTTGTGACACCAGGGGGGCGTAGGTTGAGCAGCGCAGTGGCCGGGTTTGGTTGGAGAGTTTTTGCGCAAAGTTTAGATATTATGCTAAATATGTCCACCTGGAAGACTTGGGCGATTCGGCAGTCCCACCATATGTGGAAATGTGTACCCAGGTCTACACAGCCTCTAAAGCAAGTGGAGGGGTAACTAGGGGTATACTTTGCAATTCTTGCTGGGACCAGGTACCAATGAGTCAGGACTTTGTAGTTGGTTTCTAGGGCTACAATATTTTGCGATGACGATTTATTATTGGACCAGATATGGTCCCATTCAGAAGGGTCTAGTTGCTGGCCAAGGTCCGCTTTCCATTTGCGTATGTATGAGGGAGGTGATGTAGTGATCGAGGTTGTAAGGAGGGAGTACAAATATAAAATGAGGCCTCGTCTATGGGGGTCTTTGTGACAAGCCCCTTCAAAGGGGGACATGGTGTTCATTTGACTGGTTGCTATGGTGTATGGAGCGTAGAAATGTTCAATTGTAGGTATCGAAATATTTCGGAAGCTGGAAGTTCATGGGTTTCGCGTAGTGAAGTAAAGGGTTTAAATTTGTTCCTAAGCATAAAGTGATGGGCCCAGATAAGGTTGGCTAAGGTCCAGTGTTTGAATACGTGTGGTGAAGACCAAGCTGGGGGAAAGGCTGGGTTTCGGAGATATGAGAGCAGGGGATTATGTGGCGATTGTAGAAGATAGCGGGATTTCAGTTTATGCCAAAGCAGCAAAAAGTGAGAAGTGATGGGGTTTATAACCGAATGGCGGTCAATAGGTCTTAACCATAGAAGGTTGTCAGTGGATAAGGGGTCACACTCTATGGATTCAAGGATAACCCATTGTGGGATTTCGTGGGTAGCATGATATTTTTCTAATTGCGCTATGTTTGCCACTTGGAAGTATTTACTGATATCTGGTAGACCTAGTTCACCATTAAGTTTGGAGCGATATAGGGTGGAGCGGAGTACACAGGGGCGGACCTTGGCCCAGACGTAGGAAAAAATGTGGTGCTGTAAGGTACGAAAATAATGGGTGGGTATTGAGATTGGGAGAACTCTGAAGAGGTATAAAATTTTGGGGAGGATTGACATCTTCACGGCTACTATTCTGCCTAGCCATGCCAGTGGTAAAGAGGACCATTTGGTCATAAGAGCAGTTAGATGGGCTAACATGGGGGAGTAGTTAGCGGCAAAATATTTGGGGTCAGTTTTATACCCAGGAAGGGAACTTTGTGACCAGGAGAATGGAAGTGTTAGTTTCAAATGGGCCAGATCTTTAGGGGGGAGGGAGATATTTAGTGCTAATGACTTCTGGGGGTTAATTTGAAGGCTGGAGAGTGAGCCGAACCTATCGAGGAGCTGGAGCAGAGTAGGAGAAGAAGTCAAAGAGTAGGTGAGGAAGAGTAAAACGTTGTCCGCAAATAGACACAATTTGTGGAGGGTGCCTCCTATCTCGAGTCCATGAACATCCGGGTTGGTCCTAATCAGAAGGGCCAACGGTTCTATGGCCAAGGCAAAGAGTAGAGGGGACATGGGGAATTGAGCAGACTGATGTCCAAGATACTTGATTCTAGCCGAGGGTTCGTGGTAGAGAGAGAAGATCCAGGTTAAAAAGTGAGGGCCAAAGCCCCATCGGCGCAGAATATAGTGCAGGTATGGCCACAAGACTGTGTCAAATGCCTTCCGGAAACAGGTGGGAATATTGCGGGATTTAGCTATATGTGCTAGAAGAGTTGCTCGTTGGACGTTGTCTCCGGCTTGTCGGGTTGGAAAGAAGCCCACTTGGTCATTATGAATTAAAGATCCTATACACAAGTTGAGGCGCATGGATAAGATTTTAGCTAGTAATTTGATGTCTATATTGAGGAGGGAGATTGGCCTATAGTTGGACCATTGTGTGTCGTCTGAGTTCGGTTTTGGGATCATTGAGATGTTGGCTTGCACTGTTTCTGAGTTAAAGGTTTGGCCCGATAGAATGGCATTGAAGGCATTAGTTAGAACAGGCGTAAGGAGGTGGACACATTTTTTGTAGTATGTGGCAGAAAAGCCATCGGGTCCTGGGCTTTAAGAGTTTAATAGCATTAAGGGTTTCAGTTGGGGTGATGGGACGCTCTAGTGCTGTCAGTTGGTGTTCCGAGAATTTTGGGAAGGTGAGAGGAGCCAAGAGGATGTCAGCCTGGGAAGAGTCAAAGGGTGTGGAAGAAGAATAAAGTCATGAGAGATGCTTGTGGAAGACTTGTAGGATGCGTTCCGGATTACTAGTGGGGTTGCCAGAGGATGTGCGTAATCGAATGGGTTTGGTGATCTGATCAAGCCTACGGAGTGAAAGCGTTAAGAAGGTGCCAGATTTATTGGCTTTTGTATAATATTTATGCCGAGATCTACGGAGGGAGAGCTCAGCCTGGTCCGTGAGGAGAAGATCAAGAGCCAGTCGGGATTGTTCTACGGCTTCTCGGTTGGCAGGGGAAGGGGTCGCCTGGAAGGCTTGATGAGATTGGTCATAGGTCTGTTCTAGGAGAACGCATTGCTGTCTCTTTTCTTTATTTAGGAAGGATGTTTTACTAATGCAGAACCCACGAAGAACAGGTTTGTGTGCTTCCCAAAGAAGGAGAGGGGAGATGTCTGGAGTTTGGTTTAGAGATAGGTAGTTTTTGAGCGCGGTTTCGATATCTGAGCAGTGTGTCGGTTTTGCTAGGAGGTTCTCGTTGATGATCCAGGAGGGATCAGGGGGGATGGGGCCAAAGAGGCAATGGAAGTAAGCACAGCACAGTGATCCGACCAGGGAATTGGGAGGATTTCGGAGGTCAGTAATCGGGGGGAGGAGCTAGCAGTCATAAAGATGTGATCTATTCTTGAAAATGCCTTATGTGGGTGGGAATAGAAGGTATATTGGCGTTTTATCAGATTGCGTTCTCTCCAGGTATCTATCATGGAGTAACATTGTAATATGGCATGAAAGGTTTGCTTGGAGGGGGGGTTGAGGGGACTTGTCTAGGAAAGGGTATAGTGTGCAATTTTAATCTCCACAGACTACCAGTGTGCCTCGTTTGTGAGATATGTTTCATTTTTTAAGCATCCTAGTTTGGCTGAGCCAGTTTACTCATCACTACCCACAGCTCTCTTATCCCACCAACTGATTATTTTACATTACCTTGTGACCTTCTGCATTTTAAAATTAGAAAATGCCACACTTTGTATACTCTAGTATTGCAACACAACTATTCATTATATCAAATCAACAAATTCATACCTACTTATTACATATTTAAAAAGCAAAGACAAATAGGCTGTTCACTTTTCGAGATAAGTCATACTTTGCAAGAATAGTTTCCTCACTGCTTAGTGAATAAGGTGAAATTGCACTTTGCAACGAATGCCCAATCACAAGTAAGAAAAAAGTTGCAAAGTGAAACTTCTTTTGTAAAGTGAAGAGTCTATTTGCCTTTAATAATTCAACCCCACCGCGTCCTACATGCACAGCCAAAATACAAACACAAAAAGGCCTACCACATTATTCACGTACGGAGGTAACCTATTCATCATTCTGCTTTCATTTTAATCCTGGATGTGATAAAGATAATCCTCTAAATGTATTTGCTTATACCACAGCTGGTGTACAGAACAAATTTTTCAATTCTAGTTCCTTATCAGAGCAAACTAATGTGAGGAATCAGACACATTTAAAAAAAAATGCATAATAAAATTGTAAAATGTTTTCATAACAGATGTCAACTTCGAAGGAAAGCTACAGCACATTTTGATTATGTGCATTTTGAGTTTTTATTGAAACATCGACAAAGTCATTGTTGTTGCATCTTTTTAAGTTTTACTTGTTTGTTGTCGCTTGTTTTTATTATTGCATCTCATAAACAGATTTGTTTAAAGAAAATGTAGCGTATTAGTAGTAAGCACATGTTAGGAGTTATTATTGCGACCTTTATATTAAAGGTAGACTCTCGGGGGATGTAAATGTGTCCATCTTTTCTGGAAAATGGTCATTATTCTGCATAATCTATATGGGACTTGTTGGTGGTTGAGTGGGCTAGCAAGGGTTACCAATGTATACAGAATTAAATATGGCACTTCACTGAATTATAGGCGATATGTTGAATTACATTGACTATTTTGTTACAATGGTATCTGAAAGTGGGTGGGATATATTAAGCAGGAAATGAACATGTTGCCCCTGAGGCTGATGTTTTGAAAGCAGCAAAAACGGGCAAGCATAGGGATTTGAGCAATTTTGACAAGGGCCAAATTGTAATGGCTAGATGACTGGGTCAAAGAAACTCCAAAAATGCAGCTCTTGTGGGATGTTCCTTGTGTGCAGTGAAAGGAAAATTAGTGAACTGGCGAAGGTGTCATGGGCGGCCAAGGCTCATTCATGCACATGGGGGGGCGAAGGCTGGCCCATGTAGTCTTAACGAATAGAACAGCTACTGTAGTGCAAATTACTGAAAATGTTAATGCTGGTTCTGATAGAAAGGTGTCCAAACACATTGGGGGAGATATACTAGAACTGGTGCACTCAGAATCTGGTGCAGCTGTGCAGGGTAGCCAATCAGCTTCTTCAGTTAACTTTAGCTTGTTCAGTTAGAATTTAAGTTCACCCAAAACCTAACTAACTTGAATCTCCCAGCGGCACAGTGGCTTAGTGGTTAGCTAAGCGTTAACTGCGTTTGGAACTTGGGCATTTATTTATTTAAATAGAAAGTACTCTAGCCAATGAAATGAATAAACATTCAAGCATTAAAAGCGACTAAACGCTGTACCACGTTTACATGTGGTTTTGCTGCATTTAGTGTTTTTCTGCTGCCAGCAGAAGTATTTTCCAGAGTACATGAAGCCTAAACCGACTCTTGGCCACATTCTAAAACTAATCAATCTAGCCCTGTAAAGAGGATATCGCTCTACATACCTTTTCTGAAGCTGATCCGGTCTGGTCTCCAGAGGTGGATGCTACGTGCAGGAGAGAACCGACAACGATTGTGAAATGCATGGGAAGTGACGTCACCCATAGACTTACTATGGGGCTTCAGTTGTCAGCTGCCTCTCCTACACACGCCTACACACTGAAGCTGCCACTTAGGCTACGTTCACACTAGCGTTGTGTGCAGGCGGCAGAAAGGCATTTGGGAAGCGTTTTTACCGCTTCCCAAACGCCTCGGACAATTCTGCACATTGCAGCACATGGTGCTGTTCTAACGGGAGCGTTAGCTTTGCGTCGCGGCAAAACGGACGCCTCTGGACGAGTCAGGAGGCGTTGAAGCCTCCTATTCTAGTCTATGGTGCCGCTCCGCAAACGCCTGGCCGGCGTTTGCGTTGCAGTTGCGATGCGGTTGCAGGGTGTTTGCGGAGAGGTAACACCATTCAAACTTCATTATAGGCGTTTGTAGGGCGTTTTTAATGCTCGGCAAACGCCTAGCAACTGCTGCTGAGCTGCGCATGCGGCATTTGTGGAGCTTGCCAAAAGAGTTTCGGCATTAAAAAAATTTTAAAAAACCTGCACGGGGGACTCCCCAGTCCATACCAGGCTCCTCTGGTCTGGTATGGATTTTAAGGGGAACCTCATGCCAGAAATAAAAAAATTAAAAAACGGTATGGGGTCCCCTCCGGAATCCATATCAGACCCTTAGGTCTGGTATGGATTTTGAGGGGAACTCCACACCAAGATTAAAAAAAAAAAAGCGTGAGACCCTTATCAGACTCTTATTTGAGCATGCAGCCCGGCAGATCAGGAAAGACTCCTGAACCATACCAGGCAACATGGCCTCAACATGAGGGGGTGCTTTGGAGCAGGAGGGCTATCTCCCCATAGCACCTTGTTCCTGTGTTGATGGGGACAAGAGCCTGTTCCCCACAACGGGCAGCGGGGGTCTTATCAGAATCTGGAAGCTCACTTCAACAAGGGGACCACTATATCCTGGCTCCCTCATAATGTGAATGAGTAGGGGGTACATTGTACCCCCTACTCATTCACCAAAAAGTGTCAAAAATAAATAAAAACACAGACAATTTTTGACATGTCCTTTATTAGAAAAAAAACAAAAAAACAAAAACAATGTCCCCTGAAGTAAATTCAGCATCAATCAATGCCACCACTGCTGCCCCCCCCCCCCAAAAAAAAGAGCCATGCATCCGACGATGGCCCCTGATGTGTGACAGCTCTGCTTCGTAGCTGCCACTAAATAAACTAAGGGGCCTGACCTCCTATTGATATCACCTGGTGACCCTATCCCCTTGTGACATCATCAACAGGGCATGCTGGGTCAGTGATGTCACAAATGAGCAGGGTCACCCATGGACTTGCCCCCTTAGTTTTTTTTAGCAGCAGCTATGAAACAGAGCTGTCAGATGGAAGGAGGCAACATCTGGTGTGGACCTGTTTTTTTTCTTTATCGCAGAGCAGCATTCCTTGTGATTGACAATGGATATACACCAAGAGGACTATTTATTTATATATTTATTTTTTTAAATAAAAGACTTGTCAAAAACTGGCTCCTGACTTTATTTACACTACTAATTTTTTATGAATGAATAGGGGTACCGTCTACCCCATACTCATTCACATGGGGGGGACTGGGATCTGGAGCCCCCCTTGTTAAAGGGACCTTCCACATTCCGATCAGCTCCTGCCCAGTGTTGTGGGGAAGAGACCCTTGTCCCTATCAGTGGGGACAAGGTGCTTTGGGGAGGGAGCCCCCCTGTCCCAAAGCATCCTTCCATGTTGAGAGCATGTGGCCCCTCTTGCCAGGATGCATGCTTGGATAAGGGTCTGGTATGGATTTTCCTCATTTGTTTTACATTTTGGCGTGGGATTCTCCTCAAAATTTATACCAGACGCAAGGGCCCCACACCATTAAAAAAACTGGGTGGGGTCCCCCCAATCCAGAATTTAGGGGGAACCCCTTGCAGTTTTTTTTCAATACTTTTTACTACCAGCATTCTTTTGTTTACATTCATCTATCAACAGGGAATCCTGCTGACAGCTGCTGAGTCATCGGTTGTTAAGGATGTGGGCAGCACATCCACACAAACACTGAAAAATGCTAATATCAGTGGTTTTGTTCGGTAATTTTTACATCGTTATTTAAAGCTCCTAGTGTGAATGGAGCCTTAGTAAATAATCCCCACATTTTTTTACAGTTTGTTGCATAGGAGGTATATAAAATATAAACCTGAATATGAAGTTATACATATTATGGCGTAATGTCACATGACATTATACAGTATGTGTGTGCACTTTATTTGTGATTTAATGTCATTTGGAATTTTAAGTATGTAATAATAAAAGGTTGTAATATCAATATATTAAAGTGGTATTAAACCCAGAAGCAAACATTTATTGTATCACAGCTTACCAATTCTTAGATGTGACGGTTGCATTCATTTCCTTTTTTTAAGTTTTCTTTCTTCTATTTTCATATGATGACCCAGCCAGTAAGTTTGTTGTTTTTCAAAAGAACAAGCTGTCCTGTCCTGCAGAATGTATCGGTTACAGAGATAAGACAAACTATTTAACACTGGCAGGGGTGCTTACAATGATCAGTTTCTATTTTTTTATGCAAAACCTATATCCCAAAAGGAAAAAAAACTGTTTGCTGTAACTGTTTACAAAGTGTTAGCTGGAGTTAGGCTTCATTTAGTTTATTTAAATCTACTAATACATCTAACACTCCCCTCCCCACAAACTGACAATCCTGCTGTCCAATTGTGCCCCCTGTGCTCATTCATCCAGAGTGGGCCAGAACACCAGGTGAAAATAAAGGGGAAAAAAGCCTAAGAAAAGAAAACTGTTACAGCCATCACATCTAATGATTGGTAAGCTGTATATTACATGTTTTATTTTGGATTTAATAGAGGCTTATGTTGTGGGCTGATATTCTTCCTCAAGGGTATATTTAAAGTTTTTTTGAGTTGTAGGTTAGAGTTGTGGTTCATTTATATAAATGGTACCTCTGAGGAAGTGATTAATTACTGACCTGGATTCCACTTCTGTCTCCACTTGACCTAGGTCAGTGGTTCCCAACCTCAGCCCTTAGGCACCTCAAACAGGTCCTGTTTTCAGGATGTCTTTTACCTTGCACAGGTGCTTTAAATCAATGTTAATGGCTTGGTATTTATGACATCTATTTTATCTAAGGGAAAACTGCCTCATTGGGGGCTTGAGGAATGAGGCTGAGAAACATTGACCTATATTAGGCAATTATTAGGTTTCCCTAACAGTTATCACAAATTCATACAATTTAAAAGTGTTCAGTTCAATAAAAATTCATCCATAAAATGCTTGGTGCTTCAATCGAAAAATGTATAATCCAATCTCAATCCACAGTGCTCACACCTCGTGTCCTCCACCTTTCAAATTAACAACTCACCAGAGGCAATAATCACCAGGCCTTATCAACATCCCAGGTACAGGATCCACACTTTTCGAGCCACTATGGGATTAAGCTTTTTTCCCGACTTCCGTTTTAACTGCTTGCCACATTACATTTACTGTAGGTGGGTGGCACAGCCAGGTTGTAGCCAATCACAGCACAGAGTCCTACGTTTACAAACACACAGGGCTCTGTACACAGATCAGCGATCTGGCTTTTTCTTCTCCCTGCAAAGCAGGGAGAAAAAGAAGCCAAATCTCTTAGTAGAAGCAGCACATATTACATGTTACACTTGTTAGGCATACAGTTAGACCCTTCATTGCCCCTTGATGGCAACCCCTTGACAGCCAGTGTCATTAGTACTGTGACAGTGTACAGTATTATATTTGATCACTGTATTAGGATCAGTATTGATGTCAGTGTCAGTTAGTGTACCTCTCAGCAAGGGTCTGTTAGCGGTCTCACTGTATGCCTCTGCTCACCACCATTTCCAGTATTGCATCATAGCTGCGTACCTTCCAGTATATATATCATCATTTGTAAATGCTATAAATTTCACACAAACCAATTAATGCACACTTACTGGCATTTGTTTTTACCAATGACATGTAGCAGGATACATTTTGTCCTAAATTTATGAGGAAATTAGATTTTTTTTGGATATGTTTTATAACAGAAAATAGAAAATATTGGGGTTTTTTTTTTCAAACCTGTCAGGCTTTTTCATTTATATAATCAAAAAATGAAAACCCCACTGGTGAAAAAATACCACCAAAAGAGAGTTTACATTTATAGGTAAAGTTGATCCAGGGAATATCCCATTGCCTCTTGGGGGATCAGGAAGGAATTTTTTTTCCCAGCAGGAGCAAATTGGATCATGCTTTGCTGGGTTTTTTTTTGCCTTCCTCTGGATCAACTGTGGGTATAGGATTATAACTTTTTTTTATGGTTGAACTGGATGGACTATTGTCTTTTTTCAGCCAGAATAACTATGTAACTATGTGTAAAACAAATTATATAAACGTCACTTGGATACACTGTTGCATGAGCGAGCAATTGCCAGTTAAAGTAGCACAGTGCTGTATAGAAACAAAAATTATTCATGAAGGGGGTAAAACCTTCCGAAGGTCAAGTGGTAAAAAAAAAACCAACCTCATCAACAGAGACCATAGGTGAAAAAAATGCTCCAGTTTGTAAAACCTTTATTTATAAAAGCATGTGAAACATAAATGCACTTATATTCAGAGGTGTCTGCCATGACACTAGAGATTAACCACATATAACATTTACAGCCTTGCCAGCTCCAGCCTTAATAAAGACTTTCATGGCAGGATCTCCAGGTGATATTGGAAAGAAAGCAGCAAGCAAGCTTAAAACAACTTTTGAAATCGCATGAGAGTGTCAAGGTTTATATGAGATTTTAGTGATTGGATTTAAAACTACTTTACATATAAAAAGTAACTTTTTACATATCTTGTTGGAGGTATAGAAAAGGTTGTTTTTTTTTTTTTTGCTTTTGCAGAGTTATATAATGTAGACAGTTTAGATGCAAAAAGAGTTGCTCCAAGCTCTTTTTTGTCTTCCAAGAGAAACTGCAGGATTACTCAGAACATTTTATATTAAAGTATAGATACATTTTATGCACACGTTAATTAAATTTTTTGATATTTAGTGATTTATTTAAATATTTCAACACATTTATTTTGAAGAATGTATATCTCATTTTGTTTCCTTTTAATTTTATTTTAACCCTAAAGAAGGTGGAATGTGAGAGGTGCTGGCATTTTCACCAGGCTTTTCAGCAAATAAAAGTACAAGACTTTAAACATCTTATTTTCAGATCATTGACATTTGACTCTCCTATACCTTGATTTACTCAGGGAATGAGGAAGCCCTTATTTTTTTCCCATCATCATTAGAAAAACATTTATCTTTTAAATGTTTATATACATATTCACAACATTCTATGCCAGGTTAGGACCAGTAAAACAATGGCTCCGACCTTTATTGATGCAAGATCTGGCTCTGCTTACAGGTAAACCTTGTATGAAAATATTCTGTGGCTTCCCCATATAACATTTAAAGATGTTATTAGACTATACACTGTGGGGGAGATTTACTAAAACTGGAGCATTTAGAATCTGGTGCAGTTGTGCATGGTAGCCAGGGGCATATTTACCACAAGGCAATTGCCTAGGTTATCATTTTTTTTAGGGGGGCAGCACCACCCCCCGGAAGGAGGGATGGAAGAAGGGACAGGTGGAAACCGAGAGAGTCTGTGGGCTGCTTGATGGTGTATGCAAAGCCCAATTCTTGTTCCTGGGGATGTCTGGAGCTGTGAAGATGAGAAGGTGAGTGTCTTCTCTCTTTTGTCGGGTTGGGATGGCCAGTGTATGGGGGGTGGTGGTAGTGGAAATCTCTCTCTTCTGGGGGCGGGGGGGGGGGGGGGGGGGGGGCTGGGGTGTTGTTGGTCAATGTCAGGCTCTCTTCATGGGGGGGGGTGCTGGTCGATGTCAAACTCTCTCTGGGGGGGGGGGGAGCTGATTTTTGTGCTGCCTAGGGCAGCACGAAACCTAACTACACCACTGATGGTAGCCAATCAGCTTCTAATTTAAGCTTTGACAATAAAACCTGAAAGCTGATTGGTTTCTATGCAGAGCTGCACCTGATTTTGCACTCTCCAGTGTTAGTAAATAACCCCCTATGCCTTTGTAGATAAAAACATGACACAAACTTCAATGACTTTTGGAAATATATATCATTTCCTACCAGAGAGGCTCAAGATTAAAAATGGCCCCGCTGTTAAAAAATGACATGATGTGAGATTTGAAAACAGTGAGCGTTTTATAATTTATCTAAAATGTTCTGCAGAGTATTTCAATGATATACCATTTGTCAGAAAATTGAACACATTTATATTTAAAAAAGCGCACCCAACTGAATTAATACCGTGGTACCAATTAGACTCCAAAGAGGTTTCATTTGCACAGGATTCAATTTCAAACAACCTAAAGCATTTTAAATTTAGTCTGGTGACCAACCATTATGGAAAATTAAGATAAATTGTGCTTTTAAACTGGAATTGAAATTAAATTCACTTTGATTATAGATTTAATGTTTTTCGCTTTCTTTTTTTGCAACATAATCAATACTTCAAAGGGTCACTAAATGGAAAAATGTATGTCATGTGAACTATTAACAAAACGTTTGCACTGCTTGAAAAATATTCCTATACCTACAGTAAAATTAATATTTGAGATTAATGTGAATCTGTGACTTGCCCATGCAAACTAAAGTAACTGCTTTACTTGATTCCCCTTAAACCGAGCTATATATTGTATACTGGATTCTCTTTTCCTCTTCTCCCTCGCCGATCTGTTCAGATGTGGGAAGTGAGGGGAAAAAAATGTATTGAAATTTTGAATATAAATTCCAAATTCAAAATATTAGTTGAATCCTAAACTGGGCTGACTGTCTCCCTGACTGACTCACATGAAAACACAGATCCAAAAATCAAGCACCAGCAACTAGCATGTGGGGTAAGTTATGTGCTACTTCATACTGGGATGTGTTTCCATTGTTCTATCACAGCTGAATAGAAAGACTAGCAAACACAGGAAACGTATTTAAAGTGACCAGCGTTAAAGAGATCCTGTTGCTTTATTGTAAATAGCAAGTTGAATTATTCTCTGTGCAAACCTGATGAATATATAGTGAAAATTAACCTACAAACAGCCCACACCGTTATGTGTTTCCCAAAGTACCGTTTGACAAAGTTATGAGGGAGTGGTGAAACAAGTCAAATATACTGTATGCCTTTAAAAATACAAATCTACATTTTTGAAATGCATTTACAAATATATGTAAACATGTATGTTAAAATGACTTTTTTATATGTTAAAAAAATCTAAATAATATATTTAACCGCCTCCCGCCCGCCATATAGTACAATGACGGGCGCAAGGTGGTTCTCTTGTTCTGGGAGGACGTCATATGATGTCCTCCCATTCTCACCACGCATGCATGGCTCCTGGAGCACACAGCTTGGCGATCAGCAGTGCGCTGTGTCCCTTGGACACAGCGGATCACCGATCCACAGAAAGAGCCGAAGATGTCAGCTTGGTCATGTGATCAGCTGTGTCCAATCACAGCTGATCACATGTAAACAGGGAAATTCCGGTTATCGGCATTTCTCTCCCCACGAGTTGTCATGCTGACAGCTCGTGAGGAGAGGAGAGCTGGTAATTGGCATTCCTTGGAGGGGACATCTACACTGATCATCAGAGCACTGATGATCAGTGTGCCCTGATGATCTGTGTAGCCCCAGCAGCGCCACCTGTCAGTGTTCATCAGTGCCAGCTCTCAGTGCTCATCCATGCCACCTGCCAGTGCCCATCAGTGCCACATTTCAGTGCCCATCAGTGCTACATCAATGCCACATGTCAGTGCCCATCTGAGCTGCCTTTCAGTGTCACCCATCAGTGCCAGTCAGTGCCATCTATCAATGCCAGTCAGTGCCACCTATCAGTGCTGCCAATTAGTGCCACCTATCAGTGCCAGTCAGTGCCGCCTATCAGTATGCATCAGTGCCACCTATCAGTGCCCGTCAGTGCAGCCTAACAGTGCCGCCTAACAGTGCCAGTCAGTGCCACCTAACAGTGCCAGTCAGTGCCGCTTATCAGTGCCATATATGAGTGCTGCCTTTCAGTGCCCATCACTGATGCCTATCAATGCCCATCAGTGCCACCTACCAGTGCCTCATCAGTGCCCATCAGTGCCACCTATCAGTGTCCATCAGTGCAGCCTATCAGTGCACATCACTGCAGCCTCATTAGCGCACATCAGTGAAGGAGAAAAATCACTTATTTACAAAATTGTTTAACAAAAACTAAGAAAAAACTTTTTTTTTTCAAAATTTTGAGTGGTTTTTGGTTTGTTTAAGAAAAAATAAAAAAACCCAGAGGTGATTAAATACCACCAAAAAAATGTTAAAAGGTTCATATGGGTACAGTGTTGACCACGCAATTGTCATTCAAAGTGCAACAGCGCTGAAAGCTGGAAGTTGGCCTGGGCAGGAAGGGGGTATAAGTGCCCTGTAGGCTAGTGGTCAAAAAATTTTTTTTTTAAATATATATTTTTAAAATATATCCTTCAGATTTTTTTGAACATATAAAAAAGTAATTTTAACATATATTTGTACATATATTTGTAAATGCATTCCAAAAATGTAGATTTGTGTTTAAAGACATACAGTATATTTGAAATGTATTTTAAAAAATATCTTTCATATATTTTGTAATAAAAATGCATTTCAACATGCAATATATATATATATATATATATATATATATATATATATATATAATTTTTTTAAATATATTGAATATGGCCAAAATTGTAGCATTTCAAATATATGGCAATATATTTGGGAAGAATATTTTTAAAATATATTTTTCTTCCATATGGGCTATGACATGATTGCACCAAGCAGGAAGTGAAATTGCTGCTACTAGGTGATGCTGAGGTTTAGCCCTAAAGTGGAACTTCCCCCAAAAGCAGAAGTTCCACTTGTTTGTATCCTCCCCTCCCTCCCACTGCCACATTTGGCACTTTTTTGGGGGAGTGGGTACCTGGTTTTGACCTATGGGTACCTGGTACAATCTGAGCCTGAAGTTGCCCCCCCCCCTCCTTCCCCCACAGTCCCAGAAGACTGTGGTAAATGTATGTATTTGCCAGCACACTACAGATATCAATATGGTCCAAAAATGGTTTTATTAATAAAAACCTTTTTTTGGACCATATTGAGATCCATGGTGTGCTGGCGAATATGTACGTTTGCCTATGATGTTTCCAGGCCCAGCTGGTAGCCACTACAGCACCCTCCATTGATAAGCCATACTTCCAGGAATGTGTGCGAAGGGAATATAGTTATAGAGCAGAAGACTGTGGGACCATTCACAAAGTGCAGCACACTTCACGCATACGCAGTAGTAAACTGGCTGTGAAGCTGCAAGGCTTCACTGATGGTTTCTTTTCCGCCTTGGGGCCCCCTCCCAGCTCTTCTCAGTCCATCTTCCACACTACCGTGCCCTCTCTCCCGGGGCTCTGTGATATTTGAGGGTTGCCCTGGTCACCATGCCCAGCCTCCTGCTATGGGATTGGTCAAGGTCCCTCAAACATGCAGATTTGGGCCCCTTCACTGTTCCAGAAAGTTCTCCAGTTTCCGGAAGGGTGGGAGGGCTCCATAAGCCCCGACCTGTAGAACCTCCCAGCCTGTCCTGAAGGTGAACTCCTGCCTCACTCCCAGGCTGACTCATCCCATGCTTCTGCTCAGCCTCTGTCTAACACAAAAACCCTATCTAATTAACCTGGAGGGCATTACATTTGCAACACATTTGTGGCCACAGTCATTCTTTTTTTTTTTTAATATTTTATTAATTTTTCAATTTCAGCCCATTTCATACAGTAGGAATAAGCTCTTATATCATTATATCACATTATTAAAATACAAATACACAATCACGATACAATTTTATCTTCCCCCATACAAAACCCACCCTGAACCACCCCCCTACTCCATCTGGCTATAGGCCGGACGGCAACTAGTTAAACCTTATATTTTTAGCCATACCTATTGCCACACCTTTAGCACGTTTGGTTGGAGAGTCTGCATAAAACCAGGTTGGATAGTACCTGGAGTATAGCTTCACATTTGTTTCCTGCAATAAATGGGTTTCCTGTATAAACATCACTGCAGTAAATCGTTATTGTAATTCTCTGAGAATCTTATACCTTTTCCCGGGACTATTTAACCCTTTAACATTATAGGTTGCAAAATTAACCTCCTCCATTTCTACTACATTTTTCCACTCCCTCCCCAGGATTCTTCCTAATTAGCATACCTCCATCTTTCCTGAGGAGCACAGAACTTACCCTTACCCCTCTATTCATTCCCCTCCCTTCCCCCCACCCACCCCACCCATAACCCTCCCTAACCTCCCTTAGGCTTGTAATTTGCCTACGAATCGTTTGTGGTCCTAATCCCACTATTGATTCAACCATAAGGTGGGGCTCTGACCATGCACACATCTCCAGTTTGCATGTCCCATCCCCCATGTCCCGCCTTACACTGGGAGCCAGGGGAGAAGCAGGTGCGGGGTAAATTAAAAAAAAAAAAAAAAACAGTTCCCCTCTTCCTCTCCCCCCCCCCCACTCAAAAACAGGCGCGAGGAGGAGGGGGCGGTAGGGGGAGAGGGGGAAGGGGACAGACACAAAAAAAAACCCCTACCCCCTCCTCCCCTCCCATTATTATTTCTATTATCTATTCCCCCTAGGAGCTATCTGCCACCCCTCCTTTTCTATTCCCCCCATTTCCCCCTCCTCCCAACCAGGAATAACTATTCTCTGCAACTCAAGTCTCTCACAAAAGTCTCTAAAGTCTTCCGGAAATCTCAATCTTGCTAAACGACCATTTTTCCATCCGACTAAACATGCTGGGAATCCCCAACTGTATTGAACATCTGCTTTCTCATATGTTCCAGCAATGGTTTCAATATTCTCCTGCTTGTTAATGTTTTCGCTGATAGATCAGCAAAGATCTGTAGATTTACTTCATCATATTTTATTGCTGCTCTTCCTTTTATCCTCTTCCAAAGCTCCTCTTTATCTCGATAATAATGGAATTGAACAATCACATCCCTCGGATTTTCCTTTCTACCTTCTTGTTGGAATCTTCCAATTCTATACACTCTGTCAATTTTAAGAGGCTTTATTGCAGATCTGTCCATCAAGCATTTTCCCTGTTATTTCCATCAAATCTTCCCCTTGTGAGATATCAGGCACACCTTTTATCCTTAGATTACACCTTCTTTTCCTATTCTCCTGATCTTCTAATTTATATAGCAGATTCCTTTGTTCTGTTCTCATTTTCTTCATCTTTTTTTCTAAATTCAGTATAATTGGGAATGCTTATCCAATTTTTCTTCCGTCTCCTCCACCCTTGATAGCACCTGCCCCAGATCTTTATGTAATTTTGCCATTTCCTGTTTTATGGATCTTTCTAGTCCTTTAAACATTTCTGCTATTTCTGTTTTAGTGGGCATTTGTGAGATCTTCTCTTGTGTTTCCATGTTCTCCAAATCCACTATTTTTTCTATATCTCCCTCTTCTATATTTTGGCTGATGTTAGCCATTCCCAGGGATAGTCTGGAACACTCTCCAATACTATTTTCTCACCTCTTCCGTTTATTCCCTGTTGTCTCTCTGGGGTCTGTTTCTCCTGTGAGGGTATATATTTTTTGATTGAGCTTGTTTGGGAAGCCTTTGGCCCTTCTCCTTCTGTCACTTTATTTTTCATTCTGTCAGTGACTCTCTGAAATCCTCTGTCAGTGTCTGCAACTCTTTTGGGTCTTACTTGTCTTAATTTGTCCTCCTACCACTTCCTCTCCTTCTAAGACCCTCCAGAGTGAACCCCCCTCAGTTTTAATACACCATTCAATTCACTCTTCAATGTACTGATCACAGTACTCCTGCTGCTCTCACTCACCCTCTTGACTCCTTCTTCCTCCACTCCAAGTGAGGCGGCTTCAGGTGCTCTCTCCTGAGGGTTGCTGGCTTCAGTAGTTCTTCCAGGTGGCAGGGGTTTTCAGGGGGGGGGCTCCCACAGTATGTTTCCGCAAGATCCCGGCAGTAGCAATAGCAGTCCCATGCAAGAGAGGGGAGAGCTGGGGTTCCCCTCACTCATGCACGCCAGCTGGCTTCTCCACCTTCCAGTACTCCTTTGCGGCAGGTCACATGACCAATCCGCATCCACTGAGGTCCTCTCTGACTGACAGGGATCTCCACTCTCTTCCTCTGCCTCGTCTCCGTCTCCCTTTCCCTCCACCGCTCAGTCTCGCATGACGGGGTCCATAGAACTTACATTCCTCCAAGGGGGACCATACACATACTCAGGTAGGTCACAGCAGCAGCTCCTCGGGCATTTTTTTCCCCAGTGGACAGTGGGACAGTGGAGGTGCTTGATAATGACATTGATCTCCCGCTAGACGCCATGCTCAGGCTCATCCTCCAATGTCTGTGACCGACTCACAGTCATTCTTTTTGATGCACCTGGAACATACATATTTAGCTCATTTGAACTTAAAATTTTGTTGGCATTTAAATAACTTTTCAGTACGGGTAGTTTTATGCAAACTGGCATCTTCAAAAAAAAGATACTGAGGTTGATTTATGAAAACTGGAGAGTGCAAAATCTGGTGCAGCTGTGCATGGTAGCCAATCAGCTTCTAACTTCAGCTTGTTCAATTAAGCTTTGACAAAAATAAACTGGAAGCTGATTGATTTCTTTGCAGAGCTGCACCAGATTTTATACTCTCCAGGTTTAGTAAATCATCCGCACAGAGATTTCATCCTTTGGTATTATAGGACAGGAACTCTAATGTGTTCTTGCGTTGAACACTGTTTTCTTCTCTATGGTAAAAACTTGTTTGGACTTAAAGCAGTCATTACAGGTGGTGGCTGCATCCGTTCAGTTTTCTTTTCTTAGGCTGTTTTCATCTGGTGATCTGGCCAGTAACACACCACCTGTATTAGAGTGCCCCCACTCAGGATGAAGCAACACAGGGGGCACCTTTGGACAGCAACATTGTCAGTCTGGGGGGAGGGGAGTGTTAGATGTACTAGCATATTTAGATTCACTAACAAATTGAAACCAAACTTCAGGTCATATGTTATAGGGAGGTACATAAAACAGTTTTTTTTTTCTTTTGGGATAAAGGTTTTACATAAATAAATACAAGCTGGTCATTGTAAGCACCCCTATCTGTGTTAAATGGTTTGTTTCATCTGTGTAACGGATACATTCTGCTTGAGAGCTTGCTCTTTTGAAAAAAAAACAGACTTACTGTGAAAAAAACAGACTTACTGGCTTAATCACCAGATGAAAATAGAAGAAATGAAGCCTAAAAAAAAAAAAAATATTGCAACCAACACTTCTGAGGATTAATAAGCTCTAATATAATTCATGCTTGTATTTGGGTTTAATATCGCTTTAAAATACAAATAAAGGCAACGTTTTGTTTGTAGATTTGGACAGAGTGGAGAGGGATTAGCATCCCTGTAAGTTTTTATTGCAGCCTGTGCCGTCAGTATGTAGATTCACCCTCTCTGTTTGTCCTGTCCGCTGTTAAAATAAACCCCAAATTTAAAGCTGTCCCCAGAACTGTGATAGATGGAAAAGCTTTCAATGGAGACATGAGTTCTGTTGACAACCAGGGATTCCCTCACTTTGTGAGGATTTCCTTTCACTTCCTGTAGTAATTATGGGACAGGAAGTAAAGAGAAATCTCCAATGGGAAACAGATGGCAAAAAAAAAACCTGATGGGGTTATAACCCTCCCTTACTTTATCTAAAATGAAAATGAAACTGTTTAGCCTTTAGTTCTCTTTTAATTTGGGGTCTGTAGCTTGCCTAGTGTAGTGCCTTGTCTCTTTCTCTCTGTTTTTTGCAGTCTCCACTCTATCCTCCACCTTCTATCTCCCATCTGCCGCTCAGCTCCAGTTTTCTTCAATTTTGAATACAGTCTTGGCAAACTTTTGATTCTGCTTTGCTGTCCGACTGTTTCTGTGAATTCCTTCCCAGCAACCTCCTGACCCAGCTCTGCTGTCTGGTTGCTTAGGTCCCTTAGCTAATTCTTTTATTGGCAATGGCACTGTCTCCTGCCCTGCATAATTCTTTTTTAGTGTCTTTTTTCCTTAGGATTTGCCTTTTGTCTCTATAAAATTTTCTGTTACGTTAACACTTTCCATCCTTTAGAAATACTAGCTTGTTTAGCAGCCTCTGTGCTTTGTGTCTCTTCTCCTTAGTTTCTTTTCATTTAATCTATGTGGCATCTGCTTGACTTTCGAAAGTGTCTTTGGACCCTATTGCTCTCGTTTAGCACCTGCTCAGATTTTAGTTCCTGCTACGTATCTGTCTGCTCTCATTCTCAAGAGTGTGGCCTGGGAGTGCTCTCCATCCAAACCTATCCCCATGATCAGTACCGAGAGAAGACAATCCACGCTTTTGAATGCTCTGTGGCTGACATGGAAGCCTCAGGAAACACCTATAAAACAAAGGGAGGGGTGGTGGATAAGGTGTACTGAGTTTGCCATGATGGAGATAGCTTAAGGGTTGCCACCTCATCCCTTTAAAACCGAACGCCTATTAATTACACAGGTTCTGAGGCTAATTAAATGCAGATAAGGCACAAAGTGAGTTTAATTACCACCTTAATCAGCCACAGAACCTGTGTAATTAATAGGCGTTTGGTTTTAAAGGGATGAGGTGACAACCCAGATGGCTTTTCTAAAGTAGTCATGGTTTATTGATAATCAGTATCTAAAGCCTGGCAAAACAGAGCCGAGTCGTGTTTTCAATTAACATTATAAAAAATAATTGTTTGGGAGCTAAGATAGCTTACAACTCCCCAGTCTCTCAGTTTACATATGAATGGTAAAAAAACATAGATAAATATAAATAACAAATATTTCTAACAGTTTGCTGGAACTGGAAAATGTGTGCAAAACAAGTCTAAACAATACATTGTAACAATTGTGAATCAATTTGACAAACTCCTGCGCTCCTACCTAAAAACTAATACCTACCAACAAAGGTAAAGCTGCTACATACAGTCATATACCCATAGACAAAAAATATAAATGAAACACAAATGATGCAGCTCTACTACCATAAAAATTCTTCAAACATAAATGAATAAGTGAAACAGTGCAAAATTAGTGACACAAATAACATAAACACACAATATTAAATAGTGCCAAAAAACTCATAAATAATCACGTGTGACAAGTGTCAATACGAGGTCCTAAAAGGACTAAATAACATAAATGGTGCCCAAAGTAATCCAATGGGATCCAATAGTGCTCCAAATCAAACAAGTAAGTCACAACAGGACTCAATGTGCTAAAAAAAACTCCCACAGGAACTAAAATGCAGTTCCCACCATATAACACAAAACACGTGCATCCCAATAAACGCATAAACTAAGAACTGATCCTGCAAACAAACATGAATAAATAAATAAATATATAAAGTCCCATGAGGTGTAAAACACCTGACAATATACAAAAAAACATATATATACCGTATTTTTCGCTCCATAAGACAAACTTTTTTCCCCCCAAAAAAGGGGGGAAAATGTCAGTGCGTCTTATGGAGCGAATATAGAGCGGCCGGTCCGGTATTTCCACCGCCGCCGTGTCAGAATACCGGGCCGGCCACTCAGCTCTGCAGTGGGACGTTACCTGTCCCTCTATCCAGCGGCGCGCTGTCTTCCCGGCTTCTGTAGTGTGCGTGACAGCCGGGTCCCAAGTGCGCATGCGGAAGAAGCAGTGCTCTTTGTGAATGGTAAGGCGGTACCTGGGACACATGACAGATCCCAGAAGCCGCCGGACCAATCACAAAGCGCAGTGCTTCTCGCGCATGCGCACTGGGCATCCGGCTGTCCGACGAGCGCCCACACTACAGAAGCCGGGAAGACAGCGCGCGGCTGGATCGAGGAACAGGCAAGATAAAAAAAAAAACTCTGCGGAAGTAAGAGCGGGTACCTGTCAAATTCAGGTACCCGCTCCCCACCTCCCCAAAGCAGTCTCTGGTCATCCCTGTACTGTCCGCAGTCTCTGGTCATCCCTGTGCTGTCCGCAGTCTCTGGTCATCCCTGTGCTGTCCGCAGTCTCTGGTCATCCCTGTGCTGTCCGCAGTCTCTGGTCATCCCTGTGCTGTCCGCAGTCTCTGGTCATCCCTGTGCTGTCCGCAGTCTCTGGTCATCCCTGTGCTGTCCGCAGTCTCTGGTCATCCCTGTGCTGTCCGCAGTCTCTGGTCATCTCCTGTACTATGTCTGCAGCCCATTAGTTCAGAATTTTTTTTTCCTGTTTTCTGCATCTAAAACCTAGGTGCGTCTTATGGTCAGGTGCGTCTTATGGAGCGAAAAATACGGTAGTCCACAGCAATTCTTGAAGAAGAAAAAAAAATGCTGATAAATGTGCAGAGATATCCAAAAATGGCTGAATTGCCTGCTCACCTCCCTCTTGCGACCCGCACAGGGTCAAAAGGCCTTCAGGATCACTAACACATGGACCCTTAATAGTAGGTAATCCTCCACAGCTCTCCACACTGACCGCCCCTCATGTACAGATTCAAGCACAGGCTCACAGGGCAGCAGATCTCCTCTTCAGGCACATAAGGTGGCTGCAGCCACTTGATCCCTCAGAAAATATAAGTGAATGCTTGCATAGTGTAAAACTCTTTATTCACCAAACAAAGTATCACATATCGAATATGCTCACATTTAAAATCATCTTGTACATCACATGATGTACATGATGTACATGTGATATACAAGACGATGTATTAGTGTAACAATGTCTTTATGAATTAAGCCAGTTTGCAGGCTTCATTCACACAGGAGCCACTGCAAGTGCTGCTGAAACACAGAGGGAAATTGACAGTTGGTCCTACAAATACTCTGTGTAAAGAGGGCAGGGTCCAGTTTGCTATGCAGAGTTCCTAAACATGGTATATTATTGAAGATCCAGACAATGCTAATAAAACCAGTACAGTCTGGATCAAAATCAGACAAGGGATCACCCTAGTTGTTAACCACCTCTGCAATGAGAATGACTTTTGACCCCAGCTAATCCAGAAGTCACTTTTTAATGTCCAGATCTCCCCTGAAGCTCTTCACTTGATTCAAGTTATTGGGAATTCTGCAGCCATGGACTTCTCATTTGCTGCAAAGCTTCAAAGTCCACCAGAGTGGCTGCTTTTCATGCTGCCAACTCTGCTGCTTTACAACTTCTCTCTAGCCTCCATGGCCTACAGAAGCATAGTACTACACTACACTAGCCCTACTTAGTGGCAGTCAGGACAACCATTAGCAGAATACAGGATTGAGCTTCCATACACTAATATAGCCATTCTTTATCTCTTGTCCTGCACTTTTTCATTTTTCCGAGGGGCTCCCCTGACCAAGGCATTTTTTTCTATTCGGCACTGCGCTACTGTATTTCAACTGGTAATTGTACAGTCATGAAATGTTATATGAAACGTAGGATTCGGATAGCTGAGATGTGATCTGTAGAAACATGTAATTGTAGATCTCGTCTCATGTTATTACAGATATTTTTATTATTATTATACAGGATTTATATAGCGCCAATAGTTTGCGCAGCACTTTATAATATAATAGGATAAATGTTCAGTATTCAGTCAGAGACATATGTTCACCAATTAGCATCTGAAAGGACAGAGCAGCTTCTAGGCTGGAGGTGACACCTAGATGTCAATAAAACGTTGTCACCTATGTAGTCAGACTTTGCCACCTTCTTGAAGTCTAAAAGAGGAGCTCCAGCCATTTTGGCTTCGGGAAGCAGCAGGAGACCAGGAGAGGGCTCTGATCTGTCTGGGAGCTTTGACTTATATCAGCAGATCAAAGGAAAATATTTCATCTCTCATAAAAGCTAAAATATTAGTTGTAGAGAGGTGAAAATACTTCCTTCTGATTGGACACATTGTAGGCTACATCTGCATGTAAAACTGTATTTGTAGCCCCTGTGGAGTCCCAGAGAAACACACAAAATGGTTATATGGCTCCCGATTGCGACAGCTGAACAGCGATTGATACTGTTGCGATCGGACTGATGCGTTGGTGTCGGAATTTCTATCCCTGACTTTGTGGTTCAAACCGTTCCTGGTCCAATTGACTTTGGGCACTTCAGAACATCCCGTGGACTGGTACAGGAACAACCCCCAGGGTTGATTGGCCAAGGGCTAATGTCCAGCCCACATCCATATTTCAAATAATTGAGGACCCTGAGATATGGATGGGGTGATTCATATGGAGCCGGTTCTATTTGAGTGGCGAATCGCGGAATTTCTCTGACTTGCTCCAGTCACAGGATAACTCTTGGTAAAAGTTTTATTTCTGTTTTTATTACCTTTTATTTTATAGTCAATAGCCAATTGTGTGTCTTTTTGCATTTTCTGTAATTGTTTTTTCTTTGTACATATTTTATGCACTGCCCACTTTCAGGATATTAAATCATAAAATTAATAAGTGACTTCTGCGTACTTAAGCTCAGGCTCATATATCCGGAGAGATTGTATTATATTGCAGTGTCTTTATATGCTCGGTCAAGTTCATTGCCTATCTGTATGCAATTGCACTGCGTGTTGACAGATTGCATGCAGGTTGTAAAGTAGCAGATCTGCAAGACGGAGATCTGTGTGTGTGTGTGGTGGTCCAGCAGACCAGTCTGCGGACAAACAGTTGGGTGGTGGCAAGCTACCGTTTGTTGTGTGTCTGGTGTGTGAGTGTGTGGACAGTGGAAGAGTGATTAACTCCGGGGTTCTAGCTTGTAGGATAGCTGTAGGAATCCTAGAATGGTATGCCAATTGCTAGCCTGCTCCCCAACCCTATTAGTACACCAGATTGTATATAAGATTCGTATCTGCCTGTGGGTGGTTAGCCAGCTGGATTGGAGTGGAGTCTCCCTCTAGTGCTGGCCAGAGGTAGTGCGGGCTGTGAAAGTGTATCACGGCTGGTCTTATGTATTTAAAGTAAGTCCCCCTCATTCCCTCTTTACCCCAAGTCACGGCCGGACATGCAAGCCTCAGTTAACTAGTCACTGTGGGCATGTGCGTGTGGTGTGAATCTATGACACTATACCCAAACAAAATTTATATCCTTTTTTTACACAATTAAAGCTTTCTTTTGGTGGTGTTTAATCACCACTGGGTTTTTGTGATATAAACAAAAAAGACTGAACATTTTGAAAAGAAAAGATGCTTTCTGTTATAAAAAATATCCTGTAAACTCAAATGTCTTCATAAATTTAGGCCAAAATGTATTATGCTACATGTGTTTGGTAAAAAAGAACTCCCAATAAGTGGATAGTATTTAGTTTGCGTGAATGTTGCTTTCCCAATTTAAAAACGGTGTTGTTTATATCTGGAGAAACCAAAGTGATGAAATGTGTTTTGCTTCTAGTTTCTTAGACCATAGAGATGATTAGAGCTGTTCTGGTCTCTGACCAGGTCTATGGTCAGCACAGAGAACTGCCGTCTGTATTCTCGGGTTCCCATGTGGGATGGGAGAGCTGAGAAAGCCATGGAAGGTGGTGGGGGAGACCCCTACCCCTGCTTGTAAAAGCAATCTAGTGGCTAATTAGTCACTAGGATTACTTTTACATGAAAGCTGACCGATACCAGGATGATGCCTGTAGCTGCAGGCATCATGCTGGTATAACCACTCATAGTCCAGCGATGTACCAGTATGTTGCTGGTCCTTGTTAGGTATATATGTAATGTTGTTTTTTTTTTCTGTGGACTGAATGAAAAAAAAAAAGATTCCTCCGTTTACATCAATCAATGTGGATGAAGAATGCTCTGCCAAAAAAAGTGAAAAAAATATATGTCGAAACATAGGAGTGATTTACCCACTGAACACCCCTGGCCCCCATGCTTTGGCATATCTGTTCTTTTTTTTTTTTTTTAACTGTAGATAAGAAATCTCCTCCAGCAGTGCTCCACTGATGTAAATATTCTGAAAGTACACCTTGCTGCTGTCAGAATAAACAGATCAGTCCTGCAGTTGAACAGCGTTCCTGCAAAGGACCTGTTTTTGAATTATTTGTGACTATTAGTGCCAACCACCGCACCAGCTTGGACTGCACTTGCCATGTCACCAAGTGATACTTCAGTGCTGATATGTAAAATGCCAGGATATATTAGGCTGCTGGTGCTTGCTAGTTCACCAAAAGGTAGTGTGGCACTAGTACCTGGACTCTACTGCATATGAGATGAGCCATGCATTCCTAGTACTTTAGCTACATGGGGTTGGGTTCTCCATCATCCGAGCTACCCATCAGGGTGCTGCTACTCTCTACAGGTTCATATTCTGAGGCAGATTCTGTAAGTGAGATGCTCAGAATCCTGTAGGCCTCTTCACCAGTGCACCTTTCTTTGGACATTTTGACCACTAAAATGATATACCTAGTTCGACTCACGGGAGAAAGAGCTCCTGGTTGTCAGGGACTGCTTGTACTAGAAAAAATTCACTTGCTAGTACTAGCAGAAATCAGACCTGATTCTACTAACGCTGTGATATTGTGTTCAATGTATCACAGGTAACAGTGATCAGAAATTATACTGAAGCCGCACTTCTTGTTGAGGGGGGGGGGGCTAAAAGCTGGTGCTAGCAGATCCTGCTAACACTACATTTTTTTGGGACACTATACTAATCGGGCATTAGTATAGTTCTGTTTGTGATCAATATATTGATCTGTAAAAATACTATACTAGTAATGGCAGTGGCCATCAATCTATAGCGTTAGTGCAATAGTGTTTGGGGAATCTAACACTAGCTGGCCCTGGCTGGGAGAAGCACTAACTGACTCTTATGCTATCTGATGTCGTTAGTGGCTGTAATACGGTGAACAGTGAAACATTCTATATACTGACACTGTACTAATGGCACTGGCTGGGTGACAGGGGTGATCAAAGGATTAATAGGGGAATTCAAAGGGTTAAATGTGCTAATCTAACATGTGCGTGTGTAACATGTAGTGCTTTTACTCACAGTGTGGTGTTCTTTCTTCTCTCTCTGTTCCAAAAAGGATCCAGGAAGAGAAGAACAAGCTTCTCCATTCACTGCAGGAGATCAGTCCCGGGTAAAAATCTGGGGCCGGAACCCATTGATGAACTTCTCCTGAAGCGACTGACAAAGGGGTCAGCAGGGGAAGGGTGTTGGGTGCACGCATGGTGGACACAGCGGTCGTGGGGGAAGGGGGTGCTCTGCACACCTCCCTGTGTCAGTACAGCCAGAGCGATGTATGGGTAGATCGCTCTGCCTGTACATGTTGCCCGCCCTCAGTACAAGTACTGTGTGCAGTTGGCAAGTGGTTAAAGGATAAGTTCACCTTTGGGAATATGTTTCGCGTTCCACCCATTTTTTTACATCCTGTAGGGGCAAGCAGATAGATTGACAGGTCTGCAGGAGACCTGCATGGCACCAGCAATCTGTTGATCACTGGTGCAATGCTTTACAGGCTCCTGCAACCAAAAATAATAAATTCACATTTTTTTACCTGCAAAAACATGTTCCCATTCTTTCAGCCATCCCCTGTGACAGGAGCCGGGGATCTTCTCTCCCCATTAGCCGGCTGCTTCATTCATTCACAGAGTTCTGTGAATGGAAAACTACAAGTCCCGATAGCCTTTGCAGCTGTCGGGTTGTAGTTCTCAATGATCTACCTCAGCATTGTTTAGCACTGTGGTAGTTCATTGTCATTTTCTGTTAATGTGTATCTGCTTGCCCGTATGAGGTATGAGCACACAGATACATCGAGAAGTCTGCAGGAATCTTGTATGGCACCCGCTATTTGCTGATCGAGGCTGCAATGCTATCTAGGTTCAAGTTTACCCGCAAAAAGGTTTGCATTTATTATTATTTTTAAAAGGTTATTAAAACTATTAAAGGATAAGTTCACCTTTTAAAAAAAATATTCTCCAGCCATAACCCAATATGCAAGTTAAAACACTTGTAATCTGTAATAACGTTTATGTTTACTAAAAACAAGGTTCAGCCCTCTTGGGACAGTAAACTTATTAGCACTGACCTTTTTTACACTGTTCCTTCTGTATTTGAGAGGCAGCAAGGTGTCTGCAGTAGGAGTTCCAGCATTGCAAGCACATGTGTTCCATGATCATCTGTTTTGACTGGGTGGACTAGGCAACAATATTGTCAGGATGAAAATCAAAAATGAGAAGATAGGATGCATTCCATATGGATCTCAATGAAGAGTACTTTTATTGTTTTTATTTTTTTATCAAGTAGAAAACAATTTTGCTTAAAGTGTTTATTAACCTTATTCAGAATAACTAAAGACTACTTACAGTACCTCTGTCCTTCACAATTAACATATTTTATTTTGCTAAGTAGTAGAAATATCAGTTCCAGGGGCGGACTGACAACTCATGGGGCCCCCAGGCAATAGGGGATCATGGGGCCCCTGTGTCCTTGCCAAAACTCAAAAAAGCCTATGACAAAGGTACCAGGGGCATCTCATGGGGCCCCCTACTGACCCCGGGCCCTTGGGCAGTGCCCGAGTTTCCAAATGGTCAGTCTGCCCCTGATCAGTTCCCTTTTATATAAAGCCCTTCCTATTTGTGTCTCACTACACTAGGCATGGAAGCAAATTCATGTTAAGCTAGTCATTTTTTGTCTCTGCTTCTTCCCTGGGACATATAGGACACTGTGCCAGTGCATGGCATGCCTGTAGTCCTGGAGTCGGCCAGCCCTGCACTGCCTCATTGACAATGGGTTCCAACTGAAGCCAGTCACAAGAGCAGTTGCACATCCAAGAGGGCAGTCTTCACCCCCACTGCACAGATTTCAGGGATGATGAGGAGAAACGCTGTCATATAACCACCACTGGTAAGTTTTATGAAAGATGATTGCTTCATATAGCTCTGCTGATAGTTATTATGCTTTTAAAACAAAAAGCATTTTATATGTATTGTAAATGATATTAAACCCAAAAGCAAACATTTACAATATTGCAGTTTACCATTTCTTAGATGTAAAGGCTGCATTCATTTTCTTTTTTAGGCTCATCTGGTGATCCAGCCAGCAAGTCTGTGTTTTTTTTTACAAAAGAACAAGCTCTCTGGCAGAATGTATCAGCTACGGAGAAGAGACAAACCATTTAACAGTGACAGTGGTGCTTTCAATGATCAGCTTTTATTTAGTTTTGTAAAACCTTAATACCAAAAGAGAAAAAACTGTTGCTGTAACTAATTATAAAGTATTACCTAGAGTTTGGCTTCAATTTGTTAGTGTATCTAAATCTGTTAGTACACCTGACACTCCCCTCCCCCCAAACTGATGTTGCTGTTGTCCAAAAGTTCCCCCTGTGCTCATTCATCCAGAGTGGGGGTATTTGAATACAGGAGGTGTGTTACTGGCCATGTGAAAACAGAGGGGGAAAGCCTAAGAAAACTGATGCAGCCACCCAATGCAAGGATTACTAAGCTTCAATATATTATATTTTTTGGTTTTGGGTTTAATACTGCTTTAAGTTTGTTTGTTTACTAGGTTTAGGTTTTAGATGTGCCTGCTCATCAGGGAAGCAATCTAACTTTGATTCACGGTAAATAAGACTGACTGTCTTGCTAAATGGAGAATCGGTCAGACTCTTTCTAATTTCTTGAGCAGACTTCATTTTATTTTAAGAACAAGATATACCACTATTGATGAGCAAAATGGCACCCCGCGAGAGAACTGTTTCACAAAACTATATGGTTCCACCTCCAATTTGCTGCTAGATCATGAGACACAGCAGTCAACCGAGTAGCGCCATGTTGTGCTTTGTTTCTCAGCAGAAAGGTACAGATTTCAGAGAGAAGGAATATGAATATGGCCTTAAGCACACTGGCCATTTTTCAGCTGCTCCTAGGGGTGTCTGGTACAGGGCCGGATCTAACCTATTTGATCTGGGGGTGCAGCAAAAATAAGTCCGGAGGCATAATATCAACACTGTGTGTGAGAGACACTGACAGTCTGTCACACAGTGTCGAAACACAATATAATGTATTAGATTGTCATTAGATTATTGTGATTAAACAAAATTATATCAGATGTCCTATCAGAGTCCCCCTTTACATCAGGAGTCCTCATCAGAGTTCTTCTATACATCATGACTACTCATCAGAGTCCTCCTTTACATCAGGTTCCCATCAGAATGTCCCCTTAAATCAGAGTGCCCCCTTACATCAGGTGTCCTCTTAATTCAGAGTGCCCCCTTACACCAGATGTCCCCATCAGAGTGCCCCCTTACATCAGGTGTCCCCATCAAAGTTCCCCCCTTAAATCAGGTGTTCCCATCAGAGTGCTCCCTTACA
This sequence comes from Staurois parvus, assembly GCF_062004578.1. Classification (NCBI taxonomy): domain Eukaryota; kingdom Metazoa; phylum Chordata; class Amphibia; order Anura; family Ranidae; genus Staurois; species Staurois parvus. Next base: position 3,756,492 of record NW_028318094.1, read on the forward strand.
TCAGGATTCCCATCAGAGTGCCCCCTTACATAGTGTCCCCATCAAAGTTCCCCCTTACATCAGGTGTCCTAATTAGAGTTCCCCCTTACATCAGGTGTCCCCATCAGAGTTCCCCCTTACATCAGGTGTCCCCATCAGAGTTCCCCCTTACATCAGGTGTCTCCATCAGAGTTCCCCCTTACATCAGGTGTCCCCATCAGAGTGCCCCCTTACATCAGGTGTCCCCATCAGAGTTCCCCCTTACATCAGGTGTCCCCATCAGAGTTCCCCCTTACATCAGGTGTCCCCATCAGAGTGCCCCCTTACATTAGGTGTCCCCATCAGAGTGTCCCCGTACATCAACTGTCTGCATCAGACTGGCTCATGGAGATCTCTCAGAGATCTGGGGGGGAACATGTAACATCTGGGGCGACACAGCCCACCCCAGCACCCCCCTAGATCCGACCCTGGCCTGGCATTTTTTTTCTGCCTCTAAACGTCCCTGCAAGTTATGGTAGCCTATGTGTCCATGCACACATAGGCTTTTAAAAGAGTTTAGAAGCAGAAAAAAAATCCTACAGTCAGTGCATCCAGGAGCAGCAGAGTTTTGAAAGAAAAAACATTTCACGCATCTAAACATGTGTAAATTCTAGGCGAGTTTAGCTCTTGAGTGTTAATGTATTTCAATGACCAGAATACATTATTTATTCTGGCTATTGAAATGAATTAAGGCTAGGTGATTTAGGAAAACATCCTGTGTGCATGAGGCCTACAAGCTAGATATATTGTAAGCAAGACACCTATCAAGTGCAAATCACTTTTCTGTGCAGATTTTCAACATAATTACCTTTATTTTGGTAACTTTTTTTCGCTTCAAACAGATACACATTTTGATCTGGATACAAATACACATCCTGATCAGGAGCATTAGAGATGAGCGAAGTATTCAAAAATTCGATTCAGCTGATTCGGCGAATTCGAGGAATAAATTTGATTCGATGCGAATATATTCGCTGCGATTTTAACTTATAAAAGGGTGTAACTAGGCTTCAGAGAGCCTTTATATTAGTGCAGAACACTGTACCTTTAATTTAAATGCCCTTGGAGTCTGCTGGGGAAGAGAAATAATACTGTCAGTCAGTATGACATGCAGATGAGTGCCGTCGATCTTAGAATCACCGCACACTTCACTCATTTGGGCAGTCACGGGGCCAAAACCAGAGTGTGGAGCCACAGTGCGGCGGTGGAGGCAGCAGCAATGGGAGGCCATACAGCACCCTATGACAAAATGGAACCCACCAGCAGTGTGAGGAGACCTGAAAGTGGCACATGGCAGAGTGTGGCGATGGAGACAGCAGCAATGGGAGGCCGTACAGGGACCCATGAGAGACTCTGGACCTGGCAGCAGCATGAGGAGGCGGTACGGGGGCCCATGGCAGATTACGGGCCTGGCAGCAGCAATGGGAGGCCCGTAATCTGCCAGCACCCTATGACAAAAAATGGAACACACCAGCAGTGTGAGGAGACCTGAAAGTGGCACATGGCAGAGTGTGGCGATGGAGACAGCAGCAATGGGAGGCCGTACAGGGACCCATGAGAGACTCTGGACCTGGCAGCAGCATGAGGAGGCGGTACGGGGGCCCATGGCAGATTACGGGCCTGGCAGCAGCAATGGGAGGCCCGTAATCTGCCAGCACGCTATGACAAAAAATGGAACACACCAGCAGTGTGAGGAGACCTGAAAGTGGCACATGGCAGAGTGTGGCGATGGAGACAGCAGCAATGGGAGGCCGTACAGGGACCCATGAGAGACTCTGGACCTGGCAGCAGCATGAGGAGGCGGTACAGGGGCCCATGGCAGATTACGGGCCTGGCAGCAGCAATGGGAGGCCCGTAATCTGCCAGAACCTATGACAAAAAATGGAACACACCAGCAGTGTGAGGAGACCTGAAAGTGGCACATGGCAGAGTGTGGCGATGGAGACAGCAGCAATGGGAGGCCGTACAGGGACCCATGAGAGACTCTGGACCTGGCAGCAGCATGAGGAGGCGGTACAGGGGCCCATGGCAGATTACGGGCCTGGCAGCAGCAATGGGAGGCCCGTAATCTGCCAGCACCCTATGACAAAAAATGGAACACACCAGCAGTGTGAGGAGACCTGAAAGTGGCACATGGCAGAGTGTGGCGATGGAGACAGCAGCAATGGGAGGCCGTACAGGGACCCATGAGAGACTCTGGACCTGGCAGCAGCATGAGGAGGCGGTACAGGGGCCCATGGCAGATTACGGGCCTGGCAGCAGCAATGGGAGGCCCGTAATCTGCCAGCACCCTATGACAAAAAATGGAACACACCAGCAGTGTGAGGAGACCTGAAAGTGGCACATGGCAGAGTGTGGCGATGGAGACAGCAGCAATGGGAGGCCGTACAGGGACCCATGAGAGACTCTGGACCTGGCAGCAGCATGAGGAGGCGGTACGGGGGCCCATGGCAGATTACGGGCCTGGCAGCAGCAATGGGAGGCCCGTAATCTGCCAGCACCCTATGACAAAAAATGGAACACACCAGCAGTGTGAGGAGACCTGAAAGTGGCACATGGCAGAGTGTGGCGATGGAGACAGCAGCAATGGGAGGCCGTACAGGGACCCATGAGAGACTCTGGACCTGGCAGCAGCATGAGGAGGTGGTACGGGGGCCCATGGCAGATTACGGGCCTGGCAGCAGCAATGGGAGGCCCGTAATCTGCCAGCACCCTATGACAAAAAATGGAACACACCAGCAGTGTGAGGAGACCTGAAAGTGGCACATGGCAGAGTGTGGCGATGGAGACAGCAGCAATGGAAGGCCGTACAGGGACCCATGAGAGACTCTGGACCTGGCAGCAGCATGAGGAGGTGGTACGGGGGCCCATGGCAGATTACGGGCCTGGCAGCAGCAATGGGAGGCCCGTAATCTGCCAGCACCCTATGACAAAAAATGGAACACACCAGCAGTGTGAGGAGACCTGAAAGTGGCACATGGCAGAGTGTGGCGATGGAGACGGCAGCAATGGGAGGCCGTACAGGGACCCATGAGAGACTCTGGACCTGGCAGCAGCATGAGGAGGCGGTACGGGGGCCCATGGCAGATTACGGGCCTGGCAGCAGCAATGGGAGGCCCGTAATCTGCCAGCACCCTATGACAAAAAATGGAACACACCAGCAGTGTGAGGAGACCTGAAAGTGGCACATGGCAGAGTGTGGCGATGGAGACAGCAGCAATGGGAGGCCGTACAGGGACCCATGAGAGACTATGGACCTGGCAGCAGCATGAGGAGGCGGTACAGGGGCCCATGGCAGATTACGGGCCTGGCAGCAGCAATGGGAGGCCCGTAATCTGCCAGCACCCTATGACAAAAAATGGAACACACCAGCAGTGTGAGGAGACCTGAAAGTGGCACATGGCAGAGTGTGGCGATGGAGACAGCAGCAATGGGAGGCCGTACAGGGACCCATGAGAGACTCTGGACCTGGCAGCAGCATGAGGAGGCGGTACAGGGGCCCATGGCAGATTACGGGCCTGGCAGCAGCAATGGGAGGCCCGTAATCTGCCAGCACACTATGACAAAAAATGGAACACACCAGCAGTGTGAGGAGACCTGAAAGTGGCACATGGCAGAGTGTGGAGATGGAGACAGCAGCAATGGGAGGCCGTACAGGGACCCATGAGAGACTCTGGACCTGGCAGCAGCATGAGGAGGCGGTACAGGGGTCCATGGCAGATTAGGGGCCTGGCAGCAGCAATGGGAGGCCCGTAATCTGCCAGCACCCTATGACAAAAAATGGAACACACCAGCAGTGTGAGGAGACCTGAAAGTGGCACATGGCAGAGTGTGGCGATGGAGACAGCAGCAATGGGAGGCCGTACAGGGACCCATGAGAGACTCTGGACCTGGCAGCAGCATGAGGAGGCGGTACGGGGGCCCATGGCAGATTACGGGCCTGGCAGCAGCAATGGGAGGCCCGTAATCTGCCAGCACCCTATGACAAAAAATGGAACACACCAGCAGTGTGAGGAGACCTGAAAGTGGCACATGGCAGAGTGTGGCGATGGAGACAGCAGCAATGGGAGGCCGTACAGGGACCCATGAGAGACTCTGGACCTGGCAGCAGCATGAGGAGGCGGTACGGGGGCCCATGGCAGATTACGGGCCTGGCAGCAGCAATGGGAGGCCTGTAATCTGCCAGCACCCTATGACAAAAAATGGAACACACCAGCAGTGTGAGGAGACCTGAAAGTGGCACATGGCAGAGTGTGGCGATGGAGACAGCAGCAATGGGAGGCCGTACAGGGACCCATGAGAGACTCTGGACCTGGCAGCAGCATGAGGAGGCGGTACGGGGGCCCATGGCAGATTACGGGCCTGGCAGCAGCAATGGGAGGCCCGTAATCTGCCAGCACCCTATGACAAAAAATGGAACACACCAGCAGTGTGAGGAGACCTGAAAGTGGCACATGGCAGAGTGTGGCGATGGAGACAGCAGCAATGGGAGGCCGTACAGGGACCCATGAGAGACTCTGGACCTGGCAGCAGCATGAGGAGGCGGTACAGGGGCCCATGGCAGATTACGGGCCTGGCAGCAGCAATGGGAGGCCCGTAATCTGCCAGCACCCTATGACAAAAAATGGAACACACCAGCAGTGTGAGGAGACCTGAAAGTGGCACATGGCAGAGTGTGGCGATGGAGACAGCAGCAATGGGAGGCCGTACAGGGACCCATGAGAGACTCTGGACCTGGCAGCAGCATGAGAAGGCGGTACAGGGGCCCATGGCAGATTACGGGCCTGGCAGCAGCAATGGGAGGCCCGTAATCTGCCAGCACCCTATGACAAAAAATGGAACACACCAGCAGTGTGAGGAGACCTGAAAGTGGCACATGGCAGAGTGTGGCGATGGAGACAGCAGCAATGGGAGGCCGTACAGGGACCCATGAGAGACTCTGGACCTGGCAGCAGCATGAGGAGGCGGTACAGGGGCCCATGGCAGATTACGGGCCTGGCAGCAGCAATGGGAGGCCCGTAATCTGCCAGCACCCTATGACAAAAAATGGAACACACCAGCAGTGTGAGGAGACCTGAAAGTGGCACATGGCAGAGTGTGGCGATGGAGACAGCAGCAATGGGAGGCCGTACAGGGACCCATGAGAGACTCTGGACCTGGCAGCAGCATGAGGAGGCGGTACAGGGGCCCATGGCAGATTACGGGCCTGGCAGCAGCAATGGGAGGCCCGTAATCTGCCAGCACCCTATGACAAAAAATGGAACACACCAGCAGTGTGAGGAGACCTGAAAGTGGCACATGGCAGAGTGTGGCGATGGAGACAGCAGCAATGGGAGGCCGTACAGGGACCCATGACACACTCTGGACCTGGCAGCAGCATGAGGAGGCGGTACGGGGGCCCATGGCAGATTACGGGCCTGGCAGCAGCAATGGGAGGCCCGTAATCTGCCAGCACCCTATGACAAAAAATGGAACACACAAGCAGTGTGAGGAGACCTGAAAGTGGCACATGTTTGGGGCATGATTCATGGCGGATTTAGTCAGTTGTGTCAGGAACTGGTGGTTTGAAATCCAGACTAATCCACGCCTGATTCATTTTCACAAACGTGAGTCTCTCCACACTTTGGGTGGACAGTCGTGTCCTCCGCGGAGTTACAATACCTCCTGCCGCACTAAACACGCTCTCCGATGCCACACTACTGGCCGGGCATGACAGCCTTTCAAGGGCAAATTCAGCTAGTTGGGGCCAAAGGTCAAGTTTTGTTGCCCAGTAGTCAAGGGGATTGTCTACCTCGGTTGGCAGGGTGCTGTCCAAGTAGGCCCAAGCCTGTTGTTTGAGGTCCTGCTCCAGGTCCACCTGATGCTGCTGCTGCTGCGGCTGGTTAGTAGTTTCCTCACTGCGCTGGTGAAGAAAGCTACTCATCATCGACTGCAGACTGAGGCAGCCGCTGCTGGTGGAGCTGCCACTGCTCCTACCACCCCACCCTTCCCCTGCTGCCATGGCAGCGGAACGCGAGCGCACAGGGCCCACAGTGTCTGAGGATGGACGTTGGCGCAGAAAGGTAGAGACCAACTGACTACATAGGTGGTTTTTATAGTACTTTATTTTGGCCTCCCTCTGAGCAGGTGTGAAAAAGGCCACCATTTTTGAATGGTAGCGAGGGTCCAACAAGGTGGACAGCCAAAAGTCATCCCTCTGTCTGATGGTTATTATTCGGCTGTCGCTACGCAAGCAACCGAGCATGCTATGGGCCATTTGTGCCAAGGAATGCGAGGGACTCCCTGCCTCCATCTCCACAGCATACTGCCACGGTGCGTCTGGGTCCTCTGTCTCCTCCTCCTCCTCCTCTACCAGATGCTCCTGCTCCTCCACTCCTGTCCGCTGACTGGAAAAACCACCCATTTCACTCAATAATTCCTGAGCACCAATGTCCTCCTCTACCTCCTCCTCTTCTTCCTGTCCTGCCCCCACAGGGGTCATGTGGCGTTGAGATCTGTGCACCACGTCTACCGCACCCTGACCAGCCATTGTTAACAGCATTTGTTCCAGGACGTGCAACAGAGGAATGACGTCGTTCATCCCATAGTCCTGCCGACTCACGAATAGCGTGGCCTCCTCAAAGGGCCTGAGCAAGCGGCAGGTGTCACGTATGAGCTGCCAATGGCTGACATCGAAGTTACACAGGGGAGTACCTTTATCCGCTTGTAACATCAAGAAATCTGTGATGGCCTTTCGCTGTTCGTAAAGGCGGTCTAACATGTGTAGGGTTGAATTCCACCTTGTTGCAACGTCGCAGATCAGGCGATGCTGTGGAATTCCGTTCTGCCGCTGCAGCTCAAGGAGGGTGTGCTTTGCGGTGTAGGAATGGCTGAAATGCATGCAAAGTTTACGTGACATTTTAAGGATGTCTTGCAGTGGGATGGTGGATTTTAGGAACCGCTTGACAACCAGATTGAACACGTGAGCCATGCATGGCGCATGGCACAACCTTCCTTGACGCAGAGCAGACACCATGTTCTTTCCGTTGTCGGTCAACATGGTTACGATTTTCAGTTTGCGCGGAGACAGCCATCTGTCGATTTCTCTGTTCATTACACTCAGAAGTTCCTCCCCTGTGTGACTACGTTCGCCAAGGCATACCAGGTGCAGCACAGCGTGACACCGTTGCGCCCTGCACATGTGATATGCCGGGCGGGTAATGGGACTTGGCACGGGGGTGGCGGCTGAGGACACGGCGGAAGAAGAGGTGGTAGAGGCAGACATCTTTTGTGGACCAAGGACGTGCAAACGTGGAGGCAAAAGCGGCGTGACCTGTCCAAGTTGCTGGTGCGGCTGTGCCGGCACCACGTTCACCCAGTGGGCCGTAAATGACATATACTGTCCCTGACCGTAGTTACAGCTCCACACGTCGGCGCTGCCGTGCACTTTGGCAGAGACCGACATGCTCAAAGACTGGCCCACCATCTCTTCTACATGTGAATGCAGGGCTGGCACTGCCTTTTTGGCGAAGAAATGACGGCTTGGCACTCTCCACCGCGGCGCGGCACAAGCCATCATTTCTCTGAAAGGTGCTGAGTCCACCACTTGGAAAGGGAGGGACTGCAGCACCAGCAACTTGGACAGGAGGACGTTCAGCTTTTGCACCGTCGGGTGCGTGCTCGCAAACTGTTGTCTCTTGGAAACGGATTCCAAGAAAGACTGCTGACGGAATCCGTGAAGAGGAGTAGCAGGAGAAGGAGCATCTGAACGAGCGGAAGATGGCAACGAGCGACAACTCCCCTCAGCAGAGGTGTTGGAGCCTTGACTGGCTGATAGAGGGCGATTGACGTCGGGTAACGGAGCAAGTAACGGAGCGGGTGATGGAGCGAGGGCTGGGGCAGGCAGAACCGCCGTATCTTTATCACGGTTTTCCCAGGCCACCAAATGGCGACGCTGCATATGCTGCCGCAACGCTGTAGTCCCAACATGGGCCCCCTGGCCACGCTTGACTTTCTGGCCACATAGTCGACATACGGCTACGTTTACTTCCTCGGGCGGCTTGACGAAAAATTGCCACACCGCCGAGTAGGAAACTTTGCCCCCGATACTCCTCACTGGCTGACTGCTACTTCCTCCGTGCACACCGGCACCACTACTGGCCGTGGTGGTAGGCTGCAGTGGAGCTGGTGCTCTACTCCGTGGCCGTTTGCCTCCACTGACACTGCTGCGACCCTGCTGCCTCCTGGGCAACCCACCGACTGTTTTGCTCGCTGCCAAGCTGCCACCCTCTTCTCCTGATGATGCGGAAGCAATAGCCTGATGACGACGAGGCTGCCAAGTGCGATCAGCCTCATAATCATCAATTAGGGTCTCCGCCTCACTACTAGCCCCCTCGGCTGCGTGTGGGTCAGGAGACAGACCTGTCTCTAGACCGGCTACCGAGCCACTCTCCTCGCCACTACTTCTTCGCCTGGCTGCTGAAGAGGCGGATGTCTCCCCCCGTTCCTGACCGCCCTCTGTTAGCTCTTCCTCACTGTACAGTGGGGCTGAGCCCACAGCATGCGATACTTCGCTTGGTGAGGGAACACCAAAGGACAGGGGCAGGTCGAGGACACGTGATTTCAGTGGGCTTGCTCCCGGGCCATGCCAACTAACGGTTGTGTCTGACGTACCCACCGACCGTTGGCTGTAGGTGTCAGAGGTGACCTGGGAAGTGGAAGACGACCGAGCCAACCAATGGATGACGGCAGGGTTGTCGGTGGAGACACGACCGCTGGATGACACCGGGAGCAATGGCCTCTGGCTGCGACTAGTGCTGCCTCGACCCCTTCCTCTGCTGCCACGTCTGCTCGCTCCTAAAACATTGCCTCCTCTGCCACTCCTCTGCATGTTGTCTGACATACTCTTTAATTCAACGATTATGTGTCCCTGAGTAACAATTCTGTGTCCCTGAGTAACAATTCTGTGTCTGTCCCTGAGTAACAATTCTGTATTCCTGAATAACAATTCTGTGTCCCTCAGTAACAATTCTGTGTCCCTCAGTAACAATTCTGTGTCCCTCAGTAACAATTCTGTGTCTGTCCCTGAGTAACAATTCTGTGTCTGTCCCTGAGTAACAATTCTGTGTCCCTCAGTAACAATTCTGTGTCCCTCAGTAACAATTCTGTGTCTGTCCCTGAGTAACAATTCTGTGTCCCTCAGTAACAATTCTGTGTCCCTCAGTAACAATTCTGTGTCTGTCCCTGAGTAACAATTCTGTGTCTGTCCCTGAGTAACAATTCTGTGTCCCTCAGTAACAATTCTGTGTCCCTCAGTAACAATGCTGTGTCCTTGAGTAACAATTCTGTGTCTGTCACTGAGTAACAATTCTGTGTCCCTGAGTAACAATTCTGTGTCCCTCGGTAACAATTCTGTGTCCCTCAGTAACAATTCTGTGTCCCTCAGTAACAATTCTGTGTCTGTCCCTGAGTAACAATTCTGTGTCTGTCCCTGAGTAACAATTCTGTGTCTGTCCCTGAGTAACAATTCTGTGTCCCTCAGTAACAATTCTGTGTCCCTCAGTAACAATTCTGTGTCTGTCCCTGAGTAACAATTCTGTGTCTGTCCCTGAGTAACAATTCTGTGTCCCTCAGTAACAGTTCTGTGTTTCTCAGTAACAATTCTGTGTCCCTCAGTAACAATTCTGTGTCCCTCAGTAACAATTCTGTGTCTGTCCCTGAGTAACAATTCTGTGTCCCTCAGTAACAATTCTGTGTCCCTCAGTAACAATTCTGTGTCCCTCAGTAACAATTCTGTGTCTGTCCCTGAGTAACAATTCTGTGTCTGTCCCTGAGTAACAATTCTGTGTCCCTCAGTAACAATTCTGTGTCCCTCAGTAACAATTCTGTGTCCCTCAGTAACAATTCTGTGTCTGTCCCTGAGTAACAATTCTGTGTCTGTCCCTGAGTAACAATTCTGTGTCTGTCCCTGAGTAACAATTCTGTGTCCCTCAGTAACAATTCTGTGTCCCTCAGTAACAATTCTGTGTCCCTCAGTAACAATTCTGTGTCTGTCCCTGAGTAACAATTCTGTGTCCCTCAGTAACAATTCTGTGTCCCTCAGTAACAATTCTGTGTCTGTCCCTCAGTAACAATTCTGTGTCTGTCCCTGAGTAACAATTCTGTGTCTGTCCCTCAGTAACAATTCTGTGTCCCTCAGTAACAATTCTGTGTCCCTCAGTAACAATTCTGTGTCTGTCCCTGAATAACAATTCTGTGTCCCTCAGTAACAATTCTGTGTCCCTTAGTAACAATTCTGTATCCCTCAGTAACAATTCTGTGTCTGTCCCTGAGTAACAATTCTGTGTCTGTCCCTGAGTAACAATTCTGTGTCTGTCCCTGAGTAACAATTCAGTGTCTGTCCCTGAGTAACAATTCAGTGTCTGTCCCTGAGTAACAATTCAGTGTCTGTCCCTGAGTAACAATTCTGTGTCTGTCCCTGAGTAACAATTCTGTGTCCCTCAGTAACAATTCTGTGTCCCTAAGTAACGTTTCTGTGGCCCTAAGTAACGGTTCTGTGTCCCTAAGTAACGATTCTGTGGCCCTAAGTAACGTTTCTGTGGCCCTAAGTAACGTTTCTGTGGCCCTAAGTAACGATTCTGTGGCCCTAAGTAACGTTTCTGTGGCCCTAAGTAACGTTTCTGTGGCCCTAAGTAACAATTCTGTGGCCCTAAGTAACGTTTCTGTGGCCCTAAGTAACGTTTCTGTGGCCCTAAGTCTCTCCCTCAATACAGACAGCTCTGCCTCTCTTGAATGACTGGAGGCAAATGGGGAATTCTAAAATGGCCGCCATTTATAGCTCGACCATTACACAGTGCTGGCTGGCTGGCTGCTGATTGGCTAATGCGATCACATGTCATGAATGAATGCATTATGGGTCAGCGCGCCTTGTCTGCGCGCCTTCCCAGACATCCCTGCTCCGTCGCCGCACATGTCGCCGCCATTTTAGGAAAAATTTTGATTCGTGCATCCAAAGTCTGCTAATTTTCTGATTCGTCGCGAATCGAAATTTTCCTAATATTCGAAACGAATTCCACGTCGCCGAGTTCGATTCGCTCATCTCTAAGGAGCATGTTCAAAACAGTTGCAGTGACATTTCTGATCAATAGAGGAGGGTTTTTACAGAAAAAACAATAAGCACATTTATTTTACCAATTTTAAAGGGAAATTTGGATTTGGGTGAACTGTTTTTAAATGTTTAAAGTCCTGTGTTGCCATTGATACTTAGGTTATTTGTATAGCATATACAGTATATAGAACAATCATTTTTAGCTATTATCCCTATTTAACTTATTTAACTGGTTCAAAAAGGCTGGTTTAACAGGCAGGGATGTTAACAGAAAATGGAAGGAGGTAGCTGTACCTATGATACAGGCAGGCAGTTACTGAATGACAGGAAGCTCAATGAACTACCTAGAGCACTCAACAGTGCCCTAGTAGTTCATTGAGAACTACAAGTTGACAGCCACAAAGGCTGTTAGTACTTGTAGTTTTCAAATTCACAGCACACCCTTTAAGATTGTGACAGCGAGCTGGGGGGAGAAGATCCCTTGATTGCTGTTAAAACGGGGGGGGGGGGGGGGGGTCGAGGAGATGTGAGGCTGGTACATCTGTAACACTTTACATGGTACACCCTGAACCAGTGGTGTATTTAGGTTTTGTGCTGCCCTAGGCAACACAAAAATCATCTGTTCCCACCACAGACACCAACCAACAACACCCCTGCCCCCGCCCAGGAGAGCCCTCCACTATCCCCCCCCCCCGCCTGCGATAGAGAGACACACATCTTCATGACTCTGGACATCACCAGGAATGAGAGTCAAGCTCTACATACACCATCAAGCAGCCCGCAGCCTCTCTCAGATCCCACTTGGTTCCCATGGTGCGCGTGTCCCTTCTTTCATCCCTTCTTCTGGGGTTAGGTGCTGCCCCCCTGAAAGATGCTGCCCTAGGCAAGTGCCTTGTTTGCCTTGTGGTAAATACACCCCTGCCCTGAACATAGGTGTAACATGTAACATGCTACAGAAGGTGGACTTATCCTTTATGTACGTGTATAGTGCAAACAGTATTTTTTTTTTTCTTTTTAAGCTAACTTGTTTATGCTACCCAAATTAAAGATGCAAGTTAAGCTGACAGATGCCTTTTTCTTTTTCCTTCATGGCTTTTTTTCTACAGAGTGGTGCTCTTTGACAGTCCACTTTATCCATTTTCAACCTTTTTCCATTACTAATGGAAAAAAGACAGAACAAAGGAGGCAAGTACAGGCACACAGCACTGCTAAATTCTGTTATACTGTGCATCTCAGACAGATTTTTCTTTTATGATGATTTTATCTTATCATATTTGGCTCTATGCAAATGGCTAAATACATAAGTAAAAAACTGTTTACCTGCCAATGGACATCTAATCCTGTTCAGTCAGACTTGCAAACCAGGCTGCATCACAGCATAACCAAATCACTGACCTTACTTTTCCTCTCTGCGGTTAAATCTGAACTCCCCAAAAAATGTATTTGTTTATTTTATAAACATTTTGGACATTTGCTATGAAAAATTAAATTACCTCTAATGAGGTGTCTAATAGGTGTCTCTTCATTAGGGATAGTACACTAATCTGTGAATGAAACCAATTGTGTTATCTAGCACAGCGCCATCCACACATGGGAAACCTATCATTAGAGGCAATTCATTTTTACATTGCAAATGTCCAAAATATTTTTCCCAGAGTTCAGCTGGCTATGTCAGAGAAACAAAAATACATATAAAGTACACAACACCAGGCTCCTGGCTTCCAAAATAACCCTCCGGAGAAATACAGATCATATTAATAGTCATCGTTCCTATAGGGTATGAAGCATAGACAAAGAAACCGTTCCAAAAATATATAGATGGTCTACATGATTTTTGCAGCTCTGGTCCAATAAAATTTTGGAAGTACCAAAAGTGTGATTACAAAACAAATGAAATGTGAAGTGCACTGGAGTGGAAATATGTCAATTTAATAAAATTAATTAAAACAAAAGCCAGAGAACTGCATTCACAAAAACTGAGAGGTGTCATTACAGTGCCAGACTCATGGCATAGACACCAGTGTATGCAGACCTCACTGATTCCCTGTATATGAGCCAACATCCAGACAAGAGAAGAAATGCTGACAGTCTGGGAATGCACAGGGTAACATTGCCAACACTGCACAGGTTGAAATCCTGAACACACTGTTTAGCATTCTCCATGAGACAACCCATGCCATCACTAACATCTTTTGAGACTCTTTCTCAGAGTGACAGTGGTATCTCAGGAACCCAAGTTTATTCCTCCCCACCCAAGCCTGCTCCTGCTGCCAACACCAGACATGTGCTCATACACCAGACTTGTGCACATTATTAACAGAACAGAAATCCTGTTACTAACACCTGGTCTGAAGGTAATGAAGTAACTTCAGGTGGGGAGGAGGTTTGACTAAAGTCACAGACAGGTGAAAATTGCATAGAAGTTTGGAACGACTAGGGAGGAAGCTGGGGTCAGAGTGCCTAGGTCCATTTCACCAACTTTAAGGACTTTGTATTGGGAAATTGGTTGTTTTCAATGGATACCAATGATGTAGTGACCATTATAATTCAGAAAGGGTAAGAGGGGAGCGCTCAGATGAATGAGGCTTAGTGAGGTCCTGTTCATGGTGAAGGAAAGCATGTAGAGTCAGGGACAACAAGATTAGAGTTTAGGCCAAGAGATTGTAAGACTTATCTGTAGAGCTACAGGAGGGGGTGCTTATGTCAAGGCTTCTGAAGATGAATTCTCACTCTTTGTTAGCATGACTGATAGCTATAGAAGTGTTTCCATCTGCTATGTGGTCATCCCCCATTAAACATAGGTGACATGTGGTACATCCCCCTTACAAAACCACACAGCAGAAGCACCATGATTACATAGTACTACAAAGTGCTTTATAACAGGATTGAAGCTCAGAACCTGACTGATTCAGCAATCAATGGACACCTGGGCAAGTGATAAAACATGTCACAATTTTAAAATGGCAGCAGCAAGAAAAACTTAACCTGTAGCACTGTTTTAAAACAATTCCTGATAGGTAAGTGGTAAAATAGAAGTTTATATTTTACAGCACTGTATAGTGATACTGAAGAGAAGGCCCAGTGATGCCTGCAATGCCTGTGCTGCCATTATTGAGTGTCCTCAGAGCCTTGTAACCCAAGGAGAAACCTTCCCTTTTATGGCCACTTATAGTCCCTTTAGACCTAACGGGTCTTGTAAAGTGAATTATGCATACTGCATGGATCATTTCATGGACCTGCAAATTTCTCATCAATGCTTACTCTTGTTTACTTATTAAGGTAATTGTGGCATACCAAGATAACTGAGACTTTTTTCCCCCAGTGGGAAGCAGAGTATAATCTGACAGCCAAGCTTGCTGATCTTAATAGCTCATTTTCTTGATGTGTGCAAGCTTGTAACGGTCTGCCCAAGAGCATTAAGTGGAAACCTAAGCTGATGTGGCTATGAATTATTTTTGATAACAATATTGCTAACTTATTCTGGAAACCCAGGATCTCCCTCTTGTTCACAGTCTAAAGGGATAATAAATCGGCAGATGCTGAGGATGCTGAAATAAATAAGTGTTCCAGTGTAGAATTTTCATATTTAGATTTTGTAAATTTGCAAGTTTAGGTACAGTATCATTATTAACAATAATTAACATTAATTGATACTGTTGGGGACATTAACAAATAACAAATAAAAAAGAATGTGTGGGCTAATGAGCCCAGTCCTGTATATCCCAAAACTGTAAAGCCTAAGTTCTGTAAAAAAAAAAAAAAAGGAAGAAAGGACATGACTTACTATCAATGTGATGTGACCCTTGTGCTGCTGGCTTTTTTAATTGAAATCTTCCCCCTACTCCTACCACTGTAATCTTCTGGTATGTTGGGGATTTATAGAGAGAGAGGGGAGAACTGCTATAAGCACTTAAGAGTGGTGACTATGCCCTCCCTTTCTGGGCACCTCTTCCATTTATAGAAGCTGTAGTATCACTTGTATGAATTAACCACTTGCCCTCCTGAGGATTTACCCCCCTTAATGACCAGGCCTCTTTTTGGTACTCGGCGCTGCACTAATTCAACTGATAATTGTGTGGTCATGCAATGCTGCACCCAAACGAAATTTACGTACTTTTTTTCACACAAATAGAGCTTTCTTTCAGTGGTATTTGATTACCTGTGCGCTTTTTATTTTTCATGCTATAAACAAAAAAAGACCAAACATTCTGAAGAAAAACAATATTTTTTACTTTCAGCTATAAATAATATATAGTAAACTCAAAGTTAGTTATAAATTTAGGCCAAAATGTATTCTGCTACATGTTTTTGGTAAAAAAAATCCCAATAAGTGTATATTGATTGCTTTGTGTCAAAGTTATAGCGTCTACAAACTATGGTATAGATGCTGCAATTTACGCCATTTTTTTGCTATACAGCGCTGCGCTAGTTTAACGGACAATTGTGCGGTCATGCAATACGGTACATAAATGAAATTGACATCCTTTTTTTCCCACAAATTGAGCTTTCTTTCGGTGGTATTTGATAGCCTGTGCGGTTTTTATTTTTTGCGCTATAAAAAAAAAGGCTGACAATTTTGAGGAAAAAAAACAATATTTTGGACTTTTTGCTATAAAACATGTCCAGAACAAAAAAATTTAAAAATCAAATTTAGTCATAAATTTCTGCCAAAATGTATTCTGCGACATGTCTTTGCTAAAAAAAAACCCCAATACGTGTAAATTAATTGGTTTACGTAAAAGTTATAGTGTTTACAAATGGCGGGAAAGATACTGGGATTTAAAAAATTTTTTAATACTAATAATGGCGGCGATCAGCGACTTATGGCGGCGATCAGTGACTTATGGCGGCGGTCAGCGACTTATGGCGGGACTGCAGCAGACATTCTGACACTGGGGGGGAACTGATTGGGGTCACTGACATCCCCAGTGACACCAATACAGTGATCAGTGCAAAAAAAAACACTGACACTGTACTAATGGCACTGGGGAGGAAGGGGTTAACTTCATTATTCAGTGAAAGGGTTAACTGTGTGAGGGGAGTGTTTTACTAGGGGGTGGGGATGTGTACTGCACAGGGAAACGCTGATCGGGAGAGATAAACTCTTCTCTCCCGATCAGCCTGTCAGGAGCTGACAGGGAACTGACAGAGAGCAGAGCTACTGCAGCCCTGCTCTCTGTCAGTGATTGCCGCTAATCGCCGGGACACAGCCGGTAACGACCGGCTGTGACCCGGCGACTGACATCCGCAGCCGTGATCGGCGGGACAGGTAGGGTGGTGGCCTTGCGCACGCCCCCTACCTGTTTTGAAAACGCACGTTTTAAAACGTGGTTTTGCCCAGCCGTGCCACCCTGCCAACATATTTCTACAGTGGCTGGGCGGCATGTGGTTAAAAATGTTCTATCAATGGAGGATGGTTGGGTGTATGAAAGATCCACCTGCTCCATTCATAAATTATTTTTCATTCACGGAGGCTATAGTACAGCTTCTATGACTAGAGGAGGGGGGCGTAAAATGCAGGCAAAGTCAGCACTCTTGAGTTGGCTTCCAAAATACCCTTTTACTGTCATGTGGCCCTCATGACACTTCCTCCATAAGACTGGAGATCCACCCCTGCAGTACAATGCACTGCACTGTATAAACAAAAAAGGAACAGGCTGGTATTGGCACAGAGTAGACTGTGTTATATAATAAGTGTGGGCTCAGCAGAAGCATCTTAATCGTATAGTACCACTGGAAACCTGGGATGTCAAGCACTGTACTGTATTACCTCTTTATGAAAGGTATTCCAATGTATACAAGACTAATGGAAGACTGATGGAATACTTTTAACAGAAACTCTAAAAGCAAAGACAAATTAGAATACAACCCTCAGATGAAAGGCAATAAGACTTTTTTTTTTAAAGTAAGGATCTTTATCCTGGTGTGCTAGCTTTGAACCTAATGCACTGTATAGGCATAAGATGGAAGGTGTTACATAGTACATCCTTGGAATAAAACACAGAATGCACTGTAACACTCAGATGAAAATAATTCATGTGAACCTCTTCTTAATCATTTTCTCACAGTCAGATGACTGCTGTTAAATGGAGATTTGCTTTTCCAATCACACATTCATTTAGATGCAGGTGTCTTGGGGTAAAGCACAGCTAATATCATAACATTACCACATATTTAATATCAGTAAATCTCTTTTCATTTCGTTAGGTCTATTAAAACTATAGTGCAACTATAGCCTGAAGATTTGACTTTAGTCTAGTGATTTGATGCCTTTTTAGTTTTCATAAACTTAACAAATGTCACAGGCTTTCACAAAATGAATTACTGGCACTTCGTCTGTTATTGTCAAGATGACAGAACGATAATTGAGATTGGTTTATTTTTTATGAACTTCAAATGTCAGAATGCCACCAAAAACACTTGCGGTATCTACAATGAGAAATCATAATCAATCCTAAAAGCCAAAATGTGTTTGTTTACTTGGAAATGTTTCAGTCAATCAATCAGTCAATCTCTCCCTGTCTTTCTCTCTCTCTCATGCTGCATTAAGTAATTCCTTCTATTAAGAGCGGTCAATTATATCCACTTTTAATCCTGGGATCTAGGGGGTCTATTTATCAAACACAAAATCACACAACTTTCACCCAATATTAACAATTGTTCGAGTTGAATATTAAGTGGAAGTGTGTGAAGCTTGATCGGAAGCTGTGTGAATTTTAGGGAAAAATGTTGATTGAGTTTATCAGATCTGAGGGGCTATTGTTTCCATCATTTGTATATACAAACCTTAGTTATCAAATCACTGCACAGTAAGTACCCCTTGCCTATTTCAGTCTTTTCCTCTCCCCCTGAAGCACTTGGGGGAGTACCGTATTTTTTTAAAATATACTTATCCTTTTTCTAAATTCTTCAGGCTGGTCTTATGATGCGTAGGGTCCTTTACACCTCTTCTGTGGCCAGGGGCGGCTCCAGACAATTTTTTGTGCAGGTGCTATGCAGGTACTAGGGGTAAAAGTAGGGGAGCCAAGTCTCAAAAGCATGAAAATAACCAAAAATTAAAGGCAGACACACCAAACTACATTTGGAATAGAAAATAAGACAGTCAGTGTTAAAAACAGTGCAATAATTACTGGAAGGCTGTAAACACAGAAAAATAAATGTAATGTCCTAGAGAGAACATGAACACAGAGAATAAAGTAGTCCATTGAACCCAAGAGGATTCCATTTTATGTGAAATCAAACATTAAAGCACATATATATGCACCACTAAAAGTTCCATATCAGCAAAGGCCGAAAATTATATTTAAGTCAACAATAAATGGCATGGCACCCCAACCTCACTAAATATTGCTGAAGTAAGCAATCTTGACAAACTTTCCTCAGACAAATGTATGGCTATGGATTTGAAGTACAGTGTTCATTTTATCACACACCCCTCATTTTGCTTGTACCTCCTCAATCATAATCATCACTGTATACATCATATGGTCCTGTTCCACATCTTGTTAAGATAATGTGAAGGTCTTTATCCATTAAATCACAGGCTCGCCTGCATTCAAGGATGCTTTACTGTTTCTCTTTATCTACCAGCAGAAAGTTACAGTGTGGCAGCTAACTCCACCAAAAATCCATCTCCCATTGGACTCTGCTTACCAATAGTTTACCATGCTAACACCAAACATTGGATTACTAGGAGCTTGTTCCTACAATTATTTAGATAAATACTGCAAACAGTGTTTATACAGGAAAGCTGAATGCAGAATTCTAAGGCCCTTTTACACCGTGTTCTGTTTTTTTTTCATCAGTTCAGTCATGTTTTTTCAAATAAAAAAGGATCAGTTTTTCATCAGTTTCTACATCCTTTACCAATGAAAACAGGAACTTTGGTCCGTTTACATCCATTTTTCATCCATTACATTTTTTTTTTTTTTAATGGATGAAAAATAGGGCTTTCTTCCGTTCAAAAAAACCAAAACAATGTTAACGGATGCGGACATTAATGGATGTAAACAGATGATCATCCGCTAGTCCATAGAAATACATGGGTGTCCGGTTTTCTTCCATAAATGGGCAGATGAAAAAGCAGACATACGGAACATCTGTGTGAAAGGACACTAAGGCCAAGTCATAGCTGACCTATGTTGTGGCCTGTGGGAGATATGTAGATGACCTATGTTGTGGCCTGTGGGAGATATGTAGATGACCTATGTTGTGGCCTGTGGGAGATATGATAAAACCAGAGTAGGACAATGTGCCACCTGACCTATTTCCAGCAGAAAAGTCAGTAGGCCTAGTATTAAACAATTAGGGAAGTCAGGAGGAAAAATGGCTACTGAATGGAGGACTGAAGGTTTTAAAGGTTAAATGCAGAACGAGGTGTGAGATAAAATGGACACTATAATCCAGTTCAGCATTCACAGTAAAGAACATAAACCCATCAATTAGTGCAGAGGCTGTGGGTTTGTGGATCTAAACTTCTCTGGGTCCAGTTGCAAACAATCCACAGATGGGGTAAGCCACGAATGGCAATTGCAAGCAAGGCTAGGCCATTGACAGTCACAGAGCAAGAAACAAAAGGTGACCTGAGGCCAAGTCATAGCTAAACTGTGCTGTGGCCTGTGGGAGATATGGTCAAACCACAAATGATAAGCTGCTGCAAGAACCTAAAATGTGTTCCCACTTCAATAAAATCCCCAAAGAATACTGCTGCACTGCCCCTTAGTAACCCAAAAAAACAAACTAAACACCCTCTTGAGCATCAAACCCAATGTGTAAATAAATAGATCTGTGAAACAAATAAGGTCAATAGTTAATAAGAAAACTGTCTGAGCCACTAAATCCAATGGATATGTAAAACATTTCAAAAGTAAAACACAATCACAGTAGCAATAAACACCTGGCCAACCTATAATAAACACCTGCCTGAGCTGAAGCATATAGTGTAATAAGCAAAAAGAAAAATAACAAATATGTGAAATATATATCAGAAATAAAACACAATCACAGTAGCAGTAAACACCTGTCTGAGCTATAATAAACACCTGTCTGAGCTATAACAAACACCTGTCCCAGCTAAAGCATCAAGTGTGAAAACCAGCAAAAACAGTAATAAATCATTGTAAAATAAATGCACAGCTGAGCAATCAGCCCCCCCAATGGAATAAATCAATGATGAATCAAGTGAATGCTCAATTGAGCTAGATATTCACTAAAAGTGTGTAATGGAAAAGATAAGCAGCTATACTACATATACACAAAAGATGAATAGTGAATGATAAATAGCACCTAATTAAGTTGTGTTTATAATTCATCTTTTGCATTTGTTTAGTATAGCTGCGTATCTTTTCCATTACGCACTTTTTGTGAATCTCTAGCCCAATTGAGCATTCACTTGATTTATCATTGATTTATTCCATTGGGGGGCTGAGTGCTCAGCCGTGCATTTATTTTACAATTATTTATTATTGTTTTTGATGGTTTTTACACTTTGTGCTTCATCTCAGCTGGGTGTTTATTGCTACTGTGATGGTGTTTTATTTTTGATATACGTTTCACATATGATTTGGATTTAGTGGCTCAGCCAGTTTTATTATTAACTATTA
Source organism: Staurois parvus (assembly GCF_062004578.1). Lineage (NCBI taxonomy): Eukaryota > Metazoa > Chordata > Amphibia > Anura > Ranidae > Staurois > Staurois parvus. The sequence goes on from NW_028318094.1 coordinate 3,777,198, forward strand.
ACTTTAATTGTTTCAAAGATCTATTCATTTATACATTGGGTTTCATGTTCAGAAGGGTTTTTGGAGGGTCACTATTGGGGGGCAACTCAGCAGTATTCTTGGGGAATTTTGTAGAGCAGGATTGCGACCCCCATCCAGGGCCCAGATCAGGACAGCAATGGGGATCCAAGGCACAGAGCAGGACAGCAACCTCCATACAGGGCCCAGAGCAGAACAGCAACCCCCATACAGGGCCCAGAGCAGGACAGCAACCCCCATACAGGGCCCAGAGCAGGACAGCAACCCCCATACATAGCCCAGAGCTGATCATTGTAAAATAAATGCACAGCTGAGCAATCAGTGCGCAATGGAAAAGATAAGCAGCTATACTAAATATATACAAAAGATACATTTTTAATGGTAAATAGCATCTAATTAAGTTGTATTTATCATTCATCTTTTGTATATATTTAGTATAGCTGCTTATCTTTTCCATTACACACATTTTGTGAATATCTAACCTAAATGAGCATTCACTTGATTCATCATTGATTTATTCCATTAGGGGGCTGATTGCTCAGCCGTGCATTTATTTTTCAATGGACAGCGACCCGCCACACAATGCCCACGGCAGGACAATGACTCCCACATAGTGTCCACGGCAGGACAGCTACTCGCACACAGTGCCCACGGTGGAACAGCGACCTCCACACCGTGCCCAGGGCAAGACAGCGACCCCCACACAGTGCCCAGGGCAGGGCAGCGACCCCCACACAGTACCCATGATGAAACAGAGACCCCCACACAGTGACCAGGGCAGGACAGCAACCCCCACACAGTGCCCAGGGCAGGACAGTGACCCCCACACAGTGCCCACGGTGGGACAGTGACTCCCACATAGTGCCACCGGCAGGACAGCTGCTCGCACACGGTGCCCACGATGGAACAGCGACCCCCACACAGTGCCCAGGGCAGGATAACGACCCCCACACAGTGCCCAGGGCAGGACAGTGACCCCCACACAATGCCCAGGGCAGGGCAGTGACCCCCACACAGTTCCCAGAGCAGGACAGCGACACCCATACAGTGCCCAGAGCAGGACAGTGACCCCCCACAGTCTAATGGTGACATCTGATCATCATCTGGGCACTAAGCAGCAGATACTCCTGATCTGGGTGAGGGGGAGACATTCTAATGACTTCACTGCCAGTGCCAAAGACCAGCGAGAGTGCAGAGATCACAGGATTCCTCTTGAAGTGCCCACCGCCCAGTCCAGATCAGGCATGCCCCTCAGTCAGTGTCTTTGTGCTGCAATAAGAGGAAAGGAAGAGTGGCCCCTCCCCACTTTTCCAGACTCAGCAGCTCCATTCTGAAAAGAACACTCCCTACAGATGATGAAACCTCCTCCTAAGCCTTCCTCCACAGACCTCAATCCTTTGCACAACAGGAAACCTCCCCCCCCCCCCTTTTCTTGTCCCCAGGCTCAGTCAGCTCTGCAGATAGTGAAGCGGCTGCCTTCCTGCCTCCATGAAAAGAAGCAGCAGCTCTCACATATGTTCTCCAGGCTCTTGGGCTGGGCTGGGCCAGACTGGGCTGCTTCCTTCTTCCTTCCTTTGGTGGCAAATGGAGAGCCAGTGCTTTTAAAATAGCTCACCCAAATGCTTTGTTCATGTGTGAACAGGGCACACAGTAAACAGTTGTGGTCTCTTTGCAGTGATTGGCGTTTTTCTACTGCAGATCAATGCTGATGTAATATGCTGTAAGGACAAACCCAATCGATCCAATAAAGCTTTGTACAATTAAGCAGGTCCCCACACTACATAGTTGATTGTAGATGTAAAGGAGATTGTGCAATGCATAGTCTGTGGTCAGCCTTTTAGTGGCCATATACGCTTATTGGCCACTTTATTAGGTACACCTTGCTAGTACCAGATTGGACCCCCTTTTCCCTTCAGGACTGACTTAATTCTTCATGGCATAGATTCAACAAGGTGTTGGAAACATTCTTCAGAGATTTTGGTCCATATTGACATGATAGCGTCAAGCAATTGCTGCAGATTTGTCAGCTGCACATCCATGATGTGAATCTCCCGTTCCACCACATCCCAAAGGTGATCTATTGGATTGAGATCTGGTGACTGTGGAGGCCATTGGAGTACAGTGAACTCATTGACATGTTCAAGAAACCAGTATGGGACGATTTGAGCTTTGTGACATTATCCTGCTGGAAGTAGCCATCAGAAGATGGGTACGCTGTAGTCATAAAGGGATGGACATGGTCAGCAACAATACTCAGGTAGCAATATGACTTTCTTCAGCATAAACAAACACCACTGTGCCCTTCACCATGCCTCATAGGAATCTCCTCACCTTATATCATGGACCCCACTGCAAAATGACCTGAGATTTTTTTTATACATAAATATGGTAAAGTGACACTAAACAATATCCTTTTTCTCCAAAAATAATCCATACACAAGCTTTGCTTGATGGCCCTGTAATGTATTTTTTATTAAATTGTTTGTAACTGCTTTTCTATGCCTACTTATAATGTCCTATGTGAGCTCTCAAACCCTTACATGCATGATAGTTGTGGTCATTGGTACTGCTCTGTGCACACTACAAATCAAATCCCATGGTCCATAGTCCATTTCTGAATCTCCAGCAAGGGAGGGTAGCTACCATCCTACATATAGCGGGACCATGGAGAACAAACATAGCCACCCTCTAACAGTCAGATCAGCAGAAGCAAAAAATGGAATTTGGAGATTTGGAGTAGGCTTCAAACTTATATCCAGAACTGAATCTAATAGACCCCTGATGTCTCCATAAAGAGAACCTTGTCACTGCTATCACATAGGGGGCTTGTCAGTACATACATTACACATCCCTACACACACCAGAAGTGGATGAAAAATGTTTGGGCTGTTATTTTAACTTACCTCTGAACTCATGGGTTGCCTATTTGCAATTTTGGATATCTTCAATAATTGCCTTTCGCAACCATACGTAATTTATTATTGTCAGGTTAGCTAGTGTGTACTTGAACTAAAACTGCTAAATGTGGCCTTTATATAAGCTTACCTGTAGATAAAAGTATAAAAAAAAGATTTTACTACCACTGTAATTCCAAGCGCCCCCTTAGCAAGTTAAGTGCTAAAGGACCACCCATGTGGGCACACCCCCCGCTCCCTCCTCACAGGAGTGGGACTGACACCAGCATGGACCTTTAGCTCCTTCAGCTCCCAAAGTCTCCTATGAGATTTTTGTACACATTTAATAAATGATTTAATATTTTGATACACCAATTGGGTCTCTTCTAGGCAGCTTCCTTTTGGACCATAGTATTGATACTGTGGTCATGAATTTGTTTGCTGCTTTTTCTGCTGCAGGGACCGCTCTGACTGAGTTGGCAGTAATACAGTATACATTATGAACTTTTTATTGTTTAATTTTTTGGTTGCTCTTACTTCAGCATGCAAAACCATATATCAAGGTTTTTATGTGTAGGAGCCCCTGACAATGTATTTATGTTAGGGTCAATTTTGGGGGGGAATTATTTGTAATTTATAGTCTGAAGTCATTTTATTTATTTTGAATAGTAGGAAATGTAAATGTGTCATTTAGATAAATAGAGTGAACTAGTCACCCTAACGGTGATACAGAGAGCAATAAAATCTTGACAGGAGTTCTAGCTGCTTGCTACCCAATCCAAAACACAGAAAAATGTTTTGGCTTCAGATACACTGTTTCTGACACCCCCCCCCCCCCCGGAAAGGCTGCCTCTAACTCTGTTATATATGAAATGTAAATGTTTGTTCCTCTGGGTGATTATAGTTTTGAGTTTCCAGGCCATTCCAGCTTGATTTGTGTGTTTCTTTTACCCTCCCAGTTGTCCCTCTTTTGGAACCAAATCCCTAACTTCCTTCTTTCCTCAATAGGTGCCCCTCTTTTTTGACAGATGTGTAGACCTGTATAATAAATGCAATACTTGAAGTAACATTAAAACTTCATTTTTTTTTTAAAATGAAAATAGCAAACATATTATACTTACCTGCTCTGTGCAACGGTTTTGCACAGAGCAGCCCCAATCCTCCTCTTGTGGGGTCCCTGCTGGTCTGGAAAATACAGCCAGTTCCCAAATGATGTGACCAAAGAAGATGGTGGTGAAGGACTTGGAATGTGGTGGCTTTGAGCAGAACTAAGCTAAATTCACTGGGAGGGTGTAGAGCAAAAGGTTACACTCACTTTTCCTGCTATCTAGTAAACGTTATTTTTGACCCATAGATAAGCTAAGATGCATTAATGTGTTCAAAGTCCAATGAACAGCAGAAAGATTAGGTGCGGCTGTTCATGTGACTTCAGGGGATAGCAATTGAGATTGGTAAAGCCCAGATATTTTTTCCTGTCCCCCTGCAGGTGTAAAAAATAAATAAATAACCTAAGCTGCAAAACTCATCTTCATCCTGGAGAAGCAACCACCCCGCAGTACTCTGTTTTCCCATTAGATATCCTTAGTCTTAAATGATATCCCCTTAAGCAGAAAGATGTATAAAAGCCATAGGATCCGCAAATGGCTCCCACTGCTGCCTATGAACCAATGAGGAGGGAGAGCAGAATGAGCCTCAGCACTGGATCGGGACCAGGCTTAGGTAAATATTAGGGCAGGCTGGGGGAGAACTGCATGAAGAAGGTTTTTTACCTTATTCCATAGAATGCTTCAAGGTGAAAAAAAAATCTGTCTGTAGAACCACTTTAAGAAGTAGCCCATAATTACTTTGCAAGTGAATTTACAGTTAGGTCAGTGAATAAGGTGAAGCTGTACTGCCTTCAAATCGTCCAATCATGTGCAAGTCAATCATTTCCTTTCTCATTCTCCTGATGTGTCATTCTTTTGCAAAGTGAAATTTTGCTATTTACACTAAGCAAAGTTAAAATTCAGTCTGCACAATGAACAAGCTTTAGTCCTTTATTAATTCAGGGTCACTGTTTGTGCAGGGTGTTATGGGCCCACCATCACCACAGTGCCCTGCATTCACCCTCCTCATCATTGAGAACTGCTCAGAACTAGTTGTTGGGCGCAAACCAGGGGCGGACTGACTATTTGGAAACTCTGGCACTGCCCGAGGGCCTGGGGTCAGTAGGGGGCCCCATGAGATGCCCCTGGTACCTTTTTCATAGGCTTTTTTGAGTTTGGGCAAGGACACAGGGGCCCCATGATCCCCTATTGCCCAGGGGCCCCATGAGTTGTCAGTCCGCCCCTGGCACGAACAAAAAGTTTGTATTTTAAGATAGCAGTTTAAAATAGAGCTTAGGAAGTCAAAAGAGAGTAAAGTCAATTTGGAAGGAGAAAAGAGAAAAGAATAAATGTGCACATTAATAACAGAAATAACATCCACATCTTAGTGAACAGTTATATACTGCAAGACCTTCCCCCTACATCAGTAATCATGCAGAAAGGTCTGACCTGATCTGAATACTTGCTGCGGGTCATTGACTTACCCTAGGTGCACACTTATGCAGATTTCAGTGCGTTATCCAGTTTGCAGAAACGCACTACAGTCCATTTAACATGGTTTCCTATGGATCTACAGTCCATTTAACATGGTTTCCTATGGATCTAATTCACATCTATGTGTTTTGAGCCAGCGTTTTTTGTAAAGCTTCAGGGACTTTTTTTGTACAGCAGATTGCGTTTAGCATGTAATAGACTTCAATGGACCCTCACCAAAAACGCAAGTATTGCATTTTTTATGAGCTTTGCATTTTCTTTTGCTAATAGGAAAGTATGACAGTTCTGTCCATGTAGTGCAATTTTGATGCAACTTTGATGCTACTTGAGTGCCCGAGAGTTTAAAATTGCATCAAAGTTATGGCACTGAATGGTCTTTGATAATGCAGAAGGAGGTGCTCACATGATGACATCCACACCCCTGTCTGCATAATTATACTTTTAGTGCAGGATACCAGATTGATGTCCCTCCTTAAGCGGCAGTTCCATGATGACCGGCACTTACAGTATGTCTTTGGTCTTTCAGGTTGAACAACACTGGGCTTTATTTAAAGTAAGATTGCAGAAGGAAGACATCTTGTGGGATGCAAAAGAGGTATTGGGGTCACTGTCTTGGCATGGAGGGGAGTATTGCAGACTGAATTGTACTTTTTTCACACAGCTGGGGGACATTTTATGAAAAAAATGACCCCTGGAGTTGGGTTTTAAGCAATCAGAATGTGGAAGTTCTTATGGCATCTTTTTGGGTGGGGCTAAAGTGCCGTAGTGGGGGACACTAGAACTACACTTGCTAATTGCTTAGGTTCTAGGTAGAAGTTTGCTTTCATTACGGCATAACGTCAGACTGAGAAGCAAGCTGCAATGAGCTAACCCTCTTGCAACCCAAGGCTAACTTGCTGTACTGTTAACACTAAGCACTACCACAATAAAGAACACCAACTTCCAGGTGTGCAGCATTTTGGAACCTGTGCTGTAGAGGCTGCACCAGCATCCACCAACCCAGCAATACCTGTCTCTTCACTCCCAGTGACATGTCCACAGTTACTAATGGATGTAGGAAATGAACCTCACTCTGTAACTACATGGTTGCTCTCTATCAAGGAACCCCTCTAAATCTCTCCAATGACTCCCAGGCTAGGTCCCTAGGTACTCTGTACTGCTGGTCAAGTCCCATTATGTGGGGAACCGTCCACAATAAGTGTACCAAGCACTTAACTCCCTTCAATACCAGAGTAACCGTCACTCTACACCAAGTCACCCATTTCCGGGCTGGTTGATTGCTTTAAGCAAATTACACATGTATGGTTGTCCGTAGCAAGGACAGTATAGCCCACACTAGACAACAAACTACATGTTAGACTAAAATGCACTGCATCTCCTCTAACCTACAGCCCTGTTCCTGTAACAAGCCCTGTTCTTTGGATATACCATGCAATGCACCACTTAGAAAGACTTCAGACCAGGCATTTAACAGTCAATGGTAACTTTACTGAAGAAAGGCAAACATATATTAACAGTTCTTGTAAAGCAACATCACACGTAAAATCCTGTATAGAGGTGCTCTAGTGCCCAGTAGGTAATCAAACTTGAGTAACAGCAAAGTTCATAGTCCTTTAGAGGCAAAAGTCCATTAAGGCAAAAAATTCCATAAGAGGTAGCAAGTCTTTAAAGTCCATGTCTTGCAATAATCCAAAAAGGCAACAAAGTCCATGAGGTTCTCCATGTTCCAGACCCCACTGGGGAACCCCGACTGGGATCCCATCACTGCCCAAGGGGGTGGCCACTCTGACAGAGTAACAACTAGAATTTTGGCAGCATTTCCCTAGGCAGCTCTGTCTGGGTATTTCAGTGAGCCATTTTTATGTGGATCTCTAGAAAATTGGTTGTAAAATTCAGCCAATCAATTCCTCCAATCCACCACACATCTACATTGTAACAATTTGCACCTGGCTGGCTCAGTTCCTTGAGGGCATGAGCACAGACAGGAAAAACAGGGACACAATAAGACATGTTAACCCCTTTGTTGGCACTGGCCTGCAATCTTACACTTTAAAAATTTTTAGTCAGGGTTAGATTTACCACTAACAATGGAAAATCAACATCTGCTTCGAAGCATTTAATGGTGTCTGGATAAAGGCAGCTTGGTTATCAGCATGGCTTTAAAAGTATATATCTGACCTGCGTTAAAGCTGTTAAAACTATATGGAACAGTTGTAAAAAGTCTTCAACATCACAGAGTACAGCAGAATGTGATCAACAATTAATAGTTATACTCTGAATTGGTTTCTCTTTTAGATTATTATTTAGTGCCCATTCACATATATGTGGATTGGATGCAGTTTGAACAGCATCCGCATGACATGTGAAAAATTATTGCTTCCTATGGTGCCTCTTCACGTATGTCCAGTGCACTGGCGGTGCGGATTCAGTGCGGTTTTAAAAAGAGTCATGTCCGATTTCTGAACAGTGCGGTCAGGTTCAGGTGCCGATTACAGGCTATTGACTTCTATGGGAACCATTTGTAAACCGCATGTGTGAATAAGATAAGATCCTGAGCTAATCCCCTCCTGAACCTGACCTAAACCTGACATGAACCTGTGAACAAGTACTGAGTTAATTAGCTGTGAAACTGAGCTTCAATCTGTTCCACACATGTATGAATCAGCTCTTAGACCTGTTCTGTCAAGTTAAAACAAAGATATTTGCATCCTATATTTGCCTTCACAGTACATATGAACCTATGGAGAAGGGTTTGTGACAAACCTTTCTCAGACCCTGCAAATTCTGCAGACTGCATTGCACTGCCAGACTCCCTTAATTCCCTAAATCCTAAATTCTAGCTGTCGCCCCTTCCTAGCCATCAAATTATTTAAAATTAAACAAACAAATTATATATATATGTATATATATATATATATATATATATATATATATATATATATAGCCATACCTCCAAAAAAGATTACATCTGTTTTAACAGTTATTCAGACACCTCTACCAGACAGCATAATCAAATCAGTGGTGATCTAATGATTCTCCACTGCAATTAAAGTGTACATCTTGCCCAAAATTTTCTTTCAGTTTTGAACAGAGTGCAAAAAGTATAGAATCTTTTTTACTGCTGTCTGTGCTTTCACTTAAAATATTTACCCTCTTGATTTAGTACTACGAAACCCAACATTTTACAGTTGTCACTAGGACAGGAAGTGAGAAATCTCCCCTTACACTTATCTTTAGATTGCAAGCTCTCATGAACAGAGCCCCTCTGAACCCTCCTGTACTGAATTGTATTGTAACTGTGTTGTCTCTTAATCGTGTAAAGCAAAAACAGTTGGTGCTAGATAAATCCTATATAATAGTAGCAATAATATTAACTGTCAGAAAGCGAAGGGAAAAAATAAGCCTGACAAAGGTTCTAATAATTTTAATTAATCAAATCTAAAAAAAAAAAAGAAAGAAATTTGGCTACAGCTACACTTTAACCCTTTGACGCCGACTACCTCCTGGAACATTAAGGCTTCTAAAAGCCAGAAGGTAGAGGCGGGCCTTTAGGGTTAATATGACTGCTGTGTTTGGCTGTCACAACGGTAACATAATCAGAAAGCTCCTGTTAGCAGGTATACATCAGGAGCTTAGCAATCACTGACAGCTACCATGCTGGGAGTGTGCAGGGATCGAGCTCTCAGCAGGTAAGTCATTTTAACAAGGCCACATATATGCTCCTGCTAGGCATTTAGGCCCTCCAGCTGAGCGGCCACACATACTGTATGTGTGCAGCCGGTGTCAAGAAGTTACAGATCAACATTTTTAAGAAAAGAAAAAGCTTTTCCTAGCATGCATGCAAATAAAAACACAATCAGTCAATCACAGCCAGTCAGCCAATGAAGAGAGAGAGGGGGCAGGGCTAAGCCGTGGCTCCATGTGTGAATGGACACATGGAGCAGTGGATGCTCTCATAACAAGCTGCTTGCTTCAGGGGCACCCAACAGGAGGGAGGGGCCAGGAGAGCGTGCGGGGGAACCCGAGAAGAGGAGGATCTGGGCTGCTCTGTGCAAAACAACATCACACAGCAGGTAAGTATTGACAGGTTTGTTATTTAAAAGAAAAAAAAAATTAACCTTTAGAATTACTTAAATTAAAACCAGATGTATTCACTTATACTAGCTGTATTTAATAATTATTTTATTGAATGCATAATTGATTTCAATGGTAAACATTTATGTCTGCCTTTAGTTAAGCTTTCATTGTGGGCATTATTATTATTATACAAGATTTATATAGCACCAACAGTTTGCACAGCGCTTTACAAAATAAAGGTAGACATTACAGTTACAATACAATTTGGTACAAGAGGAAACAGAGGGCCCTGTAATAGCTGTGGGAGATGATGGAGGGAATAAAAGGCAGTTTACTAGTTAGAAGTAGGATAGACTTCTTTAAAGAGATAGGTTTTCAGGGATCGTCTAAAGGTGGATAGATTAGGAGATAGTCGGACAGATTGGGGTAGGGCATTCCATAGGATGGGTGAAGCTCGGGAGACTTCCTGGAGGTGAGCATGGGGGGAGGTGACATGGGAACTAGAAAGCAGAAGGTTTTGGGAGGATTGAAGAGAGCTGTTTGGTTGATATTTTGATTCCAGGTTGGTGATGTAGCTGGGGGCAGAGTTGTGGATGGTTTAGAGAGTTGTTGTTAGTATTTCAAATGTTATTCGTTGGGTGAGTGGAAGCCAGTTGAGGGATTGTCAGAGAGGGGTGGCAGACACTGAATGGTTGGTAAGGTGGATGAGCCTGGTAGCAGTATTCATGATGGACTGGAGGGGGGATAGCCTATGTAAAGGTAAACCAATGAGGAGAAAGTTGCAGTAGTCAAGGCGAGAGATAACCAGGGAGTGAATTAGGAGTGTACAGTATTCTGGAAATGTTGAGGAGATTGAGGCAGCATGATTTGGACAGGGATTGGATGTGGGCAAGAAAGGATAGTTCTGAATCCAAGGTTACCCCTAGCACCCTGACATGTGGGGATTGGTTGATAGTTGTGCTACTGATCCTGACCAAGAAAACAGGGGAAGAGGCATGTGGGGGAGGAAATATTATGAGCTTAGTTTTGGATAGATTGAGTTTTAGGAAGTGGCGTGACATCCAGTCTGGTATGTCTGTTAGTAAATCGATAATACGTGAGGAAATTGATGGGGTAATCTGTGGAGTAGAGAGACAGATTTGTGTGTCATCAGCATAGAAATGGTATTTGAAACCATGGGAAACTATCAGCTGACCCAAGGAAGAAGTGTAGATCAAAAATAGGAGAGGTCGGAGCAGGGGCAGACTGACAACTCATGGGGCCCCTGGGCAATAGGGGATCATGGGGCCTCTGTGTCCTTGCCCAAACTCAAAAAAGCCTATGAAAAAGGTACTAGGGACATCTCATGGGGCTCCCTACTGACCCCTGGCCCTCGGGCAGTGCCAGAGTTTTCAAATGGTCAGTCCGCCCCTGGGTCCAAGGACAGAACCTTGGGGGAGTAGGAGAGGAGGAAGTAGAGTTGTAAGTGACACTGAAGGCGCCATGAGATAGGTAAGATTCAAATTAACAGAGAGTACAGTCACAGAGGCCACGTAAATAAAGTTTTTTGAGGACGAGGGGGTGGTCAACTATGTCAAAGGCAGTGGAGAGGTCCATTATTTTATACATTTCTCAATTAGGATATAGTAGACTATATTATAGTAAACAAATAATGTATTCTGCTTTAAATATGTCCAGTGATTATTTATCTATCTTCTTGTTGTAAGGCATATGTCTTATTATTTTCCAAGCTTTTAATTGTGTACCCTTCCATTTTCACAAAGTGTCTCTGCCGTATCTCAAGATTCTTTACATGAGAAAGCTTCAGTATTGAGTCAAGAGTTCCTGTTATTTGAAACCTACTCTAGTTTACCGTCTGTCATATTTCTACCATCTGTTTAAAGTTTGGTCTGAAGAAAGGGAGTTTTATTTTGCAATTTCGTATACATTAAATAGTGCATAGCTGGTAAAATGAACTAACTTGTCACTATATTATGTCAGTACAATAGCTATTACAAGGAGTTATATATTTCCAAAAGAACTAAACATTAGATGGCCAAAATATTGGAATAACCTTTAAACTAGGTGGTGGTGGGGGGGAGGGATCAGTGGAAGCTATAGATGGCAGTGAGCAAAGGTCAGAGGTTGCTACAGTGGGCAACATTGGTAACATAACTAGGGCACCTAAAGCCATGGCACATATATTGGAAAATTCTCATTGCGGTGCTAGAATAAACAAGGATAAAATAATATGTGCTCATACAAAATTATATGGTGTATTGACAAATGCTAGAAGCTTGGTTAATAAAATGGAAGAACTAGAACAGCTGATTCACAAGGAGGATTACGACTTTGTTGGAGTATTAGAAATCTGGTTTGACAGCTCACATGACTGGCTTGCAGCATTATTGCCTGTATCGGAGGGACAGGGTAGGCAGAAGACGAAGCTACGTTTTTTCCCTGTGGCGCAACGCGTTGGGGAGGGGCAGTGACGTCACCACGTACCGGACTGACATTACGGCGAGTACTGACAGAGTGTGATCACACTTCTGAGAGGCTGAGCATCACTGCAGCTTGCGGTTTTATTTCTATATGCGTGTTGTTTATTAATACAATGTGAGTGCATAATGGGAGCACATTAAACAGTGTTTGTTACACCTTGGATAAGGCACCATATCTTTTTATCTTCTTTCTTCTATGGGTCATATGAGGAGACATTGAGCATTGAAGTGAGGAGAGGCTCTGGGAGGGAGAAAACCTCACATCTACATAGAGTCAGAAGATAGTCAGTAGGTTTCCATCTGCATCAATATAAGCAACTTGAAAAGGAGAGTATATCACCAATATCTTCTTCCTGCTGAATCCTAAAACCTTTTTTGCACATTTTTCTTCTTTTTTGCACATTTTTGCACATTTTTGCTGCTGAACTTTATGAATTGATATATTTTTTAATTATTTTTATTATTTTTATTCATTTATATTTCACTAATATATATACAATTTATTGCTTGCTTTGCATCATTTGCACATTAGATCATATGAATTTTTTTTTTCATTATTTTTATTTATTTACATTTAGCTTATTTTCACACTGGCACAGTGAATTTTATTAATTAATTTATTTTTAATGAAATAATCACATTGTATAAATATCATAATTTGATTTAATTACATATTTTTTATTTTTATTTTTAAGCTTTATTAAGCACTAGGATAATATAATAAGATTAATTTAGGTAATCCAGGTAAAAAGCTGATAATATGATAGCATCACAGTACATATGAATTAATGGTATTGCTATGGTAATATACAATATATAGCATTTGCAAGGTAATGTTAGAGCGCGGATAATTATTTATTGTTTTTATAGAAGAGGGAGAGGGGTGTGCCTGTATGTAAAAAATGATTTTATAGTAAATATGAGGGATGATTTTGCTAACGGCGCAAGGGAGGAGGTAGAGGCTGGAGCTTCAGAGGGAAGAAACAAAAGGGAAATTGATAGTGGGTGTATGCTAAAGGCACCTCGACCTGAAGGATGAAGAGGAGACCGATCTCCTCTGACAGTTAGAAATGGTGACAAGGCAGGGTAATGTTATTTTAAATTATCCAGATATTGACTGGGCAGATGAAACTGCTCAGACATCTAGGGCTCATTGCTTCTGAAATGTCTTGCAGGACAGTTTCATGTGTCATTTGGTGGAGGCCCCAACTAGCAATGACACTCTGCTGCACCTACCTCACAAATAACACAGATCTGACTGCAGATTTTGAAATAAGGGATAACTTATGGAAAAGTGATCACAGAATAATTATGTTCTACATTAATCATAGGAAAATGAGACACAAGAGTAGTACAAGAATACTACATTTTAAAAGGGTCAGCTTTACTCAACTGCACTCCATACTGTACAACTTTAAATAGGATCAAAGTCTTGAAACAAAGAACACTGAGGAAAAATGGGAATGCCTTAAGAACATATTAAATAATGGCATTAGAGAATGCATTCCGATGGGCAACAAATATAAAATAACTAAGGTTAAACCTAAATGGCTAAATTCTAGCCTAAAAAAGGCATATGGACAAAGACTGTCCTTTAAAAAATACAAGGTCAAGGGCTGTCGGCATTCCAACATTATAAGGAAGTGTAACAGCATGATCAGGGCAGCTGAAATAGCACGAGAGACTCATAGCGGAGGAGGGTAAAAAAAAAAAACCAAATTTTTTTTAAATATATTAATAGCAAAAAGGTGACGTGAGAACATACTGGCATCATAAAGGATAATCAGGAAAAGTTGGTTACAAGTGACAAGGAGAACGTAACTGTAATAAATACATGACTGAGGGACCTGCAGAATATCGAGGCTAACCACTGACCTAGACCCACCCCCCTTAAATAAAGGAAACAATGCCCCAGCATTCCACACAACTCTCCAATTTTATGGTGTCAAAATGGCCATAGCAGCTCATTTATTTCACATAACAAATGAAGATACAACTAATATATAATCAATGCATCAAGTACAATCAATGTATTAACCGAACAGTAATGATCGTAACCAGGTCCAAGGTCTTCAAAGGCACTGATCACAGCAGAGAACCTGGCTATTTCTGCCACCCAGTGAGAAGGCCCCCAGCTGCTACTACACTGCCTCGGGGACAACGATACAGCTACGTAGTGGCAGATACAGCCCATTAAATACAATTACCAACATAACCTTACTGTTAGGAAGGTACACCCATACCTACAATGGGCCCAACCCATAATCCTCCAAAATGTCACTCCAGCACCACCTTCAAAACCCAGTGACCGCTGCTGGCTGCCATGACATAAAACCCAAAAACCCGAACCCCAAGACGAAAGACAGAAAGAACCCGATAAACACAAAAAAGGCAAGACAAACACAAAGGACACAACAAACACAAACAAAACAGAAACCAACAAGTCCAGAGAGGGGGGATGGGAGAAACCTCACCAGTGCTGCCACAAGCTCCTACTGAAGCCCGACAAGCCCAGCCTACTCTCATCATCCTGGAGACCACCCTTCATTTCCTTAAGCTTCCAGTCAGATATTCTACCCTTTTTTATTCATAAGTAAACAGTCATGCTGGCCCTCCCTTTAGCTTTGCTCAGCTCCAGGCCATGTACTTCTTCTCCTTAGTATTTATAAAGGAAAAGGAGGTGTATAACAAACAAGACCATATGGTTAGTAACTGTCACGGTCAGAGGTCAGGCTCAGTGTCAAGGTCCTACCTTTCCCAGAGGTTATGCTGCTTCTTGTGCTGGCATCCATCTTGGGTTTCTGCAAAGTATGGTGGGAGCCTTTATGCTTTCAGGCCTCTGCGGTCCATCCCCCAGAGGGGTGTGGTTGATCACATTTAAGCCTGTTGTCTGCATTTGCTCTTTGCATTCATGTCCTGTATGTTTGTGTTGTTGCAAGCTCTTGTTCTACTCTCGTGGCTCTCCTGGAAACTGACTCGGCATTGACTAAGACTATTCTCAGCCTTATCCCTTTATCTGACCTTCCGTTGCTGAAGCCGGCTAGTGACCTGTGTATTCTTGTCTACCGTTCTGTACTTTCTGTCCCGCTGTGTTTGACCCGGCCTGTCCGACTATACTATCATTCTTATCGGCTTCCTACCAGTTACACGCCATTGGCGGCAGCCATTACCACAGCTGGGGTTACTCGGGGGGCGCGACCTGGTCCCTGGCTGCGTCAAGTCCATCCCCACCATCAGGGACCCTGGTGAAGGGTAGCCTGGGGCTTAGACTCTGCGCCCTGAGGGACTCCAGTCTGTGAGTGGTGGTTGTCGTCAGTCGGTGTGTGACCTTGCCATTAGGCTTGCCTGTCCATTCCACAGCTCCTGCCCTGACACTCAGAGACCAGTAGCTATAGCATCAGACCAACTAACAGGATAGGTAAACAAGCAGGTCACCCTGGGAGATGAAACAGGCTCACCTGAGGTGCAGGGTCTAAGCACTAACTGGTATTCACCAGAGCTCCTGATGGTGGAGATGGGTTTTGCTGCATGTTAGTACCAGGTCACAGTTCTCAGGATCGACCCACCAGGAAGTGAGCAAGCCAGGATCTAGTAACTGATATGGCAGGTAGGGATCTAGCAGAAGCGTAGTCAGTAAACAAGCCAAGGGTCGGTAACAAGTGGTAGCAGGTTGGGATGAGGCAGAATTATAGCCAAGGAACAAGCCAAAGGTCGGTAGGAAGGTATGGACAGCAGCAGGAGAGACAAGAGCGAGATACTGGCTGGAGAAGGCACAATAATCTGGCAAACAGGAAGTGCAGAGACATGGCTTAAATCAGGAAGTTCATGGGAGGAGCAAGGAGTTCAAGGTTCAGCAGAAAACAAGGCACAAGGCAGTTACTGCCAGACACAGTAGCGGTCCCAGGTTCAAGTTCAGGCCCTGACAGTAACACAACATGGAATGTACCCTTGTGGCTAACAGAAGCCAGTGTTCAAAAAAGACTTGATAAACTTAATGTGAATAAATCACCAGGACCTGATAGCTTGCACTCGAGAGTCCTTAAGTCTGTAACACTGCCTAGCAGAAATGTTACCTCTTCACCCCTCTATCCATAATGAAAGAAACCAAAGTTTGTTTTTAAGGATAAGTGCACTTCTATATTCTGGCAAACAGAACAAGTCTGTAAATAAAATTTTTCTTCTTTATTTTCCTGTGCTTTTAAGAGCTGGCATTAAAGTTCTCTTCAGTTTAAAGTATAGCTTCACCTACTGCGAAAAGAAACAATCCACCCCCGGCCAGCTACTTTAGATAGATTTTAACAAGTCTGAATTGCTGCAGAAAACTGGTCATGCAGCACAGAGGAAGCCTGTGGGAGCAAAGAGTAAGGTAAGTATTTTACCTTACCTTACTCCAATTCTCTTAGACTAAAAAAAGGCTTTCACCCTTGCAATGTCATTGGGGACCGACTGCAAGCGTAAATTATGCTAAATTATGCTTCTCAAAGCTTCTTAAAGTAGAACTAAATCCTCAGTAGAATAGGACACTCTAAGTTAAATTGGACTGCTGTATCGTTTGTATTAAATAAAAATATATATTGTTTTCCCTTTACTGTATTCATGTTTTATCGCCTTGTGCTGTGCGAATCCTTGCACTCGTATGAACTTTCTGTGGATGTGTGTGTGTCCAGCGGCAAAGGAACATCACAGTTTTATTTTGGTGACTACAGGAATGCATGCCAGGACACTGTGCACCATCCCAGCTACTTGTAGTCTGACTCAGAGACATACAGGAAAGTGTGGAAATGCTGCAGATGTTTTTCAATGGATTTTTACCACTAACTGGCAAAGATCACATTTGATGAGCTCGAATAAAGTGTTTCTGTGGGCTGCCTTTTTTGTAGCTTTGTGAATCTGGGCAAAAAGCATGCTCTGCACTGAAATCAGTTTTTGGTTGCTACCACTAAAGGCATTGAATTAACGAAGTATGAAGAGCAAAATAACATATTTTTATCACAAACATACAGTATACTCACTGTATACATGATAAAGAACAGCTAATGTCAATAAAATATATGAATTGAAAAGCTATTTACCCAAGTAAGCATCTATTTTCAAAGAACTGGGCAAATTCCATACAGTCTCATAGCGAGACTAGAAAGAAAATTGTGTTTCTGAGATATGTATTCAGGGTACTCAAGCAGTGATCATTATTATTGTTATCCTGCTTGAGGGGGGATCTAGACTAAAATACAGCTTTGTGTTTGGGGGTCTGGGAGCCATTTTCTTGTTTTATATTGTTATCATATTTAAAAAAAAAAAATCAATATAAATTGTGTTAAATCATTTGCCTGCAGAGAGTGTTTTATATATTTATATATATATACACACACACTCACCGGCCACTTTATTAGGTACATCTGTTTACTTGCTTGGTAACACAAATGGCAGATCGGCCAATCACATGGCAAGACATGGTGAAGACAACTTGCTGAAGTTGAAACTGAGCATCAAAATGGGGAAGAAAGGGGATTTAAGTGACTTTGAATGTGGCATGGTTGTTGGTGCCAGACAGGCTGGTCTAAATATTTAAAAACTGCTGATCTACTGGGATATGCAAGCACAACCATCTCTACGGTTTGCAGAGAATGGTCGGAAAAAGAGAAAATATCCAGTGAGCAGCAGTTGTGTGGATGAAAATGCCTTGTTGATGACAGATATCAGAGGAGAATGGGCAGACTGGTTGCTGCGACATTTAGATGGTAGGGTCAGAATTAAGTATAAACAACATGAAAGCATGGATCCATCTTACCTTGTATCAGCGATTGAGACTGGTGGTGGAGGTGTAATGGTTTAGGGATATTTTCTTGGCACTAGAAAGGTGTACCTAATAAAGTGGTCAGTGAGTGTATAATATATATTATTTATATATATATATATATATATATATGTATGTATATACTGTATATATATATATATATATATATATATATACTATATATATTATTATTATTATTATTATACAGGATTTATATAGTTCCAACAGTTTGCTGAGCGCTTTACAATATAACGGGAGACAATACAGCAACAATACAGTTCAATACAAGAGGGATAGGAGGGCCCTGCTCCTTGGAGCTTACAATCTAGGAGGGATATATACAGTATATATTATATATATATATATATATCTCAATAGCCATTGAATTGTAGGGAATATAAGGAATAGTGGAAGTTCTAAAAAAATGCTCTCAGTTGAAAACGTAATAACAAAAATTGAACTGATTGGGGAAATTGTATTCCAGAGGCAGAGCCCAGAGAGACAGCAGAATTAGATTATCGGTCCCTGACTGCAAGTAACCACCTGTGTAGGAGAGGACATGCATATAATGTATTTGTTGTATGAACAGAGAGCTTATGATACATCTGTGGAATGGCAGCATGAGGGGAGGGCTGGCTATGGGGAATAAACACATTGAGTTTGATGTAGTAAAGAACGTGCGCTCAGGCTCTAGTGTACACATAGCGAATTTCCTATAAGTGTGGTTTGCTAGAATGTGTATACTTGTATCTCATGAAGGAACATAACTGCATGAAGTACATATTAATATGAATAAAGCACAGCTCCCAACTGTCTCCCACTTGGAGGATGTGTCCTTCGTTTGGAATCAGATATCTCTGTTCCTACTCATCTGTCTCTTTTTTTTCTGAGGTTCAAGACACTATAAAAGAAAAGTAGTGGTGAAAAAAGTAATGGTGAGTATGTTCAATAATTGTTTTGTATTTTATTTCTCCCTATTCCTGGAGTTAGCGGGAGGGTGTGGCAAAGCTGTGTGCTTTGCCTACATACTTTGTTCTAATCTTTCAGTAAATGGTCGAACTAAATGGGCATTTGGCTGAGCCCAACCTCTGCTTGAAACAGGAAGCAAAAGGTTTAGTAGCAATATTACTACTTCTGCTAAATGTGACACCTTCATGTTCAAGGCTCCCAGTTGTCAGGTAGCTGACAATCAGTGAAATATCATGGCCTGCCTCTTGTTAGCCTGGGGACTGCATTCTGCAAAGGACGGTAAGCAAAGGGGCTGGGATTAGTATATGAAAAAAAAAACACCTGGGATTTTCTCATGTTGCATACTCATGGTGGCAGGTGATTCACAGAGCTGAAAAGAGCAAGATATTTTGAGATTTAAAGTAGATTGCAAGAATGCTGCCCTGAGGTTGTTTTAAAAAGACCTCCTGACATTTCACCAGTAGCCCTGGCTTTCTCTTTAAAGGTACTGTATAGTTACATTGTGATAGTTACATAAGGCTGAACAAAAAATAGACAGGCCATCAAAAAGACACAGGTCCATCAAGGAGACACTGGTTACTCAATGAGACGCAGGTCCAACAAGTGTAGAAGAGAGTTTAATTGATTTTTTTTAGGTAAATTAAATTATGTAAGAAACAAGCCTTTGTGACAGCACATTTAGAAAGCTTGTATCTTTAATCCCTTGCCGATGCTTCCTACCAACCCTTAAGGGGGTTCTGTACAATAGGAGGCTGAGTTCCTGATCATTTGACCACATGACCCTCCCATGGCTTCTGATCGTAGGAGCTGTTTATGTCAGCTCAGCCAGTGCTCTGGGACCACGTAGCAAGTGCACTCTCAACACAGAACATTGGTGCACCATGGACAAATACAGTATGTGCAGTACATTGGCATTAGGGCCCACCCTATTTCCATGCATATCTTTTAAGTGAACAGCAATAGGTTAACAACATTCTGCATTGGTCGAGACTAACATGGGCCAATATCCTACTAGTGCATAGTGTTGCAGTTAAAAATGTTTTGGGTTTTATTGACTAATTTGTTTTTCTTTAAAATTTCATTAAAAATTTTGTATTAAATATAAATAGTGTAAATATCTGAATTTGATCTGACATCACATGGTGGGACAGGTTCAGGACAGCCTGGGCTTAGAGGAAGAGGTTTTGATAATGCTGGCCATCAGACTGAAGACATCTAGTGGCTGAAAACAGTACCAATGTGACAAACTCTGAATTGAAGATGATTACTACAACAAAAGATGCTTTTGCACTTTTTTTTAAAACTGATAATATTAAATTTCAAGTATAAAGGCCCTATATCATATGCTGAATCAAGAGAAGCATGGCATACATCATGTAAGAGTAGACATTTCAAAGTAACAGTGATATTGTCACAAAGTAATTTAAATTTTCCAATACTCAGATGAGTATATCTTGTATGTTAAACATAGGTTTAGTTAAATCGGCAAGGTCATGGTAGTCACAATGGAAAAATTATGCATTCTACATATATGTGGTTATTGAAAACTGTTTATGTATCTTGGCATGCTCTGTTCTCAGGAGGCCATCTAAAAGCACCACTTCCATCTTCTTTTGCTAGTGTTTTATTGTTGTATACTGATTAAATATTAACCTTTTAATGACACTAGATCCATGTGTGCTCTTCTCTCTATTGTCTTCTTCCTTTAGTTGTAGTCTATCCCCAGTAACTGTTGTGAAGCTGCAATAACCAGTATTTCCGATAATTGTTCCTCTGTGTGTAGCCATAGGGTGGCATGAATGCAACAAGAATTGGTAAATGAACACTAAATATAATCTCTACTATCTGGTGCATATCCACAATGTATCTAGCATTCTACAGTACATGCTTGAAGTTTGCACAATTTCAAATGGAAATGACTCTTCTGTCTCAGTCACAATTATGAGGTATAGGTGATTAAAGAAACACTGTCACCTTGTTCATGCAGGGTAAAGTGACAGTGGCCCTGCAAAATCCCACTGGACCCCATTATATTCACTTTGGCTGTGCTCCTTGCTGCTCCTTCATCTGTTACAACTGGCTATGAAATCACTGGTGTCAGCGATCAGGATGAGTTTCTGTTAAGTGCTCAGGCCTAGCAATCAGGGGCTAGGCCCCAAAAAGATCAAAGTGGAGCAAGTCACATGCTCCCACATACCCAGAAATGTTTGATAGTGTCAACTGCATGGGCAAAGTGTCAGTGTCTCTTTAAAGAAGAACTCTGGGATAGGCAAAAAAATAATAATCCATTAGTACACTCCCCTACACAAAACACTAAACAGTAAAATAAATTTTGAAAATCCTTGCCATTTAGGAGAAAAGTCCAACTGAATTTTCATGACCCCATCTCTCTAATTCAAAATATAACAGTATCTGCTCTGCCAAAGAGGCAGGGATTACATTCTCTCCTCTCCACTGCTCTCTTTCTGCAGTAAAAGGAAACAACAGTTCCCATCAACTACAGGGAATTGTGGACAGGTATACTAGGCCTGTACATGTTGAATGTGTCTGAGAGTCATGGCTCGCCCACCACTGCAAGTGGGGCTGAATATCATCACTGCTTTCTGGAGAAAGAACTTCAGAAGGTATGTGCCAAGACCAGTGGCTGGTGAATAGAAGGCATAGCAGCCACCGGTCTTACAAACAGGAAATCACAGAGAATTAACGGTTTGATTTGAAAATGAATAGGCTATTTCAGAGTACCTATTGAGTGAACCAGAAGATGGACATATTCAGTGAGGGTAGGAAATCAGCAACAAAGACATGTAAGAAAAGTTTACTCGGAGTTCTGCTGTATATACTGTGCTGCCTTAAATATGGTGAACAATCATGTGTATATGTGACAAGCTGAAATTCAATACTTTTACAATATTCAAATAATCAGAAACACAACACATAAATCTCACAAAAACTGTAAATAATGAAGTCTATACATAATGTGAACAAAACGTCCCATGCACCATGTGATAAATATCCCTACAAGTATGTGCAGCAGATATGTGCAGCGGAAAAAACTCCCCTGCAATGCAACCCCTACAACAAAGGTCAATAAAATGCTCCTATATGAATGACAAGATGAACTCCTTCCTTCCTTAGCCAGCAACAAAGTTCAGAATCTCCGATAAATTTCGAAAGCTCAGGTAGGTGATGGATGATCAGTATATTTCAGGTGTTAAAACATAATGAAAAACCATATAGTTCTCACTGTTGTTTTATTTTTTTTTTAAAAGATTTTTATTAGAAAAAAGGGCAGACAGAACAATGCATATACAGACATGAGTCCAAAGTTGGACATGGCACTGTATGTTGCCTCCCGTGTCACAGACGGGTCAAATCATAACAGGCAATACAAAACATAACGTTGTAAAACATTGTGTCAACATAATATTACAATCCAGGAAATGTACATCATATAAGAAGTGAGCAGAGAGATATATTGTCTTTTGACCTTTGAGCAGGATTTTCTGTCAGGGAAGTGTGAAGTATGTGATATTGAATATGAACAGCACATGCTAAAGCTTTAGATCTGTTTCACGTGTCCAAAAATTGGATGTGTGAGTGATATGGGGCATAGTACGTCTGTTTGAAAGACAGCGTTCTGTATCGGTTATGGTACGAAAACGAAGATATGAGTAGAATATAGGTGGGAGCTAGAGCTCAGGTAGAGAAAAGGTTAGTTAGTAAATAGAGTAGTGTGATGATAAAGGTAAGTATATAGAAAGGAAAGAAAGAAGGAAGAGAGAAAAAGAGAGAAAAAGAAAAAAAAATTAAAAGGGGGGGAGAATGGGTTGGGAAGGGAGGGCTTAGGGTGAGGTAGAATGGAAAGAGGAATGTATGCTTGCGGATAGGTGGCTCTCAACATGTTAAATGAGCCACATTAAATATATCTACTTATAGCTTAAGACATGATGCGTATCAACACAGTCAACCGGGTAATATGCGGATACAAGTTCTAAGGGAGTAAGCCTTGGTGAAAGACTAAGGAACGTCTAGGCATATATCAAAAGGTATCTCAGAAAAGAGGTTATTCTCCAGTGTCAGAATATGTCTAGTCAATCATTACTGCACTAGTAGGTGGTAAGTAGGGGTGGTTTTAAAGTGCCTCCAACAGGCCCAAGTACCCCTGAATCTCTCAGGATGTTCCTTGGCAACAGAGATCAGTTCCTCCATTTCCTCCATTCTATTGAGCCTCTCAAACCATTCACGGATAGTGGGAATATTTGTCGAGTGCCAGTGGACTGGGACACACTGTTTTGCGGCGTTAACCATATGCATGGCGAGTGATTTACGATATGTCCGGAATGGGAGTGAGGAGTGGTGCAGTAGAAATGGTGCAGGGGTAAGATCTAGGCTATACGTAATTACTTGTGCAATTGTGGATTGAACTCTCCCCCAAAAAGGCTGCAGCAGTGGGCAGTCCCACCAAATGTGCACAAGTGTACCCTTATTCTGGTAACATCTCCAACAAGAGTCCGAGACATTGGGATCGAACTGGTGAAGCAGGGATGGAACTCTGTACCATCTAGAGTAGAGTTTGAAGTTGCTTTCCTGTGTGGAAACACATATGGAGCCCTTGTGAATAAGTGCGTAGATGTGATCCCAGTCTTCCGGCATTAGTTGGAGTCATAGGTCAGAGCTCCAGGCTATACAGGCTTTCCTAGACTGAACTTTAATGGTGTTTTCAAGGCAAGAGTAAAGCTGGGATATAACATGTCTCTTGGGAGAGTCTGTAGAACAGAGTTTTTCAAATGGGGTAAGATATCTAGTAAATATGTTTATGTGCGAGGAACTATGAACAAAATGGTGTAGTTGTCTATACATCCATGGCGTCAAGGACAGGAGTGGCCACTTGTTTAGAATGATGTCTCTAGATAGAAATGTCCCATCTTTAAAGAGTTGGTGTATACTCAGGATATTTGGGTGGCTGGATCCTGCAAGAAATGCATGTGACAAACCCGGGGGGAAGTCCGGGTTCATAGTAATGGACGAGAGTGGGCCCGGGGTAGAAGAAAAGTCTGATGTCTTAATTATCTGATGGTAACAGGCTAGAGTGGGGCCTATAAGAGGGTGTCCTGTGAATTCAATGGGAAGGTGTGTAGTTTTCAGCCAAGGAGACAAGGCAAGTGGGGTCTTCGAAAAAGCAGCCTCCAAGTTAACCCACGCTTTTCGACTATGATTCGTAGACCAATCTACTATTCTAGCCATTTGGCATGCTCTGTAGTAGCGGGCAATGTCTGGTAGCCCAATACCTCCACTGTTTTTGGGCATAGTGAGTTGGTCAAAACTGATTCTTGGGCGTTTGTTACACCATAAAAACGAGGTGCATAAGGTTTTATAAGACTTAAAAAAGGAATTAGGCAGTTTAATTGGAATTGTTTGCAATAGGTATAAAATTCTAGGAAGCACATTCATCTTAATGATCGCTGCTCTGCCGAACCAAGAGAAGAACAGTTTATCCCAGGTCTGCAGGTCTTTAGTGATGCTGCGGAGGATGGGTAAGAAGTTCTGGGTATAAAGATCTGCAAGATGGGCCGGTAGTTGGATTCCTAGATACCTGATGGCTTCGGACTGCCAGGTAAAGGGAAAATTAAGTTTTGCCTGACGAACCGTATCTTGTGGTAGGGAAATATTTAGGGCTTGAGATTTATTGAAGCTGATTTTAAAATTGGCTAGATACTGAAACAGCTTGAAGTCATGTAGTAGGTTAGGCAATGTAATATGTGGGTCTGTTAAGAAAAGTAAGATGTAGTCAGCAAAGGCCGCGATTTTGTGCATTTTGCCATTAATTGTAATCCCTTTAATGCTATCATTTTGTTTAATGCAAAATCAAGTCCCAAAGTAATTTCCCAAAAAATTATGCAAAAATAAAATAATCTAAAAATATAAATAGATCAATCAAATAGAATAAAATAAAATAAAGTCCCAAAACACAAAATGTCCAAATAATGAGTCCAAACTAAGATCAAATCTTGATAGGAAGACGCTTCCTACTCCACTGAAGAAGATGCAAATCAATCACAGGTGCTCTTCAAATCCCTCAAAAAAAACAAAATCTAGACATAGTATATTACCTTTTAAACAATATACCCCAAAGTGCCACACGTGTATCATGCACAAAGAACACTCCAGTGTCACAGCACTCATGTGAAAAGTATATTACTAAATAAATATCACTGCACACCTTATACCAAGTGCATAATTACCCTCAGTCAGAAAATTTCAGCTTGTAAATAACCACATGTATACAGAGTGTCCTTAGATTGGTATCCTCTTGTTCCTTAGGACCTCTTTATATCAGGGCGTCCTTCTCATACTCAGCTGCAACATAGAAGAACCCTCTCGGTTTCTAGACCGGAACCGGCGTCCTCGGTGCAAGGCTGGAGCTCAGTGATTGGCCGATCACTGAGCTCCAGCCTTGCACCGAGGACGCCGGTTCCGGTCTAGAAACCGAGAGGGTTCTTCCATGTTGCAGCTGAGTATGAGAAGGACACCCTGATATAAAGAGGTCCTAAGGAACAAGAGGATACCAATCTAAGGACACTCTGTATACATGTGGTTATTTACAAGCTGAAATTTTCTGACTGAGGGTAATTATGCACTTGGTATAAGGTGTGCAGTGATATTTATTTAGTAATATACTTTTCACATGAGTGCTGTGACACTGGAGTGTTCTTTGTGCATGATACACGTGTGGCACTTTGGGGTATATTATTTAAAAGGTAATATACTATGTCTAGATTTTGTTTTTTTTGAGGCATTTGAAGAGCACCTGTGATTGATTTGCATCTTCTTCAGTGGAGTAGGAAGCGTCTTCCTATCAAGATTTGATCTTAATTTGGACTCATTATTTGGACACTTTGTGTTTTGGGACTTTATTTTATTTTATTCTATTTGATTGATGTATTTATATTTTTAGATTATTTTATTTTTGCATAATTTATTGGGAAATTACTTTGGGACTTGATTTTGCACTGTAATTGTGAATTTTGGGTTTAAGTCTATTAATTTATTAATTATTGGTACTTCAGGGGAAGGATATTGATATGACTTTAAGGGATTTTTGAGTGTTTTTTTATTTATGTGTGCTGATTTATATTTATTTTGTTTAATGCATTGCAGAAACGGTTCAAGTGTGATGATAAATAGGAGGGGGGATAATGGGCATCCTTGTCTTGTTCCATTGCGTATTGAAAAGGCATTTGAGAGGAGACCGTTTACTCTCACTTTAGCCGTTGGTGTCGTGTATAGGGACATGATGAAGTTCAAAAAGCAGGGAGGAAGCCCGAGGTCAGATAAAACAGCCTCCATATAGTCCCATGCCAGTCTGTCAAAGGCCTTCTCCGCATCTAGAGAGAGGAAAAAGCCAGATTGTCTCTTCTGTATCAGCCAATGGTGTATGTTTATAGCCCTGATTGTGTTGTCTCTAGCCTCTCTGCCAGTGATGAATCCCACTTGATCAGTGGAAATAATCGTGTCAATAATGCTCAGTAGACGATTGGCCGGAATCTTTGGAAAAATCTTAAGGTCGACATTCAGTAGGGAAATCGAGCGGTAGTTTGCCGGGCGATGTCTGGTCTTTATTTTCTTTTGGTATCAATGTAATGTGGGCTTCAGAGAGATAGAGCATGGATTGACCTGGTGTATCTAGCGAATTGAAGGCCTTTAGAAATGGGTGTGCTAGGACATCTATGAAGGATTTGTAGTATGTGGTTATAAGACCATCTGGTCCTGGACTTTTGCTTTAATTGGGCAATGGCCTGTTGTAGTTCAGTCAAAGTCAAAGCCCGTCTAGTTCTTTTGCTTGTGACTGAGAAATGGCTTTAGGAAGGTATTGGGCTAGAAAGGTCTGGATGATGTCCTTGTGTGGTCTATCATCCCCTGTCGGTTTAGGTGATAAGGGGAGGTTGTAAAGCTCGGTGTAATATCGCACAAATTCGGCTGCGATATCTGTAGATGTTTTAAGTGGATGACCATGTTTTGAGTTAAGTTGATGAATGGTATGCAACGCTTTTTTAGGTTGCAAGGCCCAAGCCAGAAACCTGCCGCATTTATTGCCGTGTTCGTAGAAGAGTTTCTGGGTTAATATAAAATTGCGTCTAGTTTTCTTTTCCACTAAATCTCGCAATTGCTTGCGTGCTTGATCAAGTTCTGATGCAGAGTCTACAGCCTTCGAGCGCTTATGTGCACTTTCCAGGTCCCAAACTTTTTGAAGTAACGAATTGAAAGAAGCCTGGGCTACACGTTTACAGGAGGCCGAAATAGAAAGTAAGAGCCCATGTATCACACATTTGTGTGCTTCCCTTTGAATGCGAGGAGACGTTTCAAGAGACATGTTTTCTTTAAAGTAATTGGTTAGAGATTCCCGTATTTGATGGGTAACGTCGGAGTCAGTAAGGAGGAAGGGATCTAATCTCCATGTTTTGGATGCGTAAGGGGCGTCGGGAAATTGAATAGTCATCATAATTGGGTGGTGATCAGAGAGAATCATTGGTTCTATAGAGGACAACCTCAGCATGTGCAAATCTTTTTGTGAGAGAAAGAGATAGTCAATTCTAGAATGACGTTTGTGAGGAGCTGAAAAAAAAGTGTAATCTTTATCAGAGAGGTGTAGGGTACGTCATGTATCATGTAAGAGTGGGTCGTATAATTCTGCTTTAATCTGTTTAAGTGCTCGGAAGGGTTTCGATGAGAAGCCTGTCGAGGTGTCATCTAGGGGGTTCAAAGCCACATTGAAGTCGCCTCCAAGAATCAAGATACCCGCTTGAAAGCTGACAAGAAGTCTGGAGATTTTACGAAAAAAGCCTACTTGTGTAGTGTTGGGACTATATATGTTGGCTAGAGTGATCAGTTTGTGATATAAAGTGCCCTTAAGGAAGAAGAACCTTCCCTCTGGATCCTCGAGAGATTCAGAAATTATGAGCGGGAGCGATTTGGAGAGTAAAATGGAAACAACTTTCGCTTTTACCTCTGTGTTGACTGAATGATATGCTGTTGGGTAATAGATATTGGAGAGTTTAGGAATATGATCCACATGAAAGTGAGTTTCTTGAATGAAGAGCACATCTGCTCGTAGATGTTTCATGTAATTCAGGAGTTGTGAGCGTTTTTCGGGTATATTTAGGCCTCTCGCGTACAGTTGTTTTATTATAAAAAGCAAGAAATAAAAAACCACTCACATGTAATAAAGTAAGAAAAAGGCATATATCACTTAAAAAAAAAAAACTCCCATCTGCAAGCATCAGGGCTTTGAAAAACCTTTCATCTGCAAGCATCAGGGCTTTTAAAACCTTTCATCTGCAAGCATCAGGGCCTTGATGCTCACCAATGGGAGGTTTTAAAAGTGAAATATGCCTTTGTCTTACCTTATTACATGTGAATGGCTTTTTATTCCTTGATTTTTATAATAATATAACAGTGAGCACTATATTCAATGCGTTTTATCATGTAAAATATACCCATCACCCATTTGAACTGCTCAGATTTATCAGAGATCCTGACCTTGTTTGCTGACTAAAGAAGGAAGGAGTTCATCTGATCATTCATATAGGGATGTTTTATTGACCTTTTTGTGGGGGTCAATACATTGAAATGAGAGTTTACCCATAAGGGTGGAGGTTTTTCTGCTTGCACATATCTGCAGCACTTACTTGGAGTGTATCACGTGGTGCATTGGACTTTTTGTTCACATTGTATATGGACTTCCTTATTTAAAGTTTTTTTGGGGGGGTTAGATTTATGTTTTGTGTTTCTGATTATTTGAATATTTTAAAAGTATCTAATGCCTGTTTGCTGATTGTCACATACACACACGATCGTTTACCATTTTTCAGGGTAGCGAAGCATTTATTTCTATATAAAGCAAATTTTTTTTCACTTTTTACTTGCGGTTTAACTGTGTTTAAACTTGTGCACAGGATAATTACATTTACAGTGTCTCTTTAAGAGAACATAACTCTGAAATTGGATTTCCTTTCTCGTGTACTTGTGTCCATCAAGAGGGTCCATGTTGTAATCCAAAGACGTGCACAGAACATTTTTGTGACACATATGCTATCACTAACTCCAGCATACTGGAATCCCTGCCCTCTCCACCAAGGAGTCTCATTCATTCCTGTTAAGAAGCACAGGCATTAAGCCATACCAACAAATGAGAATAAAGCCTGGCTCAAACATGACTTGAAAACAAGTTCAATTGGAAAGGACATCAGTTCATCCTCTCCCGTCCTCTCTTTCTTCCTCTTACCAACCAACCAAGCTGAATATGGAGTGTACTTCATATACGTTTAGTACCAATCTTCTCCGAGTATCTCAACCCCCTCCTTTTACTTTCCTCTCCTTTCTTCCATCCTTACGTAATGGGACACGTGTTGTACGTGTTGTATAAATACATTATTTCTGCTACTACTGTACTATAAGTATCATCATATAAGTGATGTTTTCTATGCCCTTCTGTAACAGATATGATCATGTATCTATGTTTTTTACATAATGCAACTTATTTTTGGATATGTTTGGAACCATGAATTGGAAAGGATAAGGTGCAAATAATTTCCAACATAACAGTCAAAATATAACCTGTACCAGTTGTAAACAACAATATGACTTATCCTCAATGCCTATCCTTACCAAAAGCGCTACCCCAAACCCACCTGAAGCCATAAATTAGTAAACAAATGCTAACCAATGGCAAGGTCAAACCACAAATAAAGCTGCGATAAACAGAATCAGATACAGGAAGGGAGGATGAGGTTCACACAGCAGCTCTTGAGACAGATGGGAATTATTCAAAGTCAGTGTTAAATGTGTTTGACCCTATGCCATCATCTTTTACATAGCAGCCAATCTGACCCAAGCCAAATAGAAATATATTTTAAAGCAATCCAGCAAAATCCCCTTGAAAGTGCCATATTTTCAGCATTCAAGGATCCTTTTGACTAAGGCTCAAGATTTCATCTTACTGAATCCTACATAACTGAAAATAGAAGATGCAACAAACAGGAAGGGTGGGCCCTTATGTCCTTCGCAGGCAAGAGTAGCAGTGTCAGGACCCGGGTCTGAAACTGCAAACTCTGCTGTGTCTGGCAATGTCTTTTCTTGCTGAGCCACCTAGGATGCTGGCAGTGGTGTATTTTGTTTTGGGCTGCCCTAGGCAAGACTAAAATCGGGCACCCCCCATCTAAATTTGTCCCACCCTTTCATCTGCAAACTTCACCCCTTCCTCTTTAGGCTCCACCTCTTCCTATTAGAGCCCCGCCCACTGACAACGATGGGGCACTATTCCTCCCACTGACACCAATGATGTTGCCCCATCATTAGTGTCAGTGTGTGAGGAATAGTGCCCCATCATTAGTGTCAGTGGGAGGAATAGCACCCCATGATTGGTATCAGTGGCAGGAATAGTGCCCCATCATTGGTATCAGTGGCAGGAATAGTGCCCCATCATTGGTGTCAGTGGGAGGAATAGTGCCCCATCATTGGTGTCAGTGGGAGGAATAGTGCCCCATCAGTGGTGTCAGTGGGAGGAATAGTGTCCCATCATTGGTGTCAGTGGGAGGAATAGTGCCCCATCATTGGTGTCAGTGGGAGGCATAGTACTCCATCATTAGTGTCAGTGGGAGCAATAGTGCCCCATCATTAGTGTCAGTGTGGGAGGAATAGTGCCCCATCATTGGTGTCAGTGGGAGGAATAGTGCCCCATCATTGGTATCAGTGGGAGGAATAGTGCCCCATAATTGGTGTCAGTGGGAGGAATAGTGTCCCATCATTAGTGTCAGTGGGAGGAATAGTGCCCCATCATTGGTGTCAGTGGGGGGAGGAATAGTGCCCCATCATTAGTGTCAGTGTGAGGAATAGTACTCCATCATTAGTGTCAATGGGAGGAATAGTGCCCCATCATTGGTGTCAGTGGGAGGAATAGTGCCCCATCATTGGTGTCAGTGGGAAGAATTGTGTCCCATCATTGATGTCAGTGGAAGGAATAGTGCCCCATCTTTGGTATCAGTGGGAGAAAGTGCCCCATCATTGGTGTCAGTGGGAGGAATAGTGCCCCATCATTGGTGTCAGTGGGAGAAATAGTGCCCCATCATTGGTATCAGTGGGAGGCATAGTGCCCCATCATTGGTGTCAGTGGGAGGAATAGTGTCCCATCATTGGTGTCAGTGGGAGGAATAGTGTCCCATCATTGGTGTCAGTGGGAGGAATAGTGTGCCATCGTTGGTGTCAGTGGGAGGAATAGTGTCCTATCATTGGTGTCAGTGGGGAGAGGAATAGTGCTCCATCGTTGGTGTCAGTGGGGGGAGGAATAGTGCTCCATCATTGGTGTCAGTGGGGGGGGGGGAATAGTGTCCCATCATTGGTGTCAGTGGGAGGAATAGTGCCCCATCATTGGTATCAGTGATACCAATGATGGGGCACTATTCCTCCCACTGACACCAATGACACTTACCTTGCTGAACTCTGCTCCAGCCTAGGCTCCTTCCCTCTCCCATCCACAGGCACACTTACCAGTCAGCTGTCTTCTTTACTTGCTCCGGCAGCTCCCTCACTTGATCTTCGCGCTGCCGCTCGGCTCCTCCTCTCCAAGCTCTGCCATCTCGCAGGTGATTGGCCACCTGTATGCCTTTCCTGAGCTACAGTTCTGGCACCCAATCACTCGTGAGGAGGCAGAGCTTGCAGTGGGAGGTACAAGCTGCCATAGGCTGTCTAGTGATCCCAAGGGTGTGGCCAGATGACAGGGGCGGCATGTCATCCCGCCCACATATCGCATCCAGGGAAATGAAGACACCAGACCTGCGGACCTCTCTACCCCTCCTGGACTGGATCGTCGTGGGACTGGGACACGGAGCCAGGTAAGACACAGCAGCCCGCTGTACTAAGTGTCCCTTCCATTGGAAGGGGGGGCTGCGGCACCGCACTGCCCCCCTAAAAAGTGCCGCCCTAGGCAAACACCTTGTTTGCCTCGTGGCAAATACACCCCTGGATGCTGGACAGCTTCCTGGACAATTCCTTGAACAATCTTGCCTTGAACCTTGTTTCTCTTGAATCTTGAAGCCTTTGCTACTCCCATGAGCTTCCTTTTTTAGTCACATCTAAGAGTTCCCCAGTGGAATAGTAATAGGAATAGTAGAGGAGGATATTGATTCCAAGATTGAAGATTCCCTCGAAATGGTAGAACACATCAACCTCCGCTCAATCATGGATACAGGGGGAAATAGACCCCCTAGGAATAGCTTTAACCAAAAATTACTGTGAACCAACGGATAGGAATGGGTATATAGCTGCTGATAGCTGCCATTATAAACCCTGGCTTCTTAATTTCCCCACAGGGCAGTTTGTCCGGTAGAGGAGAAATTGCACTGAGGAGGATGATTTTTTGCAGCAAGCAGAGATTTTTGAAAAAAGCTTTGTACAAAAAGGTTATGTTAGGGGATGCATCAAAGATAAAATGGAAGAAGTCAGGAATTTAGAAAGAGGAACACTTATTGGGTTTAAGGGATAAAAAAGAAATTATATAGGATTGTCTTAGAATATAATGTACAGCCAAAAAAGGTGGAGAATATTATAAGGAAGTACTGGGATATTTTACGGAATGATAGGGTGTTAAAAGGGGTATTACCGAAACATCCCAAATTTGTTTATAAAAAGACCCCTAGTTTGAGGAATTTAATTGCCCCAGGTGTAATAGATCCCCCCTTCTAATAATGTACCTAACAGATTTTTAGATTTTAAAGGTTTCTACATGTGTAGGAAATGCATAGCGTGTAGACCATTTAAAGTTAATAAAACAGAATTTGTGAATTTATAAGAAATAAGGAACAGCCACAGGTTCCTCTTATAAACTGAAGGACTTCATCACGTGTACCACTGAATGGGTGATGTATATGATGGAGTGCCTTTGTTCACTTCAGTATGTTGGGATTACCTCTAGACCTTCACATGTGAGTATTAGGGAAAATATTAATAATATTAAGAAAGGTAACACGGAACATAGTGTTTCTAAACATTTTAGAGAAGTCCATGAGAAAGACCCCACATGATTAACCATTTGATGCCCGGCCAATAGACGTATGGCAGCTGGAAAAATGCACTAGCTTTCTGGGATGCCGCCATTTGGCGTACTCCCACACATGCGCAGTTCACGCGCTTTCAGAGCTGCGCAGCGGCGCGATCTGTCATCAGCCGTGTACCTCTGACACGGCCGATGTCAGATCGGCCCCATTGCCGGTACCATGTGACCTGCTGTGACCAATCACAGCAGGTCACATGACAGTTGTATACAATGGATGGCTTCATTCATGCCTTCCATTGTATAATAGTGTCTAGCTGTGAATGGTCACAGCTAATCACATGCATATGTCATGTGATTAGCTGTAGCCAAATCACAGCTAAGCACAAAAAAAAAAAAAAAACCCTGAATGAATCGATGTCATTCAGGTAAATGCTTGCTTATAGCAAACTAATTCTTTGCTATAAGCAAATTGTGTAAAAAAAAAAAAAAATACTGATCACTTCCCAAAGTAGTACAATGTTACTATGGTAACATTGTACTACTTTGGACATAGTGAAATATGAAAAACAAATCTTAAAAAAAGAAAAAAATGTAATAAAAAATGTAAAATAATAAAAAAAATTAAAATAAAATTAAAAAATATATATATTTTTTCACACTGTCACCAGTCAGTGTCCCTGATCACCGCCATGCCAGTTATATGATGACACTGTACTGCATTGGTGACAGTATGTAAAAAAAAATAGTGAAATAATGTTTTCAATTTTTTCATTTTCCAAAAAATTATGACAAAAAAAATAAGAAATTAGATTGGCTGTCAGTACTTCAGGATTGATCAATATTCAGATCTATACCATAGTTTGTGAACTCTATAACTTTCCTGCAAACTAAAAAATACATCCTAATTTGGGTTATTTTTACCAAAGACATGTAGCAGAATACATCTCGGCCTAAATTTATGAAGAACAATTATTTATTTGCAAACTTTTATAACAGAGACAAAGAAAAACGTGTTTTTTTAAAAATTTTCAGTCTTTTTTTGTTAATTAGCAAAAAATAAAAACCCTGGCGATGATTGAATACCACCAAAAGAAAGCTCTAGTTGTGTGAAGAAAATGATAAAAGTTTAGTTTGGGTACAGTGTTGTATGACCGCGCAATTGTCATTCAAAGTGTGAGAGCGCTGAAACCTGAAAACCGGCCTGGGCAGGAAGGTGTAAAATTGCCCGGTATTGAATTGGTTAAAATTTGGGGGGGTGGAAAAAGTCAATAAACATTGGAAAGGAGGTCATTTTATATGGTTTTTGAGTCAGAGGGAATCCTTTTGGATTTTTGAAACCTAGGTTCTGTCACCTAGGGGTCTTAATATTGATTTTGATTTAAATAGTTTTATTAGTAATAGTTGAGTGTTTTAGTCAGTATATATTCTTGAATGCATGTGCATTTTGATGTATTTAAGTCAGGTATTGTAATGATACAGCCCCGGTATATGCATATTATTCATCATTTGTGATTTTATGTATCAGGGTTTTGGGGAGGTAGCCTGGGTAGATGTGGGGTTAATGTGTAGGCGTCTGGTCTTTTGTGTGGAGGATGGGAGAGAGTGTTTCTGCCAGAGTTTGGTGGGAATCTCCTGTCACCCTCACTTAAGATGGCCGCCACTGTACTTCCGATGGTGTGTTTGCAGTCCATGGGTGGAGAAGAGGCCAGTACTGGCCCTTCTGCCCAGGGATGATGATGCACTGCTGGTGCCTGTGTTCGGTGGGAATCTACTATTACCCTCACTTAAGATGGCCACCATGTACTACTGGTGGTGCTTGTGCAGTCCACAGGTGGAGAAGAGGCCAGCATTGGCACTTCCGCCCAAAGATAATGACTCACTTCCTGTGTTTCCATGAATAATTGGACACAATATGGGGGAATATGTGGCTATAAAAAGGTTGTGTTAAGAAGGCTCTCCACTTCTGATGAAGCCCTTAGAGGGGGCGCAACGTGTCTATGAAGGAGGAGCCGGTACTGTGTTACCACGCCACCACTATCTTGATAGCGGAGTGGTGAGCTGGATGTGGATATAGATTTTATGCTTTTATATCTGCAAGGGTTATTTTAGTGGGGGTTACAATAAAGTGTTATACAGAGAACACTATGTTTTGGTTTTTCTGTTGCATGAGATCAGTTTTGGCCTGATGTCAGAGTGAGT
Organism: Staurois parvus; assembly: GCF_062004578.1. Taxonomy (NCBI): domain Eukaryota; kingdom Metazoa; phylum Chordata; class Amphibia; order Anura; family Ranidae; genus Staurois; species Staurois parvus. The sequence continues at coordinate 3,812,255 of NW_028318094.1, forward strand.
GGAAGGCGAGAGGAGATAACAAGATATGTCACTGCGACTGAGGAGTTGAGCACACCCAGATGAGCTCATATTTTCTTTTCTTGAGGTGAGCAGGTTTTTCACCTGGTGTAGTGGAGGATCACTGAATATTACTAAAGAAGAAGATAATCCCGGAAGTGATACACATCACTGAGGGGAGTGTTTATGGACTCTTTCGTTTATGACTTGTATATGTTTTTCACAGGAGTATTTATGTTTTCTAACAATTATTAATTTAGAGAGTAATGCTGCACTAGTAATTTGTGAATATATTTTCGCTGTTTCTGCGTTCAGCAAGCAACAAAGAGGTATTTAATAGTATTTTGGATTTACAGTAGGTGGGGAGTGTGATTGCGCTGATTGATCACAGTTGGTTATGTTTGTATACACTGCTCTCTCACTGTTTACACTGCTCCTCTCCTGCCCCCTCCTTGCACACACTGCCCCCACACCCCCTACAAAGGACCTTTCACTTTTATGCTATCGCATAGAGAACTAATGATCCACTATGTGATAGCAATACAATCATAAGTTAAAAAAAATAAAATCACACATTAAAAGTAAAAAAAAAAAATGAAGCCTCCCCACCCCCACATACCCAGCCATTTCAGTTTTGGTTTTCGGTCAAATGCATCCTGAAGTTTCGATTTCGGCACCAGATTTTTCATTTTGGTGCACCACTAATACAGAACACTAAACAATTTTATTCATTGGAAACAAAACATACTTTTTTCTTTAATTGTCCCACAGGGAAATGACAAGTTCTTTTTAGAAACTGTCACATCCATTCCTACGCTGTGTATTCCAGATATAAGAACAGTACATTCATTTATTCTCATATAGCGGTTTCTGTTCCGCTAACAATGTTCCATGAAGTGACAGACATGACGGGCTATATATTACTTCTCTCTCTTTCTGTCTTGCGGTGTCATTGTGTCATGCTGTAGCGTCAGACTTGATTGGTTCTGTTTTGCTTTGTTTCACATTATTTAAAGAGTTTTTTTTCTGAGTCTCTGTATTTGCTTCCCTTCTATCTCTTTGGTTGGACAAGTTGACCAGCTAAGCCTATTATTCTTGAAAGATGGAGAGTCTGTTGTTTTAGCTCCGTTCTTCATATCACAAGCTAATACCCTGTTTGACAATGTCCTATTGTGCCGATGAAGATAGATTTAGTGGGCAGTAAGGTCCTTCTGTCAATGTTTTATACCGTGATGAACAGAATTGATAAGTCAAAAGGTTCATCTCTTGCTGTGTAGCTGGGTTGAGAGTGGACAAATCAAAACTACTTAAGATTCTCTCCCTTTAATCCTTTCTTCTGGATACCGGCTGCTGGTGGATAGAGTAAGGGCTCGTTCACACTAGGCTGTTTTGCCAACGCTTGCCAAACGCCCCTATAGCTTTTGGCAAGCGTTGGTCCGGCGTTTGTGGTGCGTTATTAACGCTCGGCAAACGCTCCGCAAACGCCGCATGCGCGGTTTAGCGGCGGTTGCTAGGCGTTTGCCGAGCATTAATAACGCCCCACAAACGCCTATAATGCAGTTTGAGTGGTGTTACCACTCCGCAAACGCCCCGCAACCGCGTCGCAACCGCACCGCAAACGCCGGCCGGGCGTTTGTGGAGCGGCACCATAGACGAGAATAGGAGGCTTCAAAGCCTCCTGACTCGTCCAGAGGCGTCCATTTTGCCGCGACGCAACGCGACGCAAACGCTCCCGTTAGAACAGCACCATGTGCTGTAATGTGCAGAATTGGCAGAGGCGTTTGGGAAGCGGTAAAAATGCTTCCCAAACGCCTCTCTGCCGCCTGCACACAAGGCTAGTGTGAACGTAGCCTAAAATTCCTGCTCAAGATTTTTTCCATTTTCTCATAGTTTCTATATGTTTTAAGTGTTGTAAACCCAATCACTAAAATCTCATATAAGCTTTCACATGTAAATGTGTTTCTAAAAAGCCATCTGCAGCATGTTAAAATCTGAAGCTTTTAATAAAATAATATCTGGTGGCCCTACTATGAATGTCCTTCTTTAGGTTGCCTCTTCAATGAAGACTAGAAATGGCCATTCCAATGCAGATTACTGAGGCATGGTCCACTGTTATCACCATCAGGAAACCCAGCCAGCTGAATGTGGCTGTAAAGAAGCTTCAGGAGACCAGCAGAAAGGAGATACAACTAAGAACATAAAAGGTTAGGATTTTATGAAAAAACATGTCAAATGTTTAGGATAAACAGTTTAGCAAACCACATGCAATTGATTAAGGGTTTATGTCTACTTTAATGTATTTTCTGGAGGAAGAGAATTAAATTATTTTCTGTGGTGCAACCATAAGTGTCAGTTAGCCATTAATATTATTATTATTATTATTACATTGAGTTTATATAGCGCCAAAGGGTTTGCTCAGCGCTGTACAATAGAGGGGGGGAACAATACATGAAACAGTACAGCAACTACAAACAGCACACGAGGGGTTAGAGGGCCCTACTCTTTCGAGCTTACAATCTAGGAGGGAGGGGGTAGTGGTACAGGAGGAAGTGGCTATGGGGGATGGAGTGGTAGGAGGAATGATGGAGAACGGCTGTTAGGTGAGGGTGGGGTAGGCTTCCCTGAAGAGGTGGGTTTTGAGGGAGCGCCTGAAGGTGAGGAGGGAAGGTGACAGTCTGATGGATTGGGGTAGTGAGTTCCAGAGGATGGGGGAGGACCTGGAGAAGTCTTGCAGACGTGCGTGGGGGGAGGAGACCAGGGAGCAAGATAGAAGGAGGTCCTGTGAAGAGCGAAGGGTACGGGTAGGGTGGTACCTGGGAATCAGGTTGGTGAGGTAGTTAGGGGCAGTGTTGTGAATGGCATTGATACTTAGTAGGATCAGCTGTATTAATTGTGGTACCTGTTCACTTAGAGAACCAAGCAATAAGTTTCTTTTAAAGGCCCTGTCTCATAGGGGTCTAAAAATAAAGCAGAAAATATGACTTTATCAAAAACAAAAATTTGTTTTTGATAATGTTTACTTGCAATATGATTTTGTTATCAATCTATAGTAAAAAAAAAAAAAACAACAACTATTTCAGTGTTAATAAATAAAAAAAATTGCTAATGTAGATAAAATATATGCATTGTATTCTATCATTCGTCCTGTTTAAAATTATACTAAAATTATGATTTTGCTACAATGCATTGCAAGTGTATTTCAATTTTTTTTTAAAAAGGGCTTTTTTTTTTTTTAAATGTTGGGCTTCTTTTTTATTGTGATGCTAAAAAAAGTAAATAAACAAAATGTGAAAATTGTTATTGTTATTAATGGTTGGAAAAACAAAAATAAGCAAAAAGTAAAATAATACTCATGAAAATAATAGATGCATAAGAAAGAGTTAATTAGTACTGATTATGATAAACTATAGGATTAGTAAGGGGTTAGATAGAAATACATTTTTAATTAAAGAAAAAAGCTTTTTTCTTTTACTTTTTAGGTTACTTTCCAGAAGTATGGCCATATCTATTTTGGCTATACTTCTCTTAGGAATCACAGGAGTGCAGTTCATTCTGCATTCATTTAACTCATTTTCAGCTGATAGCAGGCTAAAGTCAGCTGTCGGCTGACAACAGAGGGCTGTTCCAGGCTCTGAAAAGATCCTGATCAATTGTTTGGGATCCACCCAGATGCCTGGACCGGCAGCTGGCTCAGCCTCTCAGTGAGCTTCTGAGAGCCTGAGCCAGCCTTTCCCACTCCCTCCACAATGAGTGCTGGAGGGGCATTACAGAGAGCCAGTGACTGACAGTCACGGGCTCTCTGCTCACTGAAGACAGAGAACTGAGAGCTCAGCTGTGTTTGATCACTCAATTCTCGGTTTTCGAAGCAGCGGCGGACAGATACAGCATCGGGTTGATGCTGCATCCGCCTAGGTGAGTAATTAGGTTTGTTTTTTTTATATACATACTGTATTTTTAAAACCTGTATTTCTTTTTTTATCTGACATCATATGTAGATCAAAGGTCATCTCTTTCACCTGCAAATTAATAAAACATAGATCCAAAAATTATAATGTTAGTAGTTCTCTATCTCTCCTCTAAACAGAGTTGAGAAGCATTTACATACTTTGTATTTACACAGCAATTCCCAGCTGTCATTTTAACAGCTAGAAGTTGATTGCAAGTGTGAGAGATAGCTGCAATAAGGCAGAAGATCAAAGCACCCTACACATGCCTTGTGTACTTTGATGAAGTTTTTTTGGGGTTTGGTCCCAGTTTCCAGAATTGATTAAAATAGAGAGAAACAGCATAAATCGATGATATTTGCTTTATTTAATAAAATGTGTTTTCAATTTTTTTTATTCTTTTTGCATCTTGTTTCTGCTATCTTCTCTGGCATCTTTCCATCATGTCTGGTTTACAAGCATCTACTGCAGCTTCTACTGTGTATCATTGGTCTTGACCGGCTACCTGATGGTGACAATAGATGCACCATGGCTGTATAATTGTGTCAGGGCGGCCACTTGTAGTCGGAGCCTGGAGCACATGTGACATGAATGACAACATAGAAGCACAACTAAGAGACAGTTGTCACCTTTTATAAGTGGAAGTGCCTGAACAAGAGCCTTCATGACAGGATGACCATATTTTCTTTTAATGGAAGCTGCAGATTAAAAAAGACTGAAAATACCTTTTTTAAAATGACATTAACATGGTTAAGCTTACAGTATATCTACTTTCAACACATTGGTGAAAGTTACAACCACTACTAGGTTTTGTTTTTTGTCTCTACTAGTTTTTTTTTCTGTCTGTGACCCAATGGGGAGCTTTCTCCTTGCTTCCTGCCCTGATACTGCTGTCACTTGGAAGAGAGGGAAATTCCTTCAACAAGGACACAAACAACATGAAACCATCTATAACCTAACCACACTCTTTCTCTGACCTAAAATAAATATTTCTCTTTCAAGGACTGGTCCATTTCATTGATTCCTTTTCTTGCTCAGTGTAACTGTAATAAGTAATACTGAAACTCTACAAAAAAAATCACAATTTTTCTGCCTCTTTTCATATTAATATTACACAATAAATGTAGCAATTTGTCTTGTAAAGGCAGCCGCTAACAGACACAGCTGCTCTAATTATCCCTATTGTGCTGCGCGGCTTGCGGCTCGATGTCACCACTCAGCAAGTGAAAAATAAAGCTGAATTTCTCAGCTACAGCTTATATGGACTATGCATGCATGTGTTTTTTCTGTTCCTAGTCATCCTTTTTTTTTTTTTTCAGGACAATGGTAAGCAACATAATGCATTCAATACCTGGTATTAGAATGTGTGGCAGAAATATTATGGCTTTTCTGATCATGCATAAATAAGTAGACCTTACAATTGTAGGTGAGGAATATCTTCATGATCATCTGCATAAGAACCGGTTGATGTAACCTGTATGTATACAAAATATCTATTTATATTTCACAGAAAAATCTTCTGATCATTGTCCATTTAGAATTTATCCATTTTAAACATAAAGGAATAGGACATTTTTTTTCAGATTGTCATGAATATACTTATCTGTTATTAGCAGCTATCCACATATATCATACATTTTTGTAAACATCCCTATAAATAAAATGAATTTAAAGCCGAACTCTAAAGGAACTGTATATCTGTCCATTCTGTTCTGAGATTTACAAAACTATACCACAGCAGAGCCCTGTGACTAGATAGTGAATTGAGAAGGAATACAATGTTGAGCTCATCTTTCTGTCACTCTGCTCTCTCATCCTACCAGCATGTTCTTTGTTAATGCATGAGCACTGCAGCACAACTAATACTTTATCCCTATGCTTTGATTATTAACGTCAAAAGACAGCCAAGCCACTAATATTTTCACAAGGAGAAGTCTGTATTAGTAGCCTACCAGCATTGCATGACAAGCTGCAAGAAGAGAGCAGCAACCTAAAACTAGAGATAAAAGTGTACGCATAGCCGAAATGTTTCTTTTTAGCTTTGTATAAAGTTTTTGTGTTGTTCGTTCCACGTTGGGCAGATTTTCCTATACTTCCTGTCCCTGAGATGCAGCAGGAAGTGACATTAAATCATTTTCATTCTCATAATTTGTAACCAACTAAAATGATTTTGCATTACTTTAAGTTTCAATGACAATAGTTTCCAGGATAAATAAAGAAGATGAATGTATCTGGGAAGCAGCAAGACAGTGATAAAAAAATTAAAAAGGGGTTTCAATATTTTGTTACTCTATCCAGACTATGCACCTTCTGGATATGCAAACATACTCTATCCAGACTATGCACCTTCTGGATATGCAAACATACTCTATCCAGACTATGCACCTTCTGGATATGCAAACAACTTAACTTTCTAAAACCAGCTACAGTAGTTTGAAATATAAATATAGTCATGGCCAAAAATATAGGCACCCCTGCATTTCTGTCAGACAATGCACCACTTTGTCCAGAAAAATTGTTGCAATTACAAATGTTATGGCATTCTCATATTTGTTTCTTTTGTTTTTATTGGTATGACACAAAAAAGTGGAGAAACAAAAAGCCGAATCTGACACATTCCACGCAAACCCCCAAAAATGGACTGGAAAAAATTATTGGCACCTTCTCAAAATTGTAAGAAATAATTGCATTCCAAGTTTATGATGCTCCTGTAATTTGTAATTAAACTCACCTGTATCAGTTAACAAATGTTAATGTTCCTGTGTCCATTGGGCGCAACATTTTCAGGAAGTTTACAGACCATGGCACTCTAGTTAATCTCCCTGGATGTGGACAAAAGAGAAAAACTTGATCAAAGATTGCAACAAAGGATTGTTTGAATGGTGGATTAAGAACCTCAATCAACTTCCAGACAAATTCAAGCTGACCTTCAGGCACAGGGTACAACTGTGTCAGCTCACACTGTACATCGCAATCTGAATGAAAAGGGACGCTATGGTAGGAGACTCAGGAGGACCCCACTGCTAACACAGAAACATTAAAAACAGATTGGAGTTTGACAAAAATTACTCAAGGAAGATACAATCCTTTTGGGAAAATGTGCTGTGGACAGACTAAACAAAATTACAGCTTTTTGGTAAAGCCCATCATTCTATGGTTTTCAGAAAATGAAATGAGGCCTTTAAAGAAGAGAATACAGTCCCTACAGTCAAACATGGTGGTGGTTCACTAATGTTTTGGGGTTGCTTTGCTGCTTCAGGCACTGGATATCTTGACCGTGTATATGGCATTATGAAATCTGAAGACTATCAAAGAACTCTGGGGTGCAATGTAGGGCCCAGCGTCAGAAAGTTGGGTCTCCATCAGAAATCATGGGTCTAACAGCAGGACAATGACCGAACACACATGTCAAAAAGCACCCAGAAATTGTTTAGGACAAAGCACTGGAGAGTATTGAACTGGCCAGCAATGAGTCCAAATCTCAATTCCATACAGCATCTATGAATTTTGATGCCTCTACTGTCTCATACACTTCAACTCCCCCTGCTTCCCCCTTCCTGTTGCCCTTTTATCTTGCTCTTTCCTTTTGTCCTCCTCTGAGGGTGAAGAAGGCTTGGAATTAACATGTTAACCCACTCTTCTCCCCAACCCCTCCTTTCCTTTTTCTTTTTCTGTATCGGTGGTTGAAACCACTTATTTTGGATACTCTTTCTTCTTTGGGCTGCTGCATTACTATAGATGTTACTGCTTGGTTCAAGTATCACCCTGCTGATGACTTATTTTGTATAAAGTCAATTTTCTCATGCTCTGTATTATGACTAACCATACTTTGCGCTTTTTTATTTATTGAACTCATATTATCCTTGTCATAATTGTGTAAGTAGGTTTTACCCAAAAAGTTTGAATACCTTTATAGAAGTCCCCACCTATACTACTATTTTCCATAACCCTCTCTTATAAGTTTCCAAAAACACACAATGGAAGATTGCTATCCTATGTAAAAAACTGTCTCCCTTTTCTAAAATAGCGTGTCCAAAGTCTATCTCTACTTCACTCAATACAACAAATTCTCACCTGCAAAGTAAGAGTCTAAATAATTACACCTCCTGCTGCCTGCCATTGTAATATAGAAATAGTCTCCTGGAGTCTCTGCAGAAATTGGCTCTTCAAGGAAATGTCAATCTCCTGTGTCCATCCACTGTGTTCAGTTGTTCCTCCCAAGAACCCTAATGTCACTACTGAACACATGACTGATGGATTAGTCAAATTTCATCTCCATATTGTGACTTCTAATCATACAAATCATGTACAAACTGCACAACATGAATGTAAAACAGTCACAGCAGCCCCATTTTAACCACAAAAACAAAATAACACCACCCAGATAAATTACACAACAACTGCTGGTTATTAGAGGGTCCTTGGTGTCTGCTAGTCAGAAGACTTGATCCAACCTTGTCCATGGCTGCACCCCATTGGCTCAAGTACAGCTAAAAAAATTCACAATTTCTGACTTCCCAAGTTACCGAGACCTTTGTTAAAAGAACCAATACCAAGGGAAAAGCACCATATCACCAGATGGGTCCCCTGCTTTGTAACCTTCTCACTTATTCATAGACCCCCAAGGATCTCCTAACCTGACACGCTGCCATAACAATTCCACTGTAATCCAATCTGTTATCATACAGAATGTGCAAGAAGGTGAGTGGTATAACTTTCTTCTCATGTCCACCTTCTGGAATGAGCTCCCTACAGCCCCCCACAGATCTTACTCCTGCAGATCCTTCCTGCCACCTGACTCTTGACTTCCAATCAGGTAAGACTTCTTTCTTTTACATTGAACATTTAACTTTAACACTTTTCTGGTGACTATTTCATACCATAGTCATGCAGTTAATTTTATTCCTACTGATCTGTTTTTAGTGACATGTTTAAAATATATAATAGTTTTAAAAATAGACAGTGCTTTAGCAAACTAAATGCCTACATCTACTTTAAGGCCCACAAATATGATTTAGATCAGAGAGAAAGATGAGTTGTCCAAAGACTACAGACGGAATACAAAATAAAAATTATATTTTTAACAGTAAACAGCAACAGAAAATTCAATTAAAGTCTAAAAAATGTATACAGTTATATTTTGGAAATGTAAATGCATTCAGTGCTTGGAAAAAATGTAAATGACACTTCAATGATATGTTGAATCCCACAGACTTGTTCAGTTGCCACAAAGGAAGTTTCAGTGAAGACGTATTAAGAACATGACACTGAAGCAAAGGTCTGGTTCAGTGAGTTTTCTGTATATGCAGAACCCTCTTATTTCTAGAAGAGAAAAACTAACCAAAAACAATGTATTCCCCCAAGATTTTTGTAAGTCACAGATATATCACTGAATGATGTTTCCTGCTCATTCTCATTTCATGAGCATCTGATCTACCTCTAAGCACAAAAAACACTTAGATGTTCTGAGCATAAACAAGAATTAAAAAAAAAAAACAATACATAAAAAACACAAGAGAGGTGCGTCAGAAGATTCCTGTGGGATATTGTTCTTGTGATGACGCATGGTTTCTTACATACCTTGAACTGCATATAACCTTATGGTTCATATTTTGTTTATGATTCAAAAAATTCTGCCTAATATTACTTCTACAGATTTAGCATCTATTGCTGAGAACAAGCTGTCCTTAAATCTTATTTAACATCACAATGCACAATTTACTCTCTCTTGCTCAGCAGTTTAACTATTCTGCCTCCAGCAGGGAATTTGATTATGTTGTCCTCCCTGCAATATTAAATTTAGCCACTAGCTGGTGCCCAGAATAAATTTACAGTTTTGCAGAAGCTGGAGAATTTTTAACTAATAAGAGCTTACATCATCCGTCATTCTGAGAAAATGAAACAGGTGCATCCTGGGAGCTTAGACTCCATCTTAAAATTAAGGGAGAAGAAGCCAGCCATCATCCTTGCAGCACATGTTGGTGGACTAAACCTACATTTCCTATAGGCAGAATTGCTGATGAGCATGGACTTATTCCCATCTGTAACCTAGCTATTTCATTGTGTTTTTGTATGTTTCATACAGTGATTGTATGTACTTGTATTTCTCATCTGTTTTTCCCAGTTTCACCCACCCTGTTATGTTAATAAAGCTTCAAGATTACATTCAGTCTGGCTTGTTGCTGAATAGCAGAGTTTAGGGGCATGTTGAGTTACACACAGGGAAACATGTAGCAAGGACAGAACAATAACTATAACCATAGCAGCCAATGTGGTCAAAAGTAATTCCTGACAAGGTATATCCACAGCAGTGGTCCCTAACAGACTATGTTGTTACAATCTGGGATTAGGCTGGAACTGCCTGAGCTGTGTTGAGGGACAGTGCATGCATGGTTGTCTCAGAGAGTGCTGGCTGCAAGGACTGTACACTGCTGTTCTAGAGATATGCTGTGCCAGATACCTGGTGTTCTAGAGATCTGCTGTTCAAGAGGCCTCATGTTCTAGAGATCTGCTGTTTCTGAGACCTGGTGTTTTAGAGGTCTGCTGTTCCAGAGACCTGATGTTCTAGAGCTCTGCTGTTCCAAATACCTGATGTTTCAAAGACCAGCTGTTCCAGAGACCTGATATTTCAGAAACCTGGTATTCCAGGAGTTCTGCTGTGAGGCTGTGCTGTTGGCAACCTGTATTGGGTTACAGCGAGTGCAGGGTGACTCTGTGAGGGAAAGACTGTTGCAGAGGACATTGACGTGTCATTTTAAGTGGTGAGAGGTCTCTGGCTATTTGTTCCTGCTTTACCATGTTAACCATTGGGAGTACAAATACTCCCTGTCTCCCTGTTGGGAAGGAATGCTCTAACCAAAGTTATAGGGCTGACACCAGCTGACTGTGATCAGAATCCACTGCCCAGTGGTTTAGAGAGGGAATCCTAAGTAATAATTAGACCCCTTAGCCTACCTCTTTGAACTATACAGTGGCATCTATGAGTTGTGCTCATTACATTTCTGTGTTTAACATAGTTGTAATATATTTCAGTGAATTACTTTCTGTCTGTTGCCTATTCTTAACTTTTTGCAGGGCAATATAACCATTAGAAACCCCAGGTGTGTTGGTGAATTCAGGTACTACCCGATCCGTCTCTCACCTCTACAAGCAGAAGGACCCAATCAACCAGCAGTGCCTCCAGGGTAGTGCTACAAATGCTAAAGCACTGTATAGGTTTTATCGTCAGTAGAAAATCCAAATCTGTTATTAAATGAACTTTTGTAATTGAAATTGAGCTTGCTATAACATAAACTTTAAATTGGGCTTGAACAGCAATCTTTAAAGTGTTTTTTTTAATAACCAACATGTTATACTTTCCTGCTCTGTGCAATGGTTTTGCACAGAGTGGCTCAGATCTTCCTCTTCTGGCACTCTGGATTCTTCCTCTTCTTCATGTACCTCTATAGGAAGCTGCTCGGCCTGATCCAGAGCAGCTCTGCATGTGTCTATTGTGGCCCGCCCCTCACTTTCTCATCACTGGATTTGATTAACAGAAGCGGGCGCCAATGGTTCCTTCTGCTCTCACTAAGTCCAGTGAGAGAGAGAGAGAGCAGCACCACTGCTCTTGAGTACAGTTCTGAATCGAGACTGGGCTCAGTTGAGTATTTGGGGGGGCTGCACATTAAAGGTTTGTTACCTTAACAGAGCAGAGCATGCATTAAGGTAAAAAACCTGAGGCCTTTACAATCACTTTAATGCCCCCTCTTTTCAACTAATCAGTCTGCATAAGCCAAACTGCCCGTACGTATTTTGGCAAGAAAATGTTTACTTTTGGCAAAAACAAAGCAAAGGTTCACTTTAGATTTTTTTAAATATAACACTTAATATTTAATGTACATCATCAGATTCAACATTTGTAGGCCACAGCCTGGCCTTGACATACTAAAAAATAAACATTTTATTATCTACTAATAGAATTATTTGTAAAACTATAGAATAAAGTGTCCGACAATAATTCCCTTAGCTGTAGCTCATTTTTTATTACTGAGCTCTTACCACAGTTCTGGGTTTCTAAACATCACCCAAGAGAAAGCAAGTGATGTGGATGGTCAGAGCAAAGATAAAGAGACAAGCAGGTTGTGCAGATTCCAGCATGGTGCATCACAGCTTTAACGAACATTGATCTGTATAGCAGATAAAATTGAACCAGAGCTCGAAACTGCAGATGAGATATTAAACCAGCCCCAGAGACTTCATTATGGTCACAAATAATCAAAGGAACATTATTATGTACAACAAGCAGCAGTACAATTTCTCTTACAAGAACAGGTTTAGTGAAGTGACAAGCCTTGTTTTGTGGAATAATATTCAGAATGCTAACTATAGTTTGTACTGAATTTAAAGCTGGACTTCAGGCATGTTTAAAAGACACAAATTAATGCAGCTCTAAATTCATTAATACATCATGAAATTAATTTTTTTGCATGCAAGTGGTGTAAATACAGTATTTGAAATTGTCTTGCTATTAGCCTCTTGCATTCACTGTACAACTGAGCTCAGACTGGGATATAGAGAAGCCACTCCCAGAATTAGGTAGGGGCAAGATCTGTTAGCACTTGTTTTCAGAAGACGTTTGACAGGCTGTAATCAACAGCAGGAATAATTTTTGCTACGTCACACTGTTAAGGATCATGGTCATGACATATGTACCCACCCCTCTGCTGCCTTTTTAGCTTAAAGGGGAGCAGTTGGAGGGGTGGTAATGTGCCATTGAGTGCCCCCCTAAACCACACGTGTAAATGAGACCTAATTGTTTTTTCTAATTGCAGTAGAGAAAAGTCAGGTCTTCAACCTGGCTGAGCTGTCTTTGACTTGCTGAAATGTTGCTGCAGTAAAGCAACTATGCTGTTTTTGCTGTTCACCTATGCATGTCCTTTAAGAAACCTACTATAGCTGAATATAAGAGGGACAGGCTCAACTGCTAGTGGCAGCAGTAAACCATGCATGAGACAAGGAGACCAAGGAGGTTTGTTCTACACTTTTGTACAGCAAATCCATTACATAAAAAAGCAAAAACTCTTCTTGTCTGAACCACTAACTAAATCCAGGTCAGTTCTTGACTAACAGGATGAACCTACTGAGTTCCTCAACACAAACAAGCAGCATTTGACCTGTTGTAGCATTGGTTGGGAGGTGTAGTGATAAATAGTGTGCTTGTACACTATATTGCCCAAAGTAGTGGGACTCCCCTCCAAATCATTGAATTTAGGTGTTCCAATTGCCTCCATGGCCACAGGTGTATAAAATCAAGCACCAAGGCATGCAGACCGCTTCTACAAACATTTGTGATAGAATGGGTCGCTCTCAGGAGCTCAGTGAATTCAAGAGTGGTACCGTGATAGGTTGCTACCTGTGCAATAAGTCCAGTCATGAAATTTCCTTGCTACTAAATATTCCACGGTCAACTGTTAGTGGTATTATAACAAAGTGGAAGCAACTGGGAACAACAGCAACAAAGTGGTAGGCCACGTAAAATGACAGAGCGGGATCAGCGAATGTCGGCAACTGTATGCAGAGTCAGTAGGTAAAGACCTCCAAACTTCATGTGGACTTCAGATTAGCACAACAACAGTGCATAGAGAGCTTCATGGAATGGGTTTCCATGGCCGAGCAGCTGTATCCAAGCCTTACATCACCAAGTACAATGCAAAGATTTGGATGCAGTGGTGTAAAGCACGCCGCCACTGGACTCTAGAGCAGTGGAGACATGTTCTCTGGAGTGACAAATCATGCTCCTGTGACTGGCAATCCGATGGGCGTGTCTGGGCTAGACAGTTGCCAGGAGAATGGTACTTTCCTGACTGCATTGTGCCAAGTGTAAAGTTTGGTGGAGGGGTGATTATGGTGTGGGGTTGTTTTTCAGGGGTTGGGCTTGGCCCCTTAGTTCCAGTGAAGGGAATGCTTAAGGTGTCTGCATACCAAGACATTTTGGACAATTTCATGCTCCCAACTTTGTGAGAACAGTTTGGGGATTGCCCTTTTTGCTCCAACATGACTGCACACCAGTGCACAAACAAGTTCCATAAAGACATGGATGAGTGAGTTTGGGGTGGAGGAATTTAACCGGCTTGCACAGAGTCCTGAACTCAACCCAATAGAACACCTTTGGGATGAATTAGAGCGGAGACTGCCAGGCCTCATCAAACATCAGTGCCTGACCTCAAAAATGCGCTTCTGGAAGAATGGGAACAGTTTGGGGATGGCCCCTTCCTGTTCCAACATGACTGTGCACCAATGCAATAAGTAAGGTCCATAAAGACATGGATGAGTGATTTTGGGGAGGAGGAACTTGACTGGCCTGTACAGAGTCCTTACCTCAACCCAATAGAACACCTTTGGAATGAATTAGAGTGGAGACTGCAAGCCAGACCAGGTCTCATCAAACATCAGTGCCTGATCTCACAAATGCACTTCCTGAAGAATAGTCAAACATTCCCATCGACACCCTCTTAAACCTTGTGGACAGCCTTCCCAGAAGAGCTGAAGCTGTTATAGCTGCAAAGGGCGGGCCAACTCAATATTGAACCCTACGGACTAAGACTGGGATGGCATTTAAATTAAAGTGCGTGTAAAGGCAGGCGTCCCAATACTTTTGGCAATATAGTGAATTTCAACTAAAACACCTTGAGAGCTAAAGAAATAAAACATTTATATGGATGCTGAACTTCTATAAAATGGCTATCGCATTTGAAGGGTTTTGAAGTAATGGAGGTGGTGGTTGGATTCAGTTTCTGGCCTCCCTCTTCCTCTGAGCCCAGAGGTCTGCACTTTTTGATCCATAGCCTTTGCAGCTATTGAATAATATATTTAAATGAATTATTTTGTGCTTGCTGTTTAGCTTTAAGAAAGAGAAATATAGGTGGAATATAATATATTTTGAGAGGAGTCAGAGGACACTTTAAAATTCAGGAAACATATTTTTTCTCTTGTTTGGTGGAACTAGAGAAATGTACTTCTATACAGTAAGTAAAGCATATGCTGCCTCTGACAGCAGATTCTGGCATTCGTTTTTACTAAAATAATTACAAAAGGGGCAGAGCTTGTGAAGAAGATTATCATTATTTTCCTGGGCTTAGGGCTTCTTGATGTCTAAATACAGCCTTGGAGACAGGTTTCAAATTCACTCTACCACAATTTTATAAAAGCTGCAAACTAAAGAAAAGGGCAATGCTTAGCTTCTCTGCCGGCCTCCTTTACAGCTTACTGTTTTCTCCAAGACTACAGGTACATTTTAAAGTTTCTCTATGTCCTGTCAGTAGTAATAATGTACTTGATATTTAAGATTTTGATAGCTATTCATGTTTGACTGTTAAAGAATTACACAGTGAAATAAATTATTGACTGATCCTAAAATACATGTAGGAATATGTCATCAGAACCTTATGTTGCCATAGAAACATTCTCATTTAAGCTCTCAAGTATACATTTTAAAATTTCTTTTGATTTAATGCACAAATATACTTTATGTGAACATCAACTGCAAGAATGCGTTTTAGCACAAAATGTGAATGTAAAGAATAAAAGATAAGGAGGAAGAAATATACAAAGATTATCATTGACAAGTGCAGGAATAGCCATGAAAACACATAAAAGTTGTAGGAAACAGCTATAGGACACTATAGATTATATGTAAGATACAGCTAAGAGTATTGCAGAACAACATGCTGATATTCAAATACATATGTGGGCAAAATAAACAAAAATATTTATTACATCTCTGCAAAGCGAAAGGGGATGAGAGACAGCGCACACTACTAGCTCAACAAGTGAAGAGGAATCTGAAAAACCTCAGACTTCAACTCCTCTTAAACCACACCCCTCTGATGCATTTTATCCCACCCACCAGGGCTTAGTCCTTCCTTAGGTGAAGGAGTGGAGCAAGACAATTCTATTTTTTTTTTTTTCATTTAAAAATGGTATTGATTTCAACAAAGAGGTGATACAGAGTAAAAGCATTTAGAACTGCTGTAATTACATTTCTGAGCAGATGACTTTCAGGTAACACACTATAGTCATATAAACAGTATGCGCACCAGTAAGAGATGGCATGCATCCTGACCCGGGTATCAACCAAAACAAAGATAGAAAAAAGACAAAAAAAGAGAGCTACATAATGTACGTTGAAGCAATTCCAGCCAAGTATTGGCAAGACAATTCTATTTATACATTATCAGACAAACGTGAAACAACATTGACTGTAAAAGCAACACATGGAAATAGTGCTAAAAAAGCATCAAAGCTGTCTCCCAACAATGATGTAATCAGATTTTGATGGCAATTTTTAAATATGGAAAATTAAAATAAATTAATAAAAATATAGAAAAATAGAATTGAAAAAACTGAGAATTATTTACTGAGTGTGTTTCATTATAATTAAATACAAGATTAAAGTTTATTATTTGGTAGTTGAAAATAAGGAAAAAGAAAAAAAACCTGTGTACTTTATTAACAAAGCTAAAAAAAAACTTTAGCTTTGCTAATAAAGTACAAAGTTATTTTTTTTTTTTCCTTTTTTTGGATTAGCTGCTTTTCAACTGCCAAATAATAAACTTCATGCAATCTTGCAGGTAATTATGATTGGACATTCACACTTATTTCAAACCAAATCTTATGCAAATAACACACGAATCTTGGGTGAAAGTTGTGTGAAAAAATGATAGATACCCATATGTATGGGAAATGACACTTGGGTGATATAGTTTTTTGGAGGGTTTCCTACATTATTAGGAAATAACTTAAGACACCCTGCTAGAGATGTCACTGAGATTATAGAAAGCTGTTTCTCTCTGCAAGATAGCATGAAAAATTTCACCCTGTCCTTACATTCAGGTGGTTTATATTTAGAAAAAAAGAATAAAGATGCTTTCAAACCACAAATTATCTTGCTGCTAGGTCTGTTGCACATGAGAGTAAAAAATGCTGAGTTCTTTTTTTTTATCTGAAATGAGATGCATTGTTGTCTATGGGGCTTTGCACACAGCTGAGTAAAGATCTGTAATACAGCATTGAGTAAAGAGCAGTAAAAAGAAATAACATAGAAAATTCTTAATTTGAATGCAGTAATTTACTAATTTTGACCCCTTGCACACTAGCATCGTAAGTATAATAATGAGAATATTACAGTACATGTAAGATGGGAAAACAGCTCTTTGTTTGAAAACTGTTTGGAGTAAATCAAATGTTTTGACTCTCATTCTGCGGTTTTGCCACAAGATGTCACTGTTTTTCTAACACAGCCTCAGACTGCATAGATACTTCTATATTCATGAAGAGGTGGGGTTTTCACACAGGAGTGGAGTGAACTGGAAGAGGAGACAGCAGCCATGCTTTGGAGAATGGGGCTGTGTGTGAGCTGAGAATCCGATGCCATCCAGGTGTGAGAACATCCCTCCGTAATCAGAAATGCAGCTAAGTGAAGCTGATGGTGTTCAAGACGCTGATCCTGTTCAGAGAAAGGAAGATTGCTGCCAGGAATGCTGATGAGATTGCTGCTTGTTGGAGAGACATTTGTTCTGTTCAGAGTCACCAGCGGATGCAAAGCAGACCCGTGTCGGTAAGATTGTGCACGCACCTCATTTCAGTGTTGGCGCCTTGAGACTGAGACAGGCCTATAGTTAGTTAGTTAGGGTCTCTGTTTGTGTCAGGCCACAAGTGTTGTTACTGATCATTGGAAGGACTCCACAACTTAAAGTGACATTTCACATTGGAGAGCTGATAAAATCCCACAAACTCAAGCCAGACTGGCGTTTTGCTCAGAAGGAATACTCAGGCACATGCTGCAGGACCAGTTATGGGAGGGGGAATACTGTAGATTTGTGTAAGATTGTAAGCTGTTGTGCTGCACCGCAGGCTAGCCCATACCATACACCCATACACTGATTCCTGCTCTTTTAGGGTAATAACGGGTAAGGTGTGGCAGCTTAGTTGTGCCCGCCAGTAGGTAAATTACTTCACTTTCTACCTTCATCCATCAGAAGGCGCTGTGCTGGGCAGCACAAGGGTCTCAGCCTTTGGGCTGGGTGTATGTAAATTTATTGTATGTTTCCAGCATTTGTGGTTGTGTTTATTTGCCACATCTAAGTAAAATTCTGTTGTTGCAAAAGCTGGTGTCAGGGTTGCTTTCCTCGTTCGTGACTTCACTGTATCCTGGGAGCCCACCCCGGTACACGGCTTGCATACAGGCAATAAAGAACAATTTTACTTGTCTATACTCGCCTATACTCAACATTACCCAGGTCTTTACAGTTCCTGAGTAAACATCAGTAAATGAATACACCCGTGTGCAAGGGACCTTAACAATTGGATAATTAAAGGTATGAGCCAACATCTTATTGGAGTCGTTAGGTGCCATAATAGTTCGCATGGGTATATGATGGTTACAGAATAAGCTGTCATTTTACAGGACCGCTTGTATTCTCTGGTGCAAGTGTTGTTCCCTCATGATGTTACCATGCAATATGATGGTTTGTTAATACCAGGTTTAATTGTCTTTAGACCTTTAGGTAGACATCCAAAGCTCAGCATGGAAATGAGACTTCATCATTTTCATCTACCAAAGAACTGAAGGCTTCACTTCTGATGAATGGTGCATAATCCTACTACATGCGGTTAAGGATTTTTTTGACAGTATAGCATATTTGTCATAGACACAAATATTTAATTATAAGGATAAGACATTTCAATTCCTTTAACCTGTTCCCGACAGAAATCTGTAGATTACAATTCTCAGGCACAGTGCCCATGTGCAAGAACAAAAGAAACAGAATATATTGATAGTATAGTAGGTAATTAAAAGTTATTATGAATAAACTTAGTAAGCAAATGTAATCATGACGACAAGACTCGGTCAGCATCTGGAAAAGAACACATGCTGGGGCCTACCTCTGGAGATTAAAGGAGAAGTACAGCCAAAGGTCTTTTGGCTCTTTTGGTTTGTTCTGCACTTCTGTGACCCATGTTCAGCTGCCAGTGGGCTGAAGCCTGCTGTTGGCCTACGTCAGTCAGCGTGTCCAGGCTGGGGAAAGATCCCAACTTCAAAGTTGGGATTCACCCCAGAGTCTGGAACAGCACATGGCTCAGCCTCTCAGCAATCTGCTGAGAGCCTGAGCCAGCTGCTCCCTCCCCCTCCACAGCCCAACACTTCAGTGAGCCCTGGAGGGGCAGAGCAGACAGCGGCTGTGAGAACTCATGTGATCACTGACTTCTCACCATTAGAGCCAGCGAGGGACCAATGCTGCATCCACCTAGGTAATTATGTTTTTTTAAAAAAAGGAAACCCCATACTTCTCTTTTAATGGTTGTTTTTATATACAGAGATTGTACCCCTTTTTTATTACACGGTACTATAATTTTTTATCAGAGCCTACTTGCATATTTCTTAATTTAGAGTGCCTATAACTATTTTTTTACATACTGCCCATGTTATCACATTTCTGACAAAGATGGTCTCTCACTAGACATGTGCGTTTTGTTTTGTAACAAATCACTACTCATCCAAAAATGTCATTTTCAGAGATTCAGATGTATGCAAATTTCTGAATGTAAATTAATTTGAAAAAAGTTATACCGAAATTAAAGAATGCATTCATTTCATTTGTTTCATTCAGATGACGTCACATAATTGGATAGTATTTTAGGCCCATGGGAAATTTTGTTTGATAAATTGGATTTTAGTAAATTTGTGATTTAGATTGAATTTTCTAATTGTCACAGTCAGTCAGTTCAGTTCCACAGTAATGCAATTCTTAGGTTTGAAAAATTCATGACCACCGAATTTTGCATTATTTATTCTATTGCTCCTGAAAATATCAAATCCTTCCTAACAGTTTTGATATATGAATATGGAATCAACCCAAAATACACAGCAATTTTCCAAAAAACAAATCCCAAAAACAAATCCGTTCAACGTAACAAATATGATGATACAAATTTATTGAATGAACAAATGCACCCAAAATTAAACGAAAATTTCTGGCATGCACATGTCTACCGATCACATGAGGTTTATTTACAAATAAACTTGCTGGCTTCAGCCATCACTTACAGGGAGAAAGAAGCTTATTAAAAGCTGCGGCTGGCAGACTGCAACTCTCAGTTAAAAACATTATTTGAAAGAAAAAAAAGATAAAAAAGCAATTGGCCAAAAATATATAAAAAAATTATTGGTCATTTGTCAGGTTAAAAAACATGCAAAGAATTTATTGAAATAGTAGCTTAAATAAAGGTTAACATGTCCTTAAAAACAGTGTAAAGATTGTTAATCAGTAGGCAAATCAGTAATCATCATATTGTCAACTTGACCTGATGAGGATGATTCAGATTTAGCCTGGGCATCTCGGCTACATTGAGCCCTGGTCATGACAGAGGGGTATATATTGTCCATATAAATAAGGAGACAAAATTGTCTTTAGCTACGTACATTCAAAACATGCCTTATTTAACAGTATACCTTCCGTTATCATCTCGGTAGAGTCTGCTAGAGTGTTCTCTCTTTTGAGTCTTAATTAAAGAACATCTTCAACCTACATATAAAAAACTAAAAGTAGCCACCCCCATTACTGTGTCTGTTTGATATTTTTTAAAACAAATACATACTAGTGAAAAGTATACCTTTATGGCGCTAATCCAAGCTATGGATGGAAGGAAAAGGATCACTCCACTGGCAAGTAAGAAGAGGGGAGCATGAGTCTGAGCAATTCCAGTGTCAGCCAATGCAAGTGAAGGGATGGACACTGCTCAACTGACCCAGGAGTCCAATGTTGAGGAATGACCTCGGCTACTGTTCTGGCCATGCCCATGATGAGTTTTGCCCCACCCACTGGGGCTAGGACCCTATAAACCTATAAACACTATTCATTTTTTCTGCATCTGACCACCAGTAAAAGGACACTTTGATGCATACTGCTGACTGCTATATATGAAGGG
Organism: Staurois parvus; assembly: GCF_062004578.1. Classification (NCBI taxonomy): domain Eukaryota; kingdom Metazoa; phylum Chordata; class Amphibia; order Anura; family Ranidae; genus Staurois; species Staurois parvus. The sequence goes on from NW_028318094.1 coordinate 3,833,161, forward strand.
GAAGGAGGGCAGGTCAGGAGGGGCAACTGCCATTGGGTGCATGTAAGAGGGTGTCAGATGGCAAACAATGCAGTTCTCTGTTTGACCACTAGACTGTGCCCTTTCCCTGAAGTATATAAATATGCAGTAGCTGCTGAGGGCAGTGGGAGTTGGAGTAATAGACATATCTTAGGCAGGGGGTAGAGAGTTCCTTCATTGGGCTACAACAGTTTCTTCCGGAATTGAGGGGCAACACTACCAAAATCAGGACCTGAGAGACCTTGAATTGTACCTATGCTCCTTTGATGCTACCTACAGAGTTTTCATGGGGAGATGCGGAGTGCCATCTGAGTGCATAAAGCAACAGGCACATGAAACTGGTAAAATGTGTAAGTGAATTCTGTTTTGGCCTAATTAAATGCTTAAATAATGTTTGTCTTGAAGACAATGACTCAATCATAATATACAGGAGAGTGGAAGGTACAGTCTGGCAGCTTTACCCTGGGTACTGGATGACCTGATCCTAGCACTGATTGTGCTGTAAATGACATAGTGCTGACCAAGGGCGGACTGACCATTCAAGCACTCGGGCACTGCCCGAGGGCCCGGGGTCAGTAGGGGGCCCCATGAAGTGCCCCTGGTACCTTTTTATAGGCTTTTTTGGGTGTGCTTTGAGTGTGGGCAAGGACACAGGGGCCCCATGATCCCCTATTGCCTGGGTGCCCCATGAGTTGTCAGTCCGCCCCTGGTGCTGACTACTGTATATTACATACTCCTGACCAAAGTGTTATTGTCTCAACAATTGCTGCTTGCTAAGTAGTGTCCTACAGTTTTAATGAAGTTCTTCTTAATGTAGGCTCAGACAAAGTGTTGGCTCTCTGTCCATACTTTTTTTATTTTTTAAAGACTTTAGTTGACAATAACTTGATTACTTTAATTTAAGTTTCTGTGTATCTATGAAACTCCCAATTGTGGTAAAGTGATTAAACATTATATTGTAGGTAAAAAGACTGTACAATACACATGTTGCATACACTGTATGCAGGCTCAGACTGTATTTAACCATGCCCTTTCAGATTTCTCCTCAGTTAGATACTTTGGAAGCAGGGAGGATATGAGGGTCTATAAGATTCCCTATGTTTCCATAAAGATTACCTGTCACCTTCCCAATGCATTCACATGGGGCATTGATAACCCTTTGTGATAGCAATGCAGTTAAATAAAAATAAATACATACATACATATAAACGTAATAACAATTTTAATAAAATATTAAAAAAACAAAAAAAGTTAACGTAGCCCCCACTGCCCTGTAGGCTGCGCCAACAAATGCTAAAACATGCTCAGGGTGCGTGTATGTAAACTACGGTAGCGCCAAACATGTGAGGCATCACTACGAATGTTGAGAGCAATAATTTCGGTACTAGATCTCAAAGAACTGTAAAGGCTTTTAAAGCGTCATCTATAGAGATTTTTTTAATTCATTGACTTAGTGCAGTTTTAGCTTTTATAGTTAGTAGAAATTTAAACAGAAATAAGTAAGTTTTTCTGCGTTTGTGTTTGCAAAAATATTGTTTTGATAAACATTCTGCAAACATCACGGGGCCTAAAAAATCTTGACTCTATCATTTTATACATGTTGTAAATTACATAGTCTTGACCAAAGTGATCATTATCTCAACAGTTCCTGGTTTTAATGAAATAAATAAAATTATTATTATTATTTTTCAATGCTGTCACCAGTCAGTATCCCTGATCACCACCACATCAGTCATATGATGACGCTGTACTGCACTGGGGACAGTATGTAAAAAAATAAAAGTGAAAAAAAAATTTACTTTTTTAATTTTCCAAAAATTTAGACAAAAAATTACAACTTTAAAAAACTCACCATGCCTCTTATTACATAACTTGGGGTGGCTGTTTTCCAAAAAGGGGTTATTTGGGGGGTATTTGTACCATCCTGTCATTTTAGGACCTCAAGAACTGAGATAGGCAGTACATCAGAAATGATCACTTTTCAGATATACAGTACATCCCATACTTTGTAGACTCTATACCTTTCACACAGACTAAGTAATATACATTGATTTGGGTTATTTTCACCAAAACAAATGTAGCAGAATACATTTTGTCTAAATTTAGGAAGAAAGATTATTTAATTGCAACATTTTATACCAGAAACTAAGAAAAATGCATGTGTGTGTGGGTCAAAACGGTTGGCATTATTTCGTTTATATACCAAAGAAATAAAAATAAGTGGTGATTAAAAAACACCAAAAGAAAGCTCTATCTGTCTAAAAAAATGATATCAATTTAATTTGGGTACAGTGTTTCATGACTGAGTATTTGTCATTCAAAGTGTGACTGCGCTGAATCTGAAAAATGGCCTGGGTAGGAAGAGGGTTAAAGTGTTAAATATTGAAGTGGTTAAGGTAGGCTAGGTCAGGCACAATGATGTCTTTTTATGTGCAGAAAGCATATGTAAGTGCAAGTTTTCATTTTTTAAAATGATCCTTTGTTCTGAGGTTTATGTGTGTCTGTGAGGCTGCCAGTTGTGATACAATAATTTGGAGTATTTGGCTCAAGTTCTTTTTAATCATTCCCCTTTAAGACACTCCCAATGTTAGGCCCAGCCTGACCATGACCATCAATTGCCATGGCACAACTTGTTTTCTGCTCAGTCCTAGGGTTCCTCAAGTCTTTCATAATACTAGTCAATCTCAAATTTTGTAACACTTGACTTTTTCATTGTAAAGCCAAGCAGATTACTTGTTATGGGCATTGTTAATATTTACATGTTTTTTTATATTTTTTTAATATCAATTATCCTATATCAATAGGAGTTTCTGTCATATTTTATGTTATCAGTAAAAAATGCCCTCTGTCAGTAATTGTTTTTTGTCAGTGAAAAAAAAGTTGTGAGGGGAAGGTGCTGAGCAGAAGCCAAATGGCTGCACAATGCAAATAACCCCACAATCGCTTGGCATCTTTACTTTACTTTACTATGTAACCAGCAGGCACTACCTAAAGCTACCAAAAGTTACAGAAAACCACTTGGGTAGATGCTGAGCAAGCGCCAAACTGCAGCAGAAGGCAATTAACACCACAGCTGCCAGACATATTTACTATGTAACCAGCAGGCACTACCTAGAGGCACCAAAAGCTACAGAAAACTACCCCCAATTTTTGCCATGGTGCGCAAGCCCCTCTTTGTTTTTCTCTACCAGAAGGTCCCAAGGTATGATCTCATACACACGCCCACTGCTTTCATAAAACATCCCTGGGTATTGTAAATGCTTAAATATTATTTACACTTTTTAAATATTCATTTTCTTAGTTTCTAATAGGCACATTTCAGGTTGTTAGTAAGGAATGTGCTCTGTCAGTAAATTTTCCATGTTTTGACAGTAAAAATAGTTTCTGGGGTTGGCAACCCTGCTACAAGACACCACAAGGTTGGAGACAAAGATGAACCTTCTATCTCTACAGCAGCTTGCCCCTTTTCTGCCACATTTCGTTGAGCCTGCAATGCCTTTTACTGCTTGGAATGGTATATTTGAGAATGACATACTTGCTGTGAATCAGGACTTATAGTCTGCAAGAAAGCATGTTTTACTATTCCCTCCCTTGGAGCAGAACTGGTTTTTTTCTGTACTTGATCAGCAGCAGATGACACATACAGTGGAGAAAATAATTATTTGATCACCTACAGATTTTGCAAGTTTGCCCACTTACAAAGACATGAAGGGTCTATATTTTTTATCATAGGTGTATTTTAAATTATAGAGACGGAATATCAACCAAAAATCCAGAAAAAAACACATGATAAAAATGTTATAAATTGAGTTGCAGTTCAGTGAGTAAAATAAGTATTTGATCCCCAAGGAAGACATGACTTAGTACTTGGTGGAGAAACCCTTGTTAGCAAGCACAGAGGTAAGATGTTTCTTGTAGTTGCTCCCCAAGAATAGTGCTGTGCTGCCCCCTAGTGACCCCAAAAAAATCCACTAATAATAAGTAAACACCCTGCTGAGCAAAAAAAAAACTGGCTGAACCACTAAATCCAAATGATATGTGAAATATATATAAAAAATAAACCAAAATCAAGTAGCAATAAACACCTGGCCAGCCTATAATAAACACCCAGCTGAGCTGAAGAATAAAGTGTAAAAAAACCCAACAAAAATAGTGAAATATATGAAACGCATATTACAAATAAAACACAATCACAATGGCAGTAAACAACTGGCTGAGCTATAAAAACACCCTTCTAAACTAAAACATAAAGTGTAAAAATCAACAAAAACAGTATAAAATGATGTAAAACAAATGCCTGGCTGAGCAATCAGCCCCCCTGGTATAATAAATATGTGATGAATCAAGTATATGTTCAACTGGGCTGGATACTCACAAAAAGTGCATGCTAAAAAAAAAAAAAAAAAAGATAAGCAGCTCTACTGAATATACAAAAAAAAAAAAGATAAATGGTGAATGAGAGATAACACTTAATAAAGTGCAATAAGCAGTCCAAAAGTGATATAACGGTCTCTTTCTTCCAACATTTAAAGTAATGCACCAGTGACTTCAACAGGGGTGCAAATCTATTGTGCTCCTCCACCTTCAGGCATGCACACTGACCCATAGAAAATATAGGTCAACATGTCCTCAATATGAATCCCACTGGATTCTCTGGTTCCTCAGGTCTCTCCAGACACTCTCAGGATCAATCCTTTATGTCCCCACTCCAATTGATAGGTGCTCAAAAGATCAGGAACAAGGAACTCCTCATAGTGTAGTAAGGCGTTATTACCATAAAAATGTATAAAAAATGTCACTCACATAGATACAAGGTTCACAGAACCTATTGCAAGCATTTAAGGGAAAAACAGGGTGAACACAGATGGCAGCTCCTGCACGTACCAGAAAAGATGTCACAAGCTTCCGTCCTGCATGTTACGCCATGAGTCACGTGGCTTCTTCAGGGATGATCTGGAAGACCTATCCACGACCCATCTTTAGTGTTATAGCCGATAGAAGAAGGTTCTCATCCAAGATTTTACAATACGTGACCCTATCCATTGGCCCCTCAACGCAGCAAAGGTGGCCTGTACCTTTAGCAAAGAAACAGCCCCAAAGCATAATGTTTCCACCTCCATGCTTGACTAAAGGGATGGTGTTCTTAGAGTTCTAATCAGCATTTTTCTTCTTACAAACAAGGAGAGTCGAGTTATTGTCAAATGCTCAATTTTGGTCTCATCTGACCACAGCACATTCTCCCAATCCTTCTCTGAGTCATTTAGATGTTCATTGGCAAACTTCAGATGGGCCTGTACATGTGCCTTCTTGAGGAGAGGGACCTTGCGGCAGCTGCAGGATTTCAATCCAGGGTGGCATATTGTGTTACCATTGGTTTGTTTGGTGACTGTGGTCCCAACTGCCTTGAGATCATTCACAAGCTCCTCTAGCATAGTTATGGGCTGATCCCTCACTTTCCTCATGATCATCCTTACTCCATGAGGCAAAATCTTGCATGGATCTCCAGACCAAGGGCAATTGATGAGTATTTTGTATTTCTTCCATTTGCGTATAATCGCTCCAACAGTTGTCTCCTCACCAAGCTTCTTGCTGATGGTCTTGTAGCCCATTCCAGCCTTGTGCAGGTCTACAATCTTGTCCCTGATGTCCTTTGACAGCTCTTTGCTCATAATGATGAGGTTTGAATGGAAGAAAGAGATTCGAAGTGTCGTTTGGAGCACCTTCTTAAATTGACAGGACTAATCTGTGTACCACATGAGCACATAGCCAGTCTGTGGGAGCCAGAATTATTGTTGGTTGGTAGGGGATCAAATACTTATTCTACTCACTGAACTGCAACTAAATTTATAACATTCATATCATGTGTTTTTTCTGGGCTTTTGGTTGATATTCTGTCTCTATCATTTAAAATACACATATGATAAAAAATTATAGACTCTTCATTTCTTCGTAAGTGGGAAAACTTACAAAATCTGCAGGGGATCAAATAATTATTTTCCATACTATATGACTCTCATGGCATTAAAAAACCTATTTGTGCATCAAGTAAATGTAGTTGCAGAACAGTGTAAATTCTGGCAATTTGAAGAGCATAATGGCAAATGCACAGTACAATTTAAAGCAGCTTTGAGAAATTTAGTTGTTACCTGTGAGTTTGAGATAATAGACAAACTAGTAGAAAATAAAGACTCAGACCACATTGGAGAAAGATTGCTCTTGATTTAACCCTAATAAAAAGCTATTACAATTTCCAGTCAAAGTGAAACTGCTGTGGCTAAGGGAAAAACCCTCAGCTGAGAGACTACAGCACCATACAGGCCATGCATTCATAAGGCAGATACTGTATTCATGCCCAATACAAAGGTACAAGATATTTATCTTAGCTGCAAAACAGAGCTGCGCAGACACAATACAATTTGTAATTACTGTATTTAGCATGAAGTGCCCCCCAAAATTCATACCAAGTTCTTCAGGTTTGGCGATGACCACTTTGAGGTCCAGAAGGTTTGTTATTCCACACTGCACTACTTTAACTGGCAATTTGTGTGGTCATGCAATACTGTACACAAATGAAATTTTTATAATTTTTTTCACACAAATAGAGATTTCTTTTGGTGGTATTTAATCACCGCTGTTATTTTATGAAAGGAAACATTATTTTCTTCTTCCTGTCATAAAACATATGCAATAAAATCAAATTTCGTCATAAATTTAGACCAAAATGTATTTTGCTACATGTCTTTGGTGAAGAAATCCCAATAAGTGTATATTAATTAGTTTGCCTGTAAGTTATAGCATCTACAAATTATGGTATGTACTATATATTTGAAAACTGATCAGTTCTAATGAACTGATGGCCTATATAATTTCTGGAGGCCCTACAATGCCAGGACAGTACAAATTCCCCCCAAATGACCCCTTTTTGGAAAGCAGACAGTCTGAGGTATTTAGTAAGAAGCATGGCAAGTTGTAATTTTTTGTCACAACTTTTTTGAAAATGAAGAAATTGAATTTTATTTAAAAAAATTTTTTACATACTGTCACCAGTACAGTACAGCGTCATCATGTAACTAATGTGATCAGGAAGACTGAATGGTTACAGTATGTTAAAAGAAAAAAAAAAAAATTTTTATTCAATTTTTTAACATTTTTTGTTTCATTTTTTACATACTTTCATAAGAGTAGTTCAGTGTCTCCATAATAACACTGTACTACTCTAAGGGGTGATCAGGGATTTTTTTTTCTTTTACACTTCATTTGCTGTTACAAAAAATATAATTGTAACAGCAAAGTTTTCAACGTTTTCAACGTTTTCAAAGTTTTTTAGGTTACATCCATGACAGCTGTGATCACTACCGATCTGTGATTGGCTACAGCTAATCACATGGTACAGGGTGCAGTGATTGGCCCAGGTACCATGTGATGGCTGTAGGCCAATGAATGAATTCATTCATAACAGCTTTGTTGACATTGCGATCATGTGAACTCTATGCGATCACATAATCACTGGGCCCTGAGTACCAGGATCTGGTATCCAGTGGACACAGCAGTCGTGGGGGGGGGGGGGGGTCCAGAGCAGGCAAAATCACATTCATGCACGTGATTTTGCCTGCCCTTGCCGCCCAGCCATACAATATGTACTGCAGCTGGTTGGCATGTGGTTAAAGGGGACCCCACAAAAAAATGACAAAAAAAAATTGTGTGGGGTTCCAACCAAATAGCATACCAGACTCTTATCTGAGCATACAGCCCAATAGGCCAAGAAAGGGGGGGGGGCATGCGTGCAATTCCCCCCCTCAACCACAACAGGCCACAAACTATCAACATGTGAGGACCACTCTGGCAAAGCATCTTGCCTCCATGTTGGTGAGGACAAGGGCCTCTTCCCTAAAACCTTGGCCTGATGGTTGGGAGTCTGCAGGTGGTCTGTTTATCAGAATATGAAAGCCCCCTCCATTTAAATGAGTAAGGGGTACATACTCCCCCATTTATTCACCAAAAATTCAGTGTTAAATAAAAACACAACAGATTCTTTTATTTATTTATTTTTTTAAAGGCCCCTGATGTACATCCATCCAACATCCCCCAATGTACATACGTCTGACATCGATCAACATCATCCATCAATGTAGATCCATTTCAATCACTATGAACAATAGCCCCTAACCCACATGAAAAAACCTGCCACCTACTGGCACTCAACCACCTCCGACATTGCTTGTCCATCACCGAATAACACCCCCCTTTCCCCCACAGCTGAAGTGACTAAGGGGAACATGTCACATATGGTTGATGATGCCTGATGATGCCACCAGGTGACACCCCCCCCCATGATGTCATTGACCAAATACGGACATTTCCATGCATTTTTGTTGCATTTCCATTAAAATCTGTTTAACAAACATTGTGCATCCACATCAAAGCCCTTGTGGCTCCCTTGCATCACCAGACCTGGAGAGGAAGGAAGCCAGCAGCCACAGGGTAGCCACAGGGGATCAGGGTTGTGGGGGGGGGGGTGTCGGGGTCAGTGCTGGGAGGTAGGGAAATTTAAGATGTCAAGATCAGTGGCAGGAGGTGAAGAGGCTTGAAACACAGGGCAGAGACGCAACAACAGCAGTGGGGAGATACATTCTAGGTGAGTAGCTCTGATCAGTGGCTTGTTAGCCACTAATCAGAGGTATTGTTTTTTTCAATGAACCAGCAAACACAAATGCTCCTGCGCTTGGGGATGGACTCGATGCAGGCTGCAGCCACATTAAGAATGTCCTGGAAATTCACACCTTGCTGCCCTCAACAGACCGGGGGAATCCAAATATACTGAATGAGGAAAGAACAAAGAGAGGACGCACAGGCCTAGTGCATTACCATAAAAAATGTTTAATAAGAAATAAAGTAGGTGTTGTACTCACAAATGACAATAAAGTCAAGGCACATCATAAAAGAACAGCTGGGTCAACACCACGCTGAGTAACAGTCCATAATGGGGAATGTAGCCAGGGCTCTGAGGAAGAGGCAAGTCCTCGAAATGCGTCAGCCTATTGGATGTCTACATTCCCCATTATGGACTATTACTCAGCGTGGTGTTGACCCAGCTGTTCTCTTATGATGTGCCTTGACTTTATTGTCGTTTGTGAGTACAACACCTATTTTATTTCTTATTAAATATTGTTTTTTTCAGCCTGCTGAACGGTTTTTCTATAAGCTTATGTTCACTGACGTGGCCATGAGCTTAAACATAAGGAGGAATATCAGGTCCATACAGCATATAACCGGACTAGCTGCAAGTGGTGCTGTAGGTCCATATGCCGTACAGATCTGGCAGTGAAAGGGTAATGTCTTTCTAATACTAGGCAGGGCTTTTTGGAAAGTTGACAGTCCAAGGTATTTAGTAAGAGGAGTGGTGAGTTTTTATTAAGTTGTACTTTTTTTTATCACAGACCATTTATGTGCATGAGAAGTAGTTCAAGTACAATCAGAAGTAAAATCTGTGTATCGGAAATTGAGACTTTTATCCTTCTCTGCAATAGAAGCCATTTCCCAAGAACTTAAGACATTATTAGAACAAGCCATTAGAACTGCCCTTAGTTGATGGTTATATTGTCCATGGATCTGTTTTATGGAGAGAACGTCTTATGAAACATGTACATGAAAGTCACCAAGGAATTGTAAGAAAAAAGCAAAGACTATTTGACCTATTTTGGTGTCCAGGCATGGATTGCCAAATACTAACTGACTGCCATTTAATCTTGCTTTAAATGTCAGTGTCACAAAAAATCTGGTACCATACACTCCACCACTCTAGCATTGTTTCCTGGTTCTGCTTGGGTGAAGGTTGTTTCTGATATAGGCCTTTTTCAGAGTCATCTGAAAACTGATTTTCTATAACTTTCATGGATTAGGAAAGTAAATGGTCAGAAATAAAATTTAAATGGTAACTCCACTTTTGTGTGGAAAAATAGCAAGTAAAAAAAATATATAGCATATATAATTGCTACACAAGCCATATTACATTTAAAAGTTATTAAAAATTACATTTCCTTTTCAACACCACTGTAATTTTCTGTGAAATGCAATGCAAACTGGAGGTGTTCCATACACCCGAAATGTCATTTTCTGCTTGTGTGATTGACTTGATTTTCTCAGAAGTCGGCACTGAGGTATAAGTCAGATCTTAGGCACCCTCTGCCACAAAAATTTCATTTTTGGTGAAATACTCTCAAAGGGTTAATCACTTTTAAAGGGGTGCAGACCCTGCATTTTCCTCAGAACTGTGCAAATGCATCACCTGGTTATTAATGAAAAGTCACACCATTCAGATTCACTCTGAAGACAACAAACAGCTTTTTCTTCAGAGCAGAAGTAGGATTCTCAACAATGTTAAAATCCAAGCCATGTGCGTTGATCACCCAAAAGGGATTGTTTTTTTCTCAGTAAAAGGGAAATTACTTTTTTAACATATGCTAATGTAGTTAGATTTATCTCCATAGTCTTTAGCAGGGAAGGTAACCCAAAGAAATGGTCTGGAAATGGACCATAATTTGTGTCATTAAAGTTTGAATCCTTTTTGAGAGAGAGATATTCTCTGCACAGGAAATCCTCAGATTATTATCTCAGGGCAAATATAGAAACTGGGAGATTTATTAAAAGCCTTAAAGAAGCTTTTTAGACTGCAAACATTACAGAAAAATCTTGGAAAGCATTCTTAGATGTCTACAGAGAGACTAGGCTTGCAACTTCACAAGCGTAGCAATCTACTACATGGCAGACAAATGAGTACTAATTTACATGTTACAGTCATACAGTACAACTCCCACTAAGTCCAGTACCTCTGAAATCATATGTTTGCTATAACTGTTAAAAATCTACAATATAAAAGTAAGGTGTACACTGATCAGAAATGTGGTGCAGAGGAACTACACTTACAGCCAGGATGTCTAGTTAGAGTTAAAGTGCTTGTTAAACCCTTCCATATACTCAGTGAGGTGACTGGCCTCAGGTGATGCACCTCAGTTAATGGCCTCAGGAGAGTAAACAAATCCTCCTACATAAGTTGTACCTATTTATCTGCAGAATTCTCTACATCCGTTCAAAGTCAGCGAGGAGAGCTCTCTGTACTAATTGGAGGTAAAAGACCCCCCCTCCACACAGCACACAGGATCAGAGCTGAGGCTGTCAATCACATGCTGTGTGCTGGAGCTCCCTCCCCTGTCACCTTTTTACCTCTTGGTGTTGGGAAAACTTGTCAGAAGATTCATGCTGAGAGCAGAGGAATGGAGCAGCAGACAGAAATTGCACTCGTAATTGAGACAAGTACACACTATAGATGGATATGCTTTGTTCATAGATGAATATGCTTTGTTCATATTTCATAGCTGAAGTTTACAACAACTTAAAGTGTATGTATGGTCAAAATGCAAAATCATATATTAATTTCCACATTGTATTTCAGTTATTCCTAACCTAATCCTACTATCTGTATGATCTTCAAAATGATCTATGTAAACCTACTTTGAGGAGATTCCACACATTTACTTCCTGGAATTCTGTGACACGTAATCACTATGCCTTGTGAGTAGGTACGGCTGTGTCACACATTTCATAGAGCTTGCCTTCTGAACTACAGATGAGCTGAGAGGAGGAGTTTCAGGAGACGGAGTCAGTACAGGAATCACAGCTGGCAGAGACAGCAAGGTACCATGGGATATGTAGTCTTAGTAATTGAAAGTGAACAGCAGAGGAGAAGCTGCAAAGCATGCAGGAAATTTGGAACGTTGACGAAAGAGATGACCAGCGAACTCACGATATAAAAGGACACTTTTCAAGTAAACTTATACTGGTTCGGCAATTATAACAATTGTTTGTAGTGCTTTTACAATGCCAATGTTATAAAATAAAAGTGTATGCTTTGACCATAGATCTCTTTTAAGAAACCAGGCTTAATAAAACAACTGAGTGTAGGATATACAGTCATAGCCAAAAAATATTGGCACCCCTGCATCTCTGTCAGATAATGCACCACTTCACCCAGAAAATTGTTGCTATTACAAATGTTTAGGCATTCTCATGTTTATTTCTTTTGTTTGTATTGGAATGACACAAAAACAGTGGAGAAACAAAAAGCCAAATCAGACACATTCCACGCAAAACCCCAAAAATGGACTGGACAAAATTATTGTCACCCTCAATTTAATATTTGGTGGCACACCAATTAGAAAAAATAACTGAAATCAATTGCTTTGTGTAACCATCAATTAATTTCTTATACCTCTCTACTGGAATTTTGGACCACTCTTCTTTTGCCAACTGCTTCAGGTCACTCAGATTGGAAGGATTCCCTTTTCCAACTGCTGTGTTGAAATCTTTCCACATGTGCTCTGTGGAATTGAGATCTGGACTCATTGCTGTTGTTCAATACTCTCCAGTGCTTTGTCTTAAAACCATTTCTGGGTGCTTTTTGATATGTGCTTTAGGTCATTGTCCTGCTGCGAGACCCATGGTCTCTGATGGAGACCCAACTTTCTTACGCTGGGCCCTTCATTGCACCCCAGAATTGTTTGGTAGTCTTCATATTTCATAATACCATGCACACTGTCAAGAAATTCAGTGCCTAAACCAGCAAAGCAACCCCAAAGCATGAGTGAACCTCCACTATGTTTGACTGTAGGGACTGTATTATTTTATTTAAAGGCCTCATTGCTTTTTCTAAAAACAGTAGAGTGATGGGCTTTACCAAAAAGCTGTAATTTTCTTTTGTCTGTCCACAGCACATTCTCCCAAAAGAATTTTGGCTTCCTCAAGTAGGTTTTGGCAAACTCCAATCTGGCTTTGTTATGTTTCTGTGTCAGCATGGTGGGTCTCCTACCATAGTGTCCAATTTCATTCAGATGGCAATGTATAGTGCAAGCTGACACAGTTGTACCCTATGTCTGAAGATCAGTTTGAATTTGTCTGGAAGTTAAACAAGGTTCTTTTATTAACCATTTGAACAATGCTTCATTACAATCTCTGATTACCTTTTTCTCTTCCATCCCTGTCCAGGGAGATTAGCTACAGTACATATCACTTCTTGACAATGTTGCGCACGGTGGACACAGGAATATTAAGATCTCTGAAAACGGACTTATAACCTTAAGATTGTCCATGCTTTGCACAATTTTTATTCTCAAATCCTCAGACAGTTGTTTTCTGCTCTTTCTCTTCATGCTCCATGTGGTGCACAGAGACACACAACAGAAAGGTTGAGTCAAATTTTCACCATTTTAACTGATGGCCAGTGTGATTTCTATATTGTCAGCACCTGTTAATTGATACAAGTGAGTTTAATTACAAATTACAGGAGCATCACAAACTTGGAATGCAATTTTGAGAAGCTTCCAATAATTTTGTGCAGTCCATTTCTGGAGTTTTGCATTGAATGTGTCAGATTTGGCTTTTTGTGTCTCCGCTTTTTTGTGTCATACCAATTCAAATAAAAGAAATAAACATGAAAATGCCTAAACATTTGTAATTGCAACAATTTTTTGGGCAAAGTGGTGCATTATCTGACAGAAATGCAGGGGTGCCACTATTGCCCATGACTGTAATTTTTTTTCCCTTTTATGTTTGAACTAGGTGGACTAGTGTCTTTTTTTCTGCTAGACTAACTATGTACCTATGTAACTAAAAAAGGGGCAATCCAGATTTATGGAAAGTCTAAACAAGGCCAGTCATCTTACACGTGCTAAGCTGGTCATACATTGTTCAAACTTCCATTTCCTGATGGAAATTGGAAATTCGCCTAGTGGATGGCCCCATCACCCCCACCTTATCTAATATCTTGCTACTGAAAAATTTCAGGAGCCCGGTGGAAAATTTACAGTTGAACATGTGATTGTATGCAGTCTCTGTATGTGTATTCTGACAGGCACTGCCTGAGGTTGTCAGAATACAATAGCCCAGCAGAAGAATTTGCCCTTTCAGGCTGAATAGCATAGAGGAATCGGTAAATAGTGTATGGCCAGCTAAAGGCTCCATGCACACTGGGCATTTTAATATCGCTGCTAATGTTAGCTGTGTAAAGTCACATTAAAAATGTGAAATTTTTTTAGCATTTTTGTATCAGCGTTTGCCACGTTTTTTCATGTTTGTGTTTTTTCACTTTTTTTGTAAAAAAACTGTCCAAAAATGCTGGTTTGCCACTATTTACCACATTTTTTTGAGCATTAAAGTGTTTTTACAGCTAAAAAACTCCTCTAGAAACCCAGTAATTCTGGGGATTTTTTCCAGTCAAAAAATGTCCCTGCAAAAAAACATTGATTACAGTCTATGTGTGCATGGACACATAGGATAACATGCTGGTGAGGTTTACTGGCTGTAGAAAAAAATGCCAAAAACAGCCGCTGTAAAAATGTCCACTGTGCAAGAGGACTTAGGCAGGACTTTTCTGAAGTTTCACTTCACAAAGGACAATTTCCTAATCGTACCGATAATAATTAAACTGAAGACCAGGAACCTGAACTGCCTAGACATATTCGAAGAATCAGAAGACCGAGGATTATATGATGTAGATAAAATACATAGTACTCGTTTGTGATAAAATTCTTTACATTGTTGTCTGTATTTTTCAAAATAAAGAAAAAAAGACTCCTTTGTACTATGAGGGGAATACTTGGTGTTCATACCATTAGAGTATAGTTGTCACTATTTACAGTTGTCACATATAATAATTTCTATACTTGGAACATAATATACAAGTTTGTTTCAGTTCCTATTCCTGTAATGAGACACTCAGAATCTGGCATGTGTATTACGGATGCCTTGAGGCAGTATTAAATCCAAAAGCAAACATTTCGTATATTGCAGCTTATCAATTCTTAGATGTGGTGACTGCATTAGTTTCCTTTTATAGACTTTCTTTCTTTTATTTTTATCTGGTGAGTCAGCCAGCAATTTGGCTGTTTTTCAGCAGTTCAAGCTCTGTAGCAGAATGTATCAGATTACATGGAGGAGACAATCCATTTATCACTGACAGGATGATTAACATGATCAGCTTTTCTTTATTCATGTAAAACTTTTATCCCAAAAGGAAAAAAAACTGTAACTGATTATAAAGTGTGAGCTGAAGTTTGGCTTAAATGTGTTATTGTATTCAAATATGTAAATACATTTAACACTCCCCTCCCCCCCAGACTGACATTGCCCTGTCCTGTGCTCATTCCTCCAGAGAGGTGTCTCGCTAATACAGGAAGTATTTTACTGACCAGACCACCAGGTGAAAACAGAGGGAAAAGAAAACTGATGTAGCCACCACATGTAATGGTTGGTAGGCTACAATAGAATACATTTTGGTTTTGTGTTTATTACCACTTTAACTTTTTAATAAGGCATTATATAAATATTCTGCATCTCAAACTACAGGACACACAAAAAAACCCACTTTAACCACTTTAGCGCCGCCCTCTATAAGTCGCTGATGGCTGCCATTACTAGTACAACTAAAAAAAAAAAGCCCAGTATCTATACCGCCATTTGTAAATGCTGTAACTTTCACATAAACCAATGAGTTTACCTGTATTGGGATTTTTTTTAACAAAGACATGTAGAAGAATACATTTTGGCCTAAATTTATGACGAAATTTTATTTTTAAATTTTTTTTGCTGGATATGTTTAATAGCAAAAAGTCAACAATATAGTTTTTTCTCAAAATTGTCGGTCTTTTTTTTTATAGCTCAAAAAAATAAAAAAAGCACAGGCGATCAAATATCACCATAGGAAAAAAAGGACGTAAATTTCATTTAGGTGCAGCGTTGCATGACTTAACTCTCAGCTAAACTAACGCAGCGCCGTAACGCAAAAAATGGCCTGGTCAGGAAGGGGGGTAAATCCTCAGGAGGGCAAGAGGTTAATCTAACTAACTCAGTGCCACAAATGAATTTCAGGCTTAGTACCAGCAGATCCTATGCAGAAGAAAAGGAAGATGCAGCTCCATGCAGAAACAGGTTCACCTACTTTTATCGGTGAACATGGTGAACGGGCGGTGGTGATGAGGTCACAAATTTCACCTTATCCAATCAGAAAACACTTTTCTTTTATTGGGAAAATGTAAATTGTTCTCTAAATGATGCCCATGCCAAGCCTCCTGTGTTTACTAAGCAGCAAGGCAACCATTTGGCACAGGGACCTGAAGACAGTCAATATTGTTGTAGAAGTGCCTACTACAGGGATTTCCACCTTCCATATGGATCTCACTGGTATGAAGGGCCAGCGCCATCATAAGGCATGCAATGGAACAACAAGCAGGGTGCCAGGTCAGCGTGGATAAAAACAGTAGAACTTTATTATAAAACACTTACATCTAAAACTCCTTAGAAGATTTTAGATGTAATAAAGTTCTACTGTTTTTATCTGACCTGGCACCCTGCTTGTTGTTCCTTTGCAGGCTTGTGTAGGATCCCCCTGTCCTTGGGGAGTAGCTGCCAGTCTTTTCATGTGGTTCTTCAACTTCCACGGTCCATCCCCCTCCCATTCTGCACATTTACTGGATGGACCCACTGACCGTTGCATCCCGACCACACCAGAGTTTCACCCAAAATCCTGTCCTCCATCCATTTACCCTGTGGACTGGTTCTATTTGCATTTTGCACTCATTTTTTCTATCTTCTGTGCTAGCGCTGAAGGGTTGTTCATTGTACTGATGATCATCATATATGCCACCATAAGTCAGCCTAGGCAGCTGCCTTAGGGCTCTTGGATGAAGGGGGGTGGCTTAAAATCTGGATCCCCAGCCACTTGCTAGGGATTCAGATTTGTAACCCTTTGGCACTGGTGCCTCCCGGGCCTCTAAAGGTTTCAGAAGCCGGGAGGCAGGGCGGGTTTTATGGTCATGTGACTGCCATGATTCGCCGTCACGGTGGTCACATGATCGGGAAAGGTCCTGATCGAAAGAGGAGATCGGGGCCTTTCCGTGAGTACCGGACATGTGTGCTGGGAGCGTGCTCTCTCAGCACATATGTTTTTCTTAATTGCACACAAATGTGTCAAGGCCCAGATGCCTGGAGGCCGCACATTTGCGTGAGGCCAGTGCAAAGAGGTTAAAATACCTGTTTGTCTAGTAGGCAAACAAATACTTCCACAGGGGCGGTATCTGGGGAGGGGGGAGTGTGTGTATGATAAGATCAGGTCACCGATATGTGGTGAAGGGGAGGGGGTGGTGGGAGGATAGTGGGGACAGAGTGGTGCAAAATGCACCTTTGTGTAGACAAAAATCCTTGCACTGGCCCTGCCAGTGCATAATGCATAATTACATTGGTCCAAGCTTGATCACAGTTACTGTGCAAAATTGCAAAATAGTTCATACCTAAGCCTAAAGACATAGTCCATTGACCATAACAGTTTCTTATATGTTTCAAGGGACTCAAGTAGGAAGATCTCTCAAAAATGATCCTGACATTGTAATGTTAATCTGGACATTGCAGACTCAATGGAAATATAATATTTTATCTAAGGGTGTGCACAAGTATTTTCACGACAGACTCTTTTGATGATGACATGGCTTGTCCTTCAAATTACATGCACATCGATAATTTTTTTGCATGTGTTAAATCTTTCTGAACCTTGCCTCATTCAGAGATGCCACAGCATCTGCCTTGAAAACTTGCAAACTAATGAAAAGTCGTATGAATGGCACTGATTCACACAAAATGGTAATTTCTCCAAATCAGTCTGCCTCTTATCTCTAACTCTGAATACTTGATTGTAAACATTCAGAACTAGTTTTTGTGAATGGAGATAAAAAAAAAACATTCTGGGCATGATTCACAGCATACCAACTTTCTTGAAAACTGGAATAAGGGGACTTTTATTCTGGCTGAGACGGTTCCAGGACGGGAGGGGTTAAAGCGAGTGTGATTGATAAGCTTTGCATTTTGCGACAAAGTCCACTTGTTCTGCCCGCTGTTGATTGCCATGCTTTTAATGTGGCACACAAGGATTTTATGCTGCTGCCTTCCATCAGCGGAACTCTTTTGTTGTCATAGCAACCGGCCTCAATTTTCTTTGGTTCTGCCAATTGTGTTTTTATCGTTTCCTGCTGCGAAGCAGATAAAGATGGCTCGTCTCTTCCAGATGCTTCTAAAAGTTTGGCCCCTTCAGAATAGGAACATCATTTTTTTTGCATACTTTCTTAGCCCTCAATAAAAGGAAAGTGTTAAAGAGTTCCCAAAAAAGGAGGACATGGAAATGGCAAACCTATCCGATCATTTATCTTATAGATTTCCCCAGGGACAGCTAAATTGACTTGGAAAGTAACAAGAAGATTATGGTTCTTGTGTAAAAAAAAAAACCTGGAGGAAAAGTGACAGTGTGGCCTATCTTAGCTAAGCAGATGCTTAAGGGCTTGTCATGTCTCGTCATACATTTTGATGCATCTTTCCAGTATATTGAGAATGCATAAATGTGAGAAAATGCATTGTTTTAAAAAGGTCATGTTGTCACCAATGCTCTGTGAGGTGCAATGCTCTTTGATTTTTTTGCATTAAAGATAATGTTATTTTGGTCATACATGGCATCTTCCAGCAAACTTTCGAGTCATAAAGAAATAATAGGGCTGGCAGACTGAAGAGGAGCTGTCTGTGTCCATGATATGTCCTTATGATCACTGAATCAGGACTGAAGGTAAGTACAAGGGACCTTCAAGTCAAACCAGGAAATTAGAATTTATATAATAAAAGAACAAATTTCAAGAAGTGGAAACTGCATTTACTTTTTGACATACTCCCCTGCAACATTTATACACTTATCCCAGCATTTAACCAACACCAGGAAAGCTTTGGAATAGAAAGATTTGTCAGTACGCCTGAACCATCCTAGGACAGCCTGCTTCACATAGTCATCATTGTGTTCACTGTTCCTACAGAAAGATTCATCTCTTGTGCAATTTCAAGACAGGTCGACACAGCAGACATTCCTATGAACATTGAGCGCGTGGAACACTTGATCCTGGATAATCCACACATAACCTGTTGTGAAATTGCACAAGAGATGAATCTTCCTGTGGGAATTGTGAACACGATGATGACGAAGTGAAGCAGGTCTTCCTTGGAGGGTTCAGGCGTACTGACAAATCTTTCTATGCCGAAGCTTTCTAGGAATTATTCAAACTCTGGGATAAGTGTATAAATGTAGCAGGGGCGTATGTTGAAAAATAAATGAAATTTCCATTCCTTGAAATTTGTTCTTTTATTATATAAACTCAAAAGTCTCGGTTTGACTTGAATGCCCATTATACAAAGCTCCATTCATGTGTGTCTTTTTATCTGCAAGGAGTTCAGCTTAAATTATTTTTACAGCTTCTGACATGTATAGCACCCTCCTCGATAGGTGCTAGGCTAGGTAAATTTAGTTCCTTGTCTATTATATAATCAGTGGAGCTGCTTATGATTACTCTGGTCTGCTCTGAGTTTCACAAGCTGTGAGTTTGGCTTTTTTCCCCGGCCTTTTGGATGGTTCTGGAAAGTAATGGGCAGGGAGAGTCAAATCTGCAGTATGAATATTTATGTGGTCCCAGCTAATTCCTGGGGGAGGGTGCCCAATTAGTGGTTGGGAGGAAGCATAAATAATTGAGGGTGGGAGCAAGGGGTTCTCATCCTGGAGGAGTTCCCAGCCTGGAGAGCTGCTGCCCTCTAGGGCAGCTTAGCTGACATGTACCAGGAGCGCATAAAGGTCCCAGCTGTGCTAAGCTGGAGGGCCTATTTTGCTACAAATTCTTTGAGAGCTAAAATAGGGGCTTCATTGAGGATATGGTCTGAAGGTTTCACTGGGTGGCTATCTGGAGGGAATCTGGAGGAAGACATCCAAGCCCCAGAGACACAGTGTGTACAAACCTCAGTTTCAATTCTCTTGACATTCAGTCAGGCCCAGAATTATGATTTACTTCTCACTGGTTAGTTTCCAGTTTTCCAGCTTGCTTGTCTTGGGACATTGCTAATGGTGTCCCAGTGCTATCCAATTCATGTCCTCACCTTCTTGTTCAATGTTCTGGAGTATCCCACAGCATCCTGAAGCCCCATCCAAGTTAATCTGCAATAAACTTTAAAAAAAAGTAAGCCCTAGACTGTTTACTTATCCAGAGAAGTGAAATTTTCTGTTTGCCTGGCTGCCACTACATTAGTGGGAAAAAAACTTTGGACACAAATCAGCAGTCCTTTCGGGGGTGAGCACCACATATAGTCCAGTCCAGTGTAACTCGTAAAGCACTGCATAACTTGTTAGTTTCATTGAAGGGCTATCAGGAACATATTTACAAGAAAAATAGGATTGTGCCAAAGACAAAGAGGTGGCTTTTCCCTCTATAGTCATTAGACACACACTTTATAGTCATCATCGGCTGAAATGGAGTCACCTTACAGAAGCTTTTTTACATCAATTCACAATATTCTAAGTCAAGTTAGGACCAGTAAAATAAGAAAATATCCTGAGTAGAAGAAGAAATTCTAACAGATTGATGTTGCTTTAGGCACTAAGGGCTATGTGCCTATGGGCTCCAGGGATGACGGTAAATATAGTTATTGCCAAAACCATGGAGCACAAAACACTTCCACTCTTGTAGCATGATATGCAGAATCAGTCACTGAGATGTCTACTATTTCTTAACTTTGACGATGAAAATTCAAGATTTATTTCTGATATCTGCACTGCCAGCAATGGTAAAAGACATTGCACTCCACTCGTTGACTAGGCCAATAAACAAGATTTGTAGCTAACACTGAAAACTTCTGTATAAAGAAGAGCCAGTTTTATAGACTGAGGCAAAGAATGTACTAAGGCAATAGCATACTGGAGGGGCAATAATCGATGCAATAATTGTTAATGCTGGAGAAATGTAACAATTCAACATTCATTCTGTACGGAACACAAGCACTGTGCATTTATAGTTAGTTTATAAATGTTTTAGCTAAAGCGTGTGCAGCTGCAGAATCTGAAGAGACATATTCTAAGCAGCACACAATGTCACCTTCTGCACTACATTTGCTATCAATGTCTCAGAAAGAGCTTTAGTTGTTACCAGTGCAAGAAATTTTGGCACATGAGCTTTGGTCTCAGGTTGCTTTTATTGCATGTATTGCGCATTCATCAAACTAAAAAAATAGAGCTTTTCACAGCTGAAGAAGCAATAATTATAAATGATCTTTAACATCAACCTAATCCTTAACCACTTGCCTTCCAGAAGATTTACCCCCCAACCTGACTAGGCCATTGTTTGCGTTACGGCTCTACTTTAACTAACAATTGAGCGGTCATGCAACACTGTATATAAATGAAATGTATGTCCTTTTTTCCCACAAATAGAGCTTTCTTTTGGTGGTGTTGATCTCTTCTGTGTTTATTTTTTTGTGACTTATAGTGAGACTGTGGGACTGCTGCAGGCATTCTGACACTGGGGGGGGGCTGACTAACTGTCACTGACATCTCAATGACACTAACACAGTGATCAGTGCTAATAAAAAACACTAATACTGTACTAATGACAATGGACAGTAAGGGGTTAACATGTGGGGCGATCAAAAGGTTAACTGTGTGCTGTTTTACATAATGTACTGTGTGTGTTTTACTAGGGAAACATGCTGCTGTGTATTTCTCTGCTGGGACTGCTGACATCACTCTCATGAAGGTGGCAACCAGCAGCAGCTTTAGGGCTTTGTTTGCCTACAAAAGAGAGGTTTTGTATGTAAATGATATGGTTAAAGTACAATAAATACACATATCAAGGGGAAGATTGTTGAAATGAACGGTTTGTTGACAGAATATCTTTAAAGTTTATGTGGAATTTTAGGGATTGGGTTTACATTTACTTTAAGAAATCTCACCAATGGTGTTTCAAATGAAATAAAAAATAAAAATCTGACAGCCAATTTGCTCTAGAGATAGTGAAAGCTATGATATCAGTCTTGGTGGAGCTGGCCTTGTAATCATTTCCTGAACACAAGCTGCACCTTGCTGGTTCTTGCACTATAATGACTTAGTGGATAACATCAGAGCAGCCATAAATCCAGCACACTGCCCGGCTTCTCTTTTAAAGTACATTCTTTGTGTTATGAGAATGGAAAGCTAACAACAAATGTTCCACCGGTTGTCCCAGATGTCATCTTACCTAGTTCTTTATTGAGCAGAATATCTGTCATTATAAAGAGATCTGACTCAGCAGCTTTCTTTGTTGACATCTGGAGAATGGATGTAATTTCTATCTAATCTGGAATGAGTGATTGCCTGAATGAAATTACATTCAGGAAATACCCCCTTGGCCATCTATTGCACTCAGATGGATTTCTGCTTAACATACTCATAAATGAGATTTTATACATACACTATATTGGCAAAAGTATTGGGACGCCTGCCTTTACACGCACATGAACTTTAATGGCATCCCAGTGTTAGTCCGTAGGGTTCAATATTGAGTTAGCCCACCCTTTGCAGCTATAACAGCTTCAACTCTTCTGGGAAGACCATTCACAAAGTTTAGGAGTGTATCTATGGGAATGTTTGACCATTCTTCAGGAAGTGCATTTGTGAGATCAGGCACTTATGTTTGATGAGACCTGGTCTCCACTCTAATTCATTCCAAAGGTGTTCTATTGGGTTGAGGTCAGGACTCTGTACAGGCCAGTCAAGTTCCTCCACCCCAAAATCACTCATCCATGTCTTTATGGACCTTACTTATTGCATTGGTGCACAGTCATGTTGGAACAGGAAGGAGCCATCCCCAAACTGTTCCCACAAAGCTGAGAGAATGAAATTGTCCAAAATGTCTTGGTATGCTGATGCCTTAAGAATTCCCTTCAATGGAACCAAAGGGCCAAGACCAACCCCTCAAAAACAACCCCACACCATAATCCCCCCTCCACTAAACTTTACACTTAGCACAGTGCAGTCAATCACGTACCACTCTCCTGGCAACCCACCAAACCCAGACACATCCATCAGATTGCTAGACAGAGAAGCATGATTCATCACTCCAGAGGACATGTCTCCACTGCTCTAGAGTCTAGTGGCAGTGTGCTTTACACCACTGCATCCAACACTTTGAATTGCACTTGGTGATGTAAGGCTTGGATGCAGTTGCTCAGCCATGGACACCCATTCCATGAAGCTGTCTATGCACTGTTGTGCTAATCTAAAGGCCAAATGAAGTTTGGAGGTCTTTAGCTATGGACTTGCAGACAGTTGATGACTTCTGCGCACTGTGTGCTTCAGCATGTGCTGACCCCGCTCTGTCATTTGTCATGGCCTACCACTTCATGGCTGAGTTGCTGTTGTTCCAAGTTACTTCCACTTTGTTATAATACCGTGGAATATATAGTAGCAAGGAAATTTCACGGATGGACTTACTGCACTGGTGGCAACCTGTCACGGGACCATGCTTGAATTCACTGAGCTCCTGAGAGTGACCCATTCTTTTACAAATGTTTGTAGAATCAGTCTGCATGCCTAGGGGCTTGATTTTATACACCTGTGGCCATGGAGCTAATTGGAACACCTGAATCCAAGGAGTTGCATGGGTGTTCCAATACTTTTGGCAATATAGTGTATGACATATATTTTCTTACCTGAGCACCAGGTGTACTGCGCACTCAGCATGTATTTTGACTCTTCCAACCTGGCTCTGCTGTCATTACTGTCCTGGGCAAGGGTGTGGGAACTACTGAAATGACCAAGTGCCACGGTGTTATAAACATCTATGCATCCATCCAAAGAGTGTACAATCTGAATATGCAGTCTTGTGCGTAGGAAATGAATGCACACCCAATTGGCTGATTAAAGCAGAGGCAGATTGTGCAGCTGTACATAGGCTGTCTGGGAATCTATGGTCCATTTATAATAGATTTGGGCAGAGATGGTCCAGGAACCCTCTGCCTTGGTTATGTAGTCCTGAACACTGCTCACTTTCAGGACAAATGTGAAGCCTCAAATGTACAACCCAAGTCTCAGGCAACAAACATTTTCTATATTTAACTTGTAAGAAGGTGTTGGGTCTATAAGGCTAAAGTTCCACCCCTCAAGTATCATTCAATGGACCTGTTAGCCATTTCCTCTGTATTTTTGAAGGTTAACTAATAAAAAAAACTCTGAGCATGCAGCTCTTTACTGCAGAAGAGACAATGCTGTCTGCTCACAGTCTTATATTGAATGCACACTGAGCTACATATGTGCAGATTACCATGCATTCCTGACACACTCCATTTGTGGTGGAATGATGGTCCATTCTGCCACTGGCCAGACAGAAGGCCAAAAACCCAGCACTCAGAAATAGACAGGGAGAAGATGTCTGTAGCCAGTGAGGGATTTAATGGCCGTATTGCTGGCATGAGATGAGTATTTCTTTCAGTTTAGTTCCTCTTTAAGGGTCAATGTGAGGTAATAAAGGGAGTAGAGTCAAGGAAGTCAAGTCAAGGAAGTTTCCCTAGAGTGGACCCCTGTTAGGATAGGCATAATTACTTGGTTCACCACATTAAGTTGGAACCTGTTATGGGCAATGACTTTATAGTTGAAAGTCTTAGAACTGTGAGATTACTAGATATGCCTCCTACATGGGAACCTGGCTGTATGCATGTGCATTGGTAAGCTCCCCTACTCATTAAAAAAGGAAAATACTCATGTTGAAAAACTTGTACAAGACATTTTTCTGGGAGACCTCGGTAAAAAGAAATTGTAATTTTTGCTAAAAGTTGTATTAAGCAAATGGTTACAGCTCCAAACCAACTGGGCATTCTGTGTCAGTAGGAGCTGAAATAGAGTGATCTTCTGTGGGAGTGTTGATTGTTCCACTCTGGGCCTGGAAGCCAGATAAACAAGAGAACCAATAACTCTTTGTGTTTACAGGGGAACCAAGAGAACATGCTATGTACTGTGGAGGTTGTCTTAGAGGAATTTGAGATCATCTGTTGGCCCAGATCTGCATTCATGTGAAAGAGACAGTATAGTAGTAGAATGTCTTCATCTCGGCCAACCCCTGTAGCCACACATGTGGCATGATCATAACAGCCATGAGGAGGAGCTGACCTTCTATTTGGTCCACAACCTGACTGACAATGACACATGAAGAATGTTTTTTTACAGACTGGAAATTTCTGAGCGCCATTGCATATGATGGACTGGGGAGAATTCAAGATATCACAAAGGCCTCACTTCATAATGTATCTATTAATCTATGGGCTCAGGATCTTTCCATCTATTTCAAGCCACCAACCTACGTTGGAATAACCTTGAATCCTAAAAGAAATAAAAGTATATACAGTACTTCCCTTTTTCAAGGAGTTTGGCCTGATGTTGTTACAGGTCCTCTTTTATTCTCTTATTTTTCTAGCAGTAGGCAGATCCTAAATGCTGCCCTGGTCTCACGGGAAGTGGGTTGAATGATGCTGGTCATTATTTATCTGAGAAGAGAAGCAGCACCAATTTGCTGTATCGTTGAGTCTTCTATGGAGAGCACTGGAGATCGAGTAGGTATAGCAGATAAAACTGTTATTTTTTGTTTTGTTTTGTTTTTTAATGAGCTGCTGGCAGATCCAATTTAATGTATATGTGCTCTTACTGGCGTTGGGCTTTAAAGGACAATTTAAGATACACAGTAACTGCACACCACTGTCTCCTTTTTTGTGATTCCAAAAAAGCTTTATTGTTCATAGAGTATAACACCTTACCATTACTATCTATCTCCATTTCCCCAATGAGGCTACAGATAGCAATACAAACCTGATACGGGGTCTAACTCTCTCCTGATCTATTTAAAAATGAAATAAAGTTTTTTTTTCTTTACATTTTAATTTGAATGAGTAACTATGTAGGATATGCTTTATTGAAATGAAACAAATTATTTTTTTCCCTGGACTAAAGACAAATATGACCTGCTCCACACCAAGAAGCTTTAATACTGTAATACACTGAATTAAGTGTGCTATGGAGCAATACCCAGTTTTGAGCGGATTGCGATAAAAAAATACAATTAGTTGGAACATCTGTTGGATCCATGGTTGATGGAAATCATTTTCCCACTATTTTACCATCCAAGATTCATTGCTTGACATATGGAGTATATAAACATAATTAAAATGCTGAATTTTTTTTTTAGTTGCCATGGAATAATATACATGGCGGTAAGATAGCAGTTTAGAATTTTTAACAGCAGTGATCCGTGCTTTTTTTCTGACAAATTGTATAAGGGCTCGGACAAACCAGAGGCAAGACAGACATCCTCCTCTAAAGTTGCAAGGGGGAAAAGGGGCACAGCTGAAAAGACTGGTGACTCTCGAAGGCTATACTGGAAAAGAGCCTTCCAGGTATAATCAGTGAAGAACAGCTGCAAGTCTGACAGACAGGCCTACTCACAGGGCTGTGGATAAGGGGGTACCATGAGTCCTCCTCTATGGGGCCCAAGCCAGCAGGGGGGCCAAGACAGCTGGGTGAATCTGATGTGGGCAGGGAGGGTGATCAGCATGGTAGAGGGGCAATTACTGGAACCAATTCCTTGTATGGCTCTCTCTGCAGCAGCTAAAACCTGTTTCTTCTCCTTTTCCTCCTGCTGGATTTTAGCTTCTGCAGAGAGGATCGGTTCCTGTAATTCCCACCTCACTACTCTCTTCCCTTCAAAAACAATGGAAGAAAGGGTGCACCAGTCTAGTGCAGTACCTAAGAATAGAATTTTTAATAAAACATCAAAATGTATGCTCACAAACAATTGTGTCAAAAGCACCATAATCTCAAAGCGACCAGGTCAACTCCCAAACCTCAAGAAGACCCTCAAATGTCTGATGCATTTCGAGGGACAGTCTCCTCTTCTTCAGAGCCATTATTCACATAATTGTTTGTGAGTATACATTTTGCTGTTTTAATAAAAATGCTATTCTCAGGGAATGCACTAGACTAGGGTGTGCCCTTTCTTCCATTGTTTTTGCTGTTCACTTTTAGGTTCCCCCCCCCCCCCCGACCCTTAGAGGGCAGCAAGACCTGTGCGGGAGATGGATGCTTAAAGACCTGTACTGTTCATATCATCCCACAACTCTTGAGCACAGGGGACTTTTTTCAGTTTTTTCTTTTGTTGACCTCTTCCCTTATATGTCCCAGGGGTGAAGTGTTACTCACTCAGTCCTCTCCTGTAAACTTGATGGATTGGTGGCTGCCTTCAGGCATTACACTGGTCTGACTCCTTTCCTGCTCCACAGGTGGTTCTCTCTCAGGGGACGGAGTGGCTGAGAGATCCTTCTTTCCAGCTCCTGTCTGCAGGTAGGCGCTTCTCCCGGGCCCCGTCCCAGATTCCACACTCCAGCCTTCACTCCATCTTTCACCTGACACAGGTTCCTAGGTTCTGCAGTACTTAAGGGGTTGCCTTGGTCACCATTCCAACCCTCAGGGAATTGGCCAAGGTCTCTCAAGTATGTAGATGTGTGTAGATCCTCTCCTCCATCCCTCCTCCAGAAAGCTCTCTGATTTTTGGAGAGATGTGAGGGCACCAGAAGCTCTGACTTTCAGATCCTCCCTAGCCTGTCCTAAGGTAACCTCACTACCTCACTCCCAGGCTGACTCATCCCAGGCTGCTACTCAGCCTCTTAATAAAACCTGTCTAGCTCCCCCTAGCAAAACTTGAGGGGCTCTACATTTGATTCAAAAAGCTTTATTGCTTATAGAGAATAACACCTCACCATCACTTTCCAATGGTCTCCAAGACAAATAGAGGATTCAGTCTTCCCAGTGTGGACATAGAGAGCAATAAAAATCTGCTAACCTGTGTAGCTTCCTCCTAATCTTTACAAAAAAAACAATTGCCCTAAAAATTGCATAAATTTTAACTAACAATGTAGGATATGCTTTAGTGACATGATAGAAATTTTTTTTTCTCCCTGGACTAAAGGTGATGATGACCATGCCATATCATTTCCTCACTATTTTACCGTCCAAGATTCACTGCGCAACATATGGAGTATAAAAGCGTAATTAGAATGCTGAATGTTGTATTTTACAACTTAAAACAGAAACAGTGATCTTTGTTATTTTTCTGACAATGTCTGTGAGAGTTCATCATATTGTAACAAGCACAACCCAGTTCCTGCTAATGGGGGAAAGAGGAAAAGCAGCTAGCAATAAGAACCTCACAAAGAGGGGGATACACTGGGAACTTGATCTTTTCTGCACCACAGGAGTGAATACTAATGGGAATGACTGGAGACGATTGTGTAAGACAGATGTCAAATTATTGTAGTTGGTAATTCTATGGAAGATATGGCAGTCTGGATAAAGTTTATTTTATATATATATATATATATATATATATATATATATATATATATTTTTATTTTTTTTTTCACCAATGACTGTTTCAACTTCTAGCTAATGATTTGTGAGATACGATAATACATCTTCCTTTGAGTGTCCCTATATAATGATAGTATTATCTCTTTCTGCAAATATAAATTTTAATCTACTCGCTGAATAAGCCTAAAAACAAGTTCACTTAGCAGTCATCGGAAGTAAGATAGTAAGATAACTATATTAACAGCCAGATGTTGTCTTGCTGCAGCGGTTCCTTGTATCCCCATTTGTTGAGTTTCATTTTTAGCTGCTTTTCCTCTTCCCCTATTAGCAGGAATTGATTATGAACTCTCATACTGTGTACAGATATATTATCACAGTTTTCTGATTAAGCAGATCCAAGTCTGAGAAGCTTGTCAAGCAGCAACGTTACCCCATTGGCAGAACCAACACTTACCTTAGAAAGATCATTTCCATTTTATATAATAGACCAAGCCAAGTAGTGGGGCATTTAAGGTTATTTCTCCAGTGGAAATATTATCTATAAACTTTATTTTTCTTTTTTGTCTATAGTTAAAGTGATTCTAAAGGTTGTAATATTTTTTTAAATAATAAACATGTTATACTCACCTGCTCTGTGCAATAGTTTTGCACAAAGCAGCACCAATCCTCTTCTTTTTTGGGTTCCCTGCTGGCAGTCCTGGCTCCTCCCCTCTGCTGAGTGCCCCCAGTAGCAAGTCTCTTGCTATGGGGGCTATCAACCAGGCTCGCTCCCAAGTAGCACTCCAGTAAATGGACATCGTCTATTCACACACAAAGTATGGCTTGGCCCCACCCTCCACTGTTTCATCATTCGTTCAATGGCTGTGATCGACAGGAGCAGGAGCCAAGGCTCCTGCTGCTGTGTGCGCCAATGAGGAGAGAGAGACCCTGGAGAACAGCTGCTCTCAGGAACAATGCTGGATCACGATGGGGCTCAGATAAGCATTAGGGGGCTGAGGGTGGAGCTACACCCTGAAGGTTTTTTACCTTAATGCATAGAATGCCATTAAGGTAAAAAACCTTCTGCCTTTAGAACCACTTTAACTGGAAACTCTCTATTCCTCTATTTTTGTGGCTTTTAAACGTTTTATAGGAATAAAAAGGATAATTTTTATTGAAAGATATTGTACATGTTATATATCAATATATATCACCTAAAATGTCCAAATAGTGTGTTTATCAATCTAAAGGGATGTAGTGCAAAAACTATTTTGCTAGTCATAGGTATAATTAAAATTGTACTGGAGATTGGTAAGTGGTTGCTGTCCCTTAATGAGGAATGGAGAACACTCTGCTTGATCTTGCTGAAATGGATCTTCTAAAACATCTCTCATCCAAACGTAAAAAGATGTCACACAGTAATGTTTCTTGGATTACATAAGCAGCTAGGCAGTTGACTTTTTTTTGTTTTTGATCAGCAGTTGTTATTCAAAGGGCAAAGCAATAAAGCAAAGAAACAGAGGTTTCCTAAAAATGGACAGAAGGAGAAAAAAAAAGAGGAGGTCAGCAAGTATAAAATGCAAGAGAGTGGGAAAAAATAACGAAGCTTGATGCTTTCATTATTATACTCAGAAATCCAGCTCTTGCCCACACGTCTCATGGAGCTTTGTACAGTTTGTTCCATACAGCCTTTCAAATATCACACAGTGAAAGCACTACACTTATAAAAGATTCTGAATGTTGGCAAGAGAAAGGGCAAATGGAGTATATTTAATATTTAAATCCATTAACCTTAAAGTGGAGCCTCATCCACCCTGTGTGTTGCAGAAAAAAACATATTTAAATTTCTAGTAAATATGAAGGTGGTTTTATTACATGAAGTGCATCAATAAGACAAAAACTGCCTTTCAAGCATTTTTTAAGTGCATTTTTATCTGCATTTTTGCCTTTTTCCTTTGCAGGCATAAGCACTTTTGTTTAGGTCAAAGGAAAGAAGGTTGGAAACAGGTGGAGAATGACTGTTAGGCACAAAAAAGCCAGAAAAACATGTGCCAAAAATGCATAATTTTGCCGAAGAAGAACCTATACTTATTTAGTTGGACATTACTTAGATGTGAACAGGACAGGATCAACAAAATAAAATAAAAATCTTATTTTCAAGCTCTGTCATGCTTCTGGAAACAGGTGACAAGTCACTCAGGCAAGAACAGGGCTAATAATTGGGACAAATCCATTAACACTGACAGGGGTGCTTAGTTACAATGAGCTGCTTTTTCTTCTTTTGGTTTGAACATTTTTTCCAAAAGAAAAAAAGATGTTACTGTAACTTCTGATGTTGGACTTTGATTTTTTTGTATCTTAACAAAACTCCATTTTAAACCATATAACCATCTAAGCCAACCCACAAAAAATTAGTTACCCCTCACCCACAATTCATACTAGACCCTGAATTCAACCATGTAACCTGGTTGGCCAAGAAAGGGGGGAAAATGGTTTTAGTGCCTTGCCAAGAGGGACCTTCCTGTCTAAGCACCTTTGCCCCCAAGTTGATGAGGACAAGGGCCTCTTCCTTGAGACCATGGCCAAGGACTAGATGGAAGCAGTGTTTGGCAGTTTGTCATATATCACGTGTATTCTAATTTTTGGATTGTTTATTACAACTTGTTATATTTTCTAGTGAAAGAATTCAGTACTTCAAAGAGATTCTCTGAATAGATGCAATAATTGTATTCACGTTGCCTTCTTCATTGTATGTAAAATCTACATTTTACCTATATGAAGTGTGGCAGAGCGTCCCAAAGGAACCTTGGGAAAGTAATGTTTGAGATCTCCCAGGTTCCTTACCTATACCTTTAGGGATCTCTGATATGAGGTCCAGTGCAGGATTTTCCTCTCTCTCCATGGGCAAATAAATCCACCTGGGATCTGTAGCCAGAGCTCTCGGCCTGGGGATCAGACAAGTCCTGTCTGGAGAGCTGAAAGGTTGGTGGAAACTAACCAGCTGTGTATGTTGTGGCTGACAAGTGGTAGGCTTGATCAGTCTGATAGTTACTATCTGCATTACCGGGACAGAGTCTGGGTCCAAACCTGGGCCTTCTGCGGTGAGTGGCAATGTTTCTTCTTGCTGAGCCACCTGAAATGCTGGACAGCTCCCTTGACAATTATTTGGATGATCCTATCTTGACCTTGTTTATCATGAACCTTGAACCCCTTGCTCCTCCCATGAACTTCCTGATATAAACCATGCCTCTGCACTTCCGGTTTGCCAGATTATTGTGCTCTCCAGCCAATATCGTGCTCCTTATCATCTCTGCTGTTATCTGTATTTTGCTACACTCATTATTGACCCTTGGCTTGTTCTCGACTACGCTTCTGCCTGATCTCAACCTTACCGACCTTGGCTTGTTTATTGACCACGCTTCCGTTTGATCCTTACCTGTTCATACACTACCGGACCTCTGCTTGTTCACCTACTGGTGGAGTGATCCCGAGGACCGTGACCTGATGCTAACACTCGGCCAAATCCATCTCCACCATTAGGAGCTCTGGTGCACAGCGTTTGGTACTTAGACCTCGGGTGATCTCATTCCTCCGCCACGGTGACCTGCCTGTGTACCTATTTTTCTGGTTTCAGGTAAGCCTTTACACTGCTATAGCAACTGGTCTTTGAGCCTGACCCCTGATCGTGACACATGGCTAGGTTTTTTTTTTGTTTGATATTTTCCTGTACAGCACTTTGTATACAGTCTTTTGTAAATAGCACTAATAAACACCTTCACTGTTTGCCACTAACTTCACTGGATTTGATATTTGTGCCTGAAAGACTGCTTACCCCAGGAAGAATATATATCCCGGCTGCCTATCCCCAGCTCACATATGGTGGAGGATTGCAGGCACTCATAGCAAGGAACTGCTATTTAAATGCCCAGTACCTATAGTGGCTAAAACATGGAGAAAATCCTCAAACAGTTGGTGCTATAAAACACTGCAAAACAGCAAGCCAACTCTATTGCGCAAGAGCAAACAAGGTGCTCTGCACAGATTAGTGCTGTACAGGGGCAAACACAGAGGCTATTTAAACAGCTAGCCACTGCTGCAGAGGTGGATAGGAAAACCCTGACTGAGGTTGTGCAGACACTGGCACAGGGGTCACCTGCCAAAAGTGAGGCTGTTGGAGAAAGGCCCTCAGCCATCCATGTGGGTCGCTTCCTTTCTAAGATGACTGCAGATGATAACCCAGAGCCCTTTTTGCTGTCGTTTGAAGGACCTCTGAGAGGGAAGCTTGGCCAAAAACTCAGTGGGCCGGATTGGTCGTCCCTCTACTTCCTGGTGAATTGCAGAAGGCTTACTATGATCTGGAGTCTGCAGAAGCAAGAAACTAGAGAAGGTCTCTTACTTCTGCAGACAGGTCAAGGTCAAGCAGGAAATCCTGGTGAGTCTCGGTGTAACTTTGGCCGTTCGAGCGCAACGGGTCAGCAGCTGGACCTTCCAAGA
This sequence comes from Staurois parvus, assembly GCF_062004578.1. NCBI lineage: Eukaryota > Metazoa > Chordata > Amphibia > Anura > Ranidae > Staurois > Staurois parvus. The sequence goes on from NW_028318094.1 coordinate 3,865,931, forward strand.
TGGGAGGCCCCCAAGATCACAGATGTTTGACCTAATCCACCTGGTGCAGAAATGGCTGCAGCTGGAGTCCCTGTCCAGGCCACAAATAGTGGAGCGTGTGGTCATGGACCGATTCCTGAGGTCACTATCAGTTCCCCTGCAAAAGTGAGTGAGCCAAGGGAACCCCAAGTCAGCGGACAACCTGGTGGAGCTGGTTGAGAAGTACTTTGCCGCAGAGAGCCTGGTTGCCACCCCTTCAGCCACACGGAAGCCAGTGCCAGTGAGCAAATCAAGCTGGGGCAATATCAGGTGTTTCCATTGCCATGAGCTGGGACATGTTGCAGCAAACTGTCCATTGACAGATGTCTTGGAAATTCGCTTTAACGAATTTCTCCTTACCGTGAGTACTCGCAGTTGGATGTGCAGAAATCCCCCATAAAGCTGTGCGAATCTCGCTTACCACGACTGCAGCTAAATTACACGATTCCTGCCCATCCAAATACTTTGGTTCTGTTGAAATGTGGGGGTGGAGCTCCGTTACCCTAGAATGATCAAACGACACTCAGGATGCTGTTGCAACTCACATAAGGGCTGATTTTAGACCCAGCTCTCTGTTTTATTAAAAATACACACATGCCCCCCACATGAATAAAGTCAATCCCCTCCCACCGAACAATGCAATGGGGATTGCCTATACAGAGGATGTACATTCCAATTGGAGCATAGCCTTTGCTATTATCTATCACTGGTCCTCCCCCATGAGTCTTCTGAGGTCAGCAGACTTCCTCCCCTTCCCCCCTATGAGCCATCTGAGGTCATATTTCCTGTCCTACTAGCTTCTATTGGTATGTAAAATTCTCTGCACAAGCATCTCCTAAAAATACCAGTCTGTACCTGGATGGGCCCGGTACGATCTTTATTAAAACACATCCATCCGAGATACAGTTCAGATTAGTAATGGGTTGTAAGATATGCATAAGCCTACACGTGGAGTTCACACCGCTTGCGCATTGCGTTATGAAGCCCACGTGGTACCATGCTGCTGATATGTGGATACAGGCCCGCGTGCTACTGACAGCAGCATTCGCATGGAATGCCGTGGTGGTATACATGCCGGTCTATAAGCGCAGATCTGCCATCTCATCCATTACCAAGCTGAGTACTGTAATACATACATTGTACATGCGCATGGCCCAATTGCAGCCTTCAGAGCTTTAATTAAGCCACACGAGAGACATATGAATAACACGAATATATGACACATTTAAAGTTCGACCAATAATACAAAATTTCCATGACATTCCCTCCTGTTTTATCATATTCTCCTCGTGTCCCTTCTTGATCTTCTTCAGCTTGATGGGTGTAGTCTCAAACTTCAAAGAGTTCCTGTAGTTGTCCCTGAGAATAAAGCTCCACGGGGTACCTGAAACAACAAGACCCGACGCAGACTCGACGCAAACAGGCTTGATTGAAGCGATGATCCTCAAGAGCGTTTGAACCTTCACTACAGGAAGGCTCTTGCAAAAACCACAAACAGACTTGTGGTATGAATAAAGCTTGTGATCCCACGGTGGTCTGGGGAGATCCAGCAACAGATTCTCAAATTGCCCCTGCAGACGGGGCCACACAAGGCTGGTCTCGACCCAGACAGTTTTCCAAATCGCAGACACAAACAATGATGAGGCTTGAAGCTTGCTTGAAGGTCTTGGAGAATGTGGTCTTCAGAGAGATAAATTAGAGGGAAGCCAGGACGTAATCTGTAGAGAAGGTGGTTGGTTGGTGAGGTCTTCCCCCGATCAGTGGTTGGAGTGGGATCCCCGGAGCGGGCATGGAGATGTGGTCGTCTGCCCGAGCTTGGCTTACACGGTCGATGAGGCAACAGGAACATCTCACCGCGGCATATAAAAGGCAGATGAAAAAGAGAAGCATCAGGACATACACTCCCACTTCCTTCAACCAAGATCCGATGGAGAACAGGAAATCTCCCAATCCTCCCAAACCCTTGAACGGATTCCAACCCTCACTAGCTATAGCTCTAGCTTTTCCCTGTAGTTCACTAACTTTGTCCATATGGGCCTGGACCTTGTCATCGGTGTCTTCTATCCAAGTACAACAATCCTCTCCGATGAACTCACAGAACCCCCCTTTGGCGGCTAAAAGATAATCAAGGGCCATCTTCTCCTGAAGCACTAAAATTCCCATCTGCCGTTGTTCTTGGGCAATTTCTCTGACAGCCTCTACGGTCTCGTTAAACATACTATCCACGATGACAGAAAAATTGTTCAGGCGCTTCATAAGTTCTATTCCCCATCCTGTCCATGAGGGGAACCAAGCCCATGCCTGGTCGCCCTCAGAGAACAGTTCCCTGCGAACTCTCCCTGCCATCCTTACCTTCTTGTGGACCATCAACTCTTCATGGTCCATCACTACATAGGATGCGGGGACTAGCTTTATGAGGGCACACGAACCTTTCGCGTTCTGGGGGAATGTTCTATAGGCTGCCGAACCACACAGAAAATAGTATGGACCTGTCAGAGCAGAGCAGGAGGAGTTCCTCGTTCGGCCTCTGGCACTGAGCAACAGTTGCACAGACTGGGGGATTGCTCCCTCAGTCTGCACATCACATCCGTCCTTCCAACACACGTGGTCTGGTCGGTCAGTGTGGTTACTCAGAAAGGAAGTCTGGTTAGTCAGATTGACAGTTATACCTCCCTCGCAGGTGGTAGTCCCAACAAACTTGTTACCTGTGCCAAAGCTGATGTTAAAGCACACCTGAGGGCTGCCTAGCTGTCCAGTTACCCATAATGGACTGACGAGGGTCCTACAGGAGCTAGAGCTAATATTGGTGCTGAAACTGATGTTACCTGCTAAAAATGTGTCATAAAGTTCTACCGACAAATGTCTACGTGGGGGCTGACCAGGGGTCCCTTGCTTTTTCATGCCGACGCGGATGTCATATAGGGCATGAACAGCGGCCATTGCGGACATGTGATGACTGGGTGGGGGCTTAGAGCATACCCAACAGTTGGTTTTGTTGGCGGTTCTGGCTAAACGCAGGTGCATTTTAAATAAAAGGTTGGGGTATCTGCCGTCTTTTCCTCCGTTCACACACATGTATGACATACAAACAAAAAGAAAAAGGAAAATGACACCCCTCATTCTCTGGTGTAGCTGAAAAGCTTCTTGCAGTGGCTTGCGTGCACCCAGTTGTCTCGTCCCTCGAGTTTGAGTGAGGTAGGTGTCGTCAGCTGGACTTGGTATGGTCCGGTGAACCGTGGCTCGAGTCCGGTTCTTTGATGTTTCTTTAGGACGACCCAATCACCTGGCTCAATAGAAAGAACACCTGTTATTGTATTTGGATCGGGGAGCGATTCGCGAACCCGATGGTGTATCTTCTGCAGCTCCCGTTGCAGAGATTGCACATAACCTGTAAGCTGTGAATGCAAAGACGACAACTGTTGAGGAAAGTACAACCCTGTTTTGGGAGGTCCCCCAAACAACACCTCGTAGGGTGACAGCCCATGTGGTTGCCGAGGGGCATTCCGGATGGAATAGGGGGCAATGGGGAGACACTCAGGCCAAGGTTTTTGGGTATCGGAAGACGTTCAACCTTACCGCTACTCTCGGGGTGATATGGGGTGTGTCGCCGCTGACTCCAGTTCCACCAAAGAAATGCAGTCGTGTCCTTTGGAAGAGAGATTAGTAGTGGACAAAGAAGACATGTTAGCAGAAGAGGTGTTAGTATTGTTAGTCGTGTTGCAAAATTCAGCACTGTCATTGCTGTCCTCCCCCCCCCTTCTCATCTTCCGACACAGGAAGAAGAGAAGCTGGGTTAAGAATAGTGCATCGTTTGATAGTGAGGTTAGTAGGGGTTAGGAGGGCTTTCCCCTGAGAGGGGTACCTTGCCTTGGATGTCCTGTTTTCGCAGGACCGTTCTTGCTGCACCGGTGTCAGTGAGGCAAGGGAGGGGATATTTTAATTCCTCTAGAAAAAGATGGATCTGGGCCGACACCGATTTGTCAACTTCCTATGAGAATTCATAGGAGTTACTTACCATGGTGGTCATAGGGGCGGAGGACTCATCAGGAATGAACTGCCACCGACCTTTAGGTAATTGGGGACAGCTCCTCCTCATGTGCCCCGTTTGGTGGCACTGGAAGCACCTGGGTGGGGGCCTATCCTTCCTGTGACCCAGATCCCTTGGTTTTTCGTGTGGGGTCTGGGACATAAGAACTTTGGCCTTGTCTTGTTTTCTTCTATCCATTTCCCTCTCTATTGCCGCAAGAGTGGAAAGGATAGCAGGGATAGACATCTCATTATATTCGGGTCGGGCCAGAACCAGCCTTTCCCGAATTTTAGTATCGATGCCTTCCAAAAATTTGGCCCGCAACAGAATGTGCGTCGCGGTCACCTTTACCCCTTCAGTTGGAGCATCAGGTCCAACTTCCAGATCCGCATCCAGTGCCGTCTGCTTGAGACGGCGCCAGAAGCAGGCGCTTTCCTCATTAGGACCCTGGGTGAGCTTCATCATGTCCGTAGTAGAGGTAGCACCATACATTTCTGGAAGCTTTGCCTTTAGCTGTGTACAGAACTCTTTGCCCCCTGAAGTCATCTCCTCATGCGTGGTTATAGAGCACCCTGCAATCACTGTACTGGCCACTTCCATGCCCACCTTTGCCCGTAGGATCTGTGCACAATCTGACCCGCTCATACCATAGCTGAACTGGTTTTGTCCAAACATTCGAGCAAATCCTCTCGGATTGACTCGATAGTCCGGGAGCTCAGCCAGAATAGTGCGGATCTCTGCCGGGGTGAAAGGGACATGCCAAACTACCCGTTCCCCTAAAGTCCGTTCCCCCCGTGCATTGGGAGGACCTTCAAATTGCTGCACCCTGACTGGATAGGCCTCGGTCCGGGAAGAGTGCAAGGGCTGGCCCAGCTTCATCGGTGGGCTTAGATTAACCACCTCGCTTACTGCACCTTCAGGTTTGAGGTCCCTCAGATCAGGGTATAGCTGGGGGGCAGGGGTCTGATCAGTGGTTTGTAGCGCTTTGATGCAATCCGCCCTGTTTTTTTAACCGGGTGTCTATTCCCCTTGATTCACAGATAGTCTGCAAATCGGTTGTTGAGTAGGCTTCATAGTTGGAAACAGAAGGAGCTGGGGTGAAGCAGGGAGAAGGGAGAGGTAGAGGCAGAGGCTGAGGCATAGAGACAGAAGACACAGAAGGTATGTCAAGAGTGACGTCACTAACAGAAGAGACAGGTGCAGTTATACTTATCTCAGCCACTGTTGGTTGTTGGGGAACCCCAGCAGACCCTGATCCTGCCTGCCTTAGTAGAGTCAGCCCTGAAAGAGCTTCCTCCACCTCTGACACCGGATCTTCCTGTTTTATTCCCTCTGGAGGCCAGGTATACATCACCTGGTTCTTCCGGACAGACACCAGTTTATGTATGCCCTGCTTCCCTAATTGGATTGACCTGTGAAGCCATAGCTGTGCGATCTCTAGTTCTGATGCCTGCATCCGTGGTTCAAATTCAGAGATGAATTTTTCCCACCTCCATGCGTCAAATGTACCTTCCCGGGGAATTTCCCATCTGGTACCCTTCGACCATTTATTCCACCTTTTGAGGGGTTCTGTAGACTTCCCCCCCAAACTCACCTTCATCAGTTGTGCAGCTGTCCTTACCCTGAAGAGGGCTGCTTCCCCCTCTCTCTTCATGGACTGACTACTGCCCATCGTGACTAGTCACTGGTATATATCCCGCGTCCGGGTACCTGTTTACCCCCTGGAGCACTCGGTGGGATCCTACCGAGAGGCCTGATTCCACCACTTTCCCAGCACAGCGTAATTTATGTGATACTTATCGATCACCCGAAGCGCATCAAGTGGCGGTCAGACTGAGAGCACACCTCCCACTCCCACAGCGCAATTTGTGTGATCCTGACCACCCGAAGTGTTTGTGGTGACCAGGCTAAGCGTTACTTCCCTGGACCGCCCACTCCCACAGCGTAATTTATGTGGTTCTCATCACCCACTGTGTTTGGCAGGCCACACCGCACAATGATGAAAGTGGCTTTTCTCTCCCTGCACACAGTAGCTAACACAAGTCAAAACAAAAAGAGGGATTCTTGGATGTTACTTAGGGGTCACTGGTTGGGCAGAAACCTACTAACTGACCTTTAGGAAATTTGTGTAAAGAAAAAAACTTTCCTAATACACACAGAAAAACCCTTTTTCAACCTGAAAAACTGTTAAAAAGGACAAAGTGGATCCTTATGAAAAACACGGGACGTTTCACAGTAAAACAATTACACAGAGGTAAACCGAAAAACTGCGCCAAAAGTAACCTTGTTGCTGACCCAAAAATCACTCCTATCAGCACCGCTAAACGATCCACGTTATACACGCAATCTTTACTGCAACCACCTAGAACCGTTTACACAAAAAGTCTGCTGGACGTGAAACACGCGACACAGCAGCTTAAAACAAACTCGCTTTACAATAAGGAACTACTTTTAACAGGAAAAACACAAGAAAAACATAATCACTATACAAGAAATCTATGTGCAAAAACCCAGATTACACCGCGCTCATTAAATGTGGAACACGTGAAGGGAAAACTCGCTTAATACACTTTAAATTGGCTGGCAATACGCAAATTTAAAGCTAAAAGCAAACAAATGAAACTGTAAAAAATTTGGATTAAAAACACAATATGGGTCAAATGCATATAGGAAACTTCATGCACATTGCATAGAGATTACTGCACATATGGTAGTCAACAAAATGGCCACCAAACAAAAGGAGTCCATGTGGTTTAGTCAAGAAAATGACCCCCCACAGGGAAGCACATGGTAGATACTAGAATGACCCCCCACAGGGAAGCACATGGTAACACTAGAATGGCCCCCCACAGGGAAACACACGGCAGACTCTAGCCTCAAAATTGCCTCAAAATTGCCTCTTACATAAAACAGACTTTTAGACAGAACATACACTGGACAATTACACAACAATATGAAGTACACATACAACACAATTTGGGCACAATCACAGAACGGACATAAAACACCAACATATCACACTAACATGCACATGTAACAGAAAGGACCCCCTGCTGCATGCTTGCTGGGAGCAGTAGTACCACAAAACATTGTACAGACCACATAACACAGATCTTACAACAGTTAACAATTAACCTAAACCTTTCAGCACTGTAATAATTACCTCACGTGGAGGGGGGTAGAGCAATTACCACAGTACCTACAGCCCACAAATACTTACCTAACACTATGCAACAACTTTTACGCACTAAAACATATACCCGTTTAATTTTTGGTTGGAAGATTTTTAAACTTGACCAAATCCAGCCAACCAAACCCACCCCCCTGCTGCTCTCAGCAGAGACAAACCCTCGTCTTTCACCCACAAATCAAGAGTTTAGGACAAAAATGAGGTCCTTGCCAAGCGGTATTTCTTGTTAGCTAACAGAGAGCGAAATCAGCCACACGAACACGCAAAAAGCGATCCTCTTAATGGCAGAGAGACCTGAAATGTGCCGGCATACTTTTTGCTAGTTCATGATAGTTCATTCCCCCCCTCGTTCTTGGTTAGCTACGCAAGAATACGCGTTAGTATCCACCAGGCTCGCCAAACTGTCTTGGAAATTCGCTTTAACGAATTTCTCCTTACCGTGAGTACTCGCAGTTGGATGTGCAGAAATCCCCCATAAAGCTGTGCGAATCTCGCTTACCACGACTGCAGCTAAATTACACGATTCCTGCCCATCCAAATACTTTGGTTCTGTTGAAATGTGGGGGTGGAGCTCCGTTACCCTAGAATGATCAAACGACACTCAGGATGCTGTTGCAACTCACATAAGGGCTGATTTTAGACCCAGCTCTCTGTTTTATTAAAAATACACACATGCCCCCCACATGAATAAAGTCAATCCCCTCCCACCGAACAATGCAATGGGGATTGCCTATACAGAGGATGTACATTCCAATTGGAGCATAGCCTTTGCTATTATCTATCACTGGTCCTCCCCCATGAGTCTTCTGAGGTCAGCAGACTTCCTCCCCTTCCCCCCTATGAGCCATCTGAGGTCATATTTCCTGTCCTACTAGCTTCTATTGGTATGTAAAATTCTCTGCACAAGCATCTCCTAAAAATACCAGTCTGTACCTGGATGGGCCCGGTACGATCTTTATTAAAACACATCCATCCGAGATACAGTTCAGATTAGTAATGGGTTGTAAGATATGCATAAGCCTACACGTGGAGTTCACACCGCTTGCGCATTGCGTTATGAAGCCCACGTGGTACCATGCTGCTGATATGTGGATACAGGCCCGCGTGCTACTGACAGCAGCATTCGCATGGAATGCCGTGGTGGTATACATGCCGGTCTATAAGCGCAGATCTGCCATCTCATCCATTACCAAGCTGAGTACTGTAATACATACATTGTACATGCGCATGGCCCAATTGCAGCCTTCAGAGCTTTAATTAAGCCACACGAGAGACATATGAATAACACGAATATATGACACATTTAAAGTTCGACCAATAATACAAAATTTCCATGACACAGATGAGCCAATGCAGTGTGACTTATCTCTCAAACAGCAGTCTGTTTGCTGCTGTTTCATGCGTTGCAGCACCAAGTGTGGGAAGACACATGTGACAAATGACTGTTAATAATAAGCCTATTATGGCTTTGCTGGACTCGGGAAGTCTGATAATTTTGGTTAAAACTATGAACTTGCATGATGGAAAAATTGCAGTGATTGGTGTACATGGGGATACACAGGAGTATCCTATAGCCACTGTTATATTTGAAACTGACTTAGGTACTGTGACTCATCGGGTCGGACTCATACCCCACTTAGTGCAAGAGGCCATCATTGGTAGGGACTTCCCTAAGTTTTGGGAACTGTGGGATCATTCTGACATGGTCACAGTGACTGACTCAGTGGCGGAGGCAGAACCTTTGGCCAACGCTAACAGTGTGGGTTCAGGGGACTTTTCTCAGGGTTCCCCAGGTTTTCCTTTTTCAGTAATGGCGGGAGAACTGGAGGAGCCTAAGGAAGTTCCCACAACCAGTGGAAATAGCCACCCTTCTGCTGACACTGAGGCTACACTAGAGTTTTCTGACCTTAAAGTACACAAGGAAAACTTTGATACGGAGCAGAGAAAAGACCCTACCCTTACCAGGGCCTGGGAAAATATAGTGATGATTAATGATGTACCTGTCGAACCAGTGGACATGCACTGTTTTCCTTATTTCAGCAGCAATGAAGGTTTATTGTATTGTGTATACACAAAGAATGAAGAAATTGTTGAGCAGTTGGTGGTCCCTAAGCCATACAGAAGGGTGGTATTGGAACCTGCCCATGGGCACTTACTGGGAGATAATTTAGGGGTGGAGAAAACCACTGAAAAGGTGGTGCACAGATTTTACTGGCCCGGGGTACAGAAAAACATTGAGAATTTTTGTCAATCCTGTCCTGTGTGTCAAATCTCAGCACCCCTGTCCCACTTCCGAAGTCCTTTAGTGCCCTTACCCATTATTGAAGTGCCCTTTGAGAGGATTGCCATGGACCTTGTGGGTTCACTGCACAAGTCTGCCCGGAGCTATCAATATATCCTCGTAATTATGGATTATGCTACCTGTTACCCTGAGGCAGTTCCTTTGCGCACTGCGTCTGCTAAAAACATAGCTAAAGAATTGTTCATGGAGTTCAGTCATGTTGGGGTCCCTAAGGAGGTCCTTACAGACCAGGGCACCCCAATTTATGTCACGGGTAATCATAGAAATGTGCAAATTGTTTAAGGTGACGCAATTGTGAACCGCAAACGGATGGCTTGGTGGAATGCTTTAATAAAACTTTAAAACAAACTTTGAAAAAGGTTGTTAATGATGGGAAAAACTGGGACTTTCTTCTTCCATAGTTAATGTTTGCCATCAGGGAGGTTCCCCAGTCCTCTACGGGGTATTCTCCATTTGAGTTGCTCTATGGGAGACACCCTAGGGGACTCTTAGACATTGCCTAGGAAACATGGGAGGGGTAGCAAACATCCCACAAGTGTCATTGAGCATATTGCGCAGATGCAGGACAGGATTGCAGCAATTATGCCTACAGTAAAAGAACACTTACTTCAGGCCCAAGCAGCCCAACAAAGAGTATATAACAGGGGGGCCCATCTCACTTGGTGACAAGGTCCTGGTGTTAGTTCTCACGGTTGAAAGCAAGTTCCTGGCAAAGTGGAAGGGGCCCTTTGAAGTAATCTAAAGAGTTTGAGAGGTAAATTACAAGGTATATCAACTGGGTAAAAGAAGGCCCAAGCAGATATACCATATAAATCTGTTAAAACCCTGGAAAGATAGACTGGCATTGACTATGGGGGCCATTCCTATAACTCCTAGGGGTACTGAGTTCCCTCTAGTCCCTGAGGTCACTATTCCCTACACCCTGTCTCCTTCCCAAAAACAGGAAGCTAGAGCCTTCCTGATAAGAAACAGAGATACATTTTCAGAATTGCTTGGTACAACTCCTGCTGTTCAGTATGATATTGTTACTAAACCTGGGGTATGTATCAAATTAAAGCCCTACTGAATTCCTGAAGCTAAGAGAAAGGACATCAGGGATGAAGTCCAAAGGATGCTGGAGTTAGACATAATTGAGGAATCTAATAGTGACTGATCTAGTCCCATTGTATTAGTCCCAAACCGGATGGAACCTCGAGGTTTTGTAATGACTTCAGGAAGCTGAATTTGTTAACAAAATTTGACATGTACCCAATGCCTAGGGTAGATGAGCTGATAGACAGACTCAGTAAGGCCCACTATCTGACCACGTTAGACTTGACCAAAGGATATTGGCAAATCCCCTGACTGATTGTGCCAAAGAAAAGACAGCATTTGTGACCCTGGAGGGTTCTTTTCAGTATAAAAAGATGCCTTTTGGGTTGCAAAATGCCCCTGTGACCTTTCAGAGGGCCATGGACAGAACCCTAAGACCTCACCAACAATATGCAGCCGCCTATCTGGACGGCATTGTAATACATAGCACTGACTGGGAGTCTCACTTGCCCCGTGTCCAGACGGTCTTTGATTCCCTTTTCAAGGAAGGTTTTACGGCCAATCCAAAGAAATGTGCTATTGGATTAGAGGAAGCTAGGTATCTGAGCTACACTATTGGTCAGGGAATCATAAAACCCCAATTAAACAAAGTAGAAGCCATTCAAGAATGGCCATGTCCAGCAAATAAGAAGCATATCAGGGCATTTCTGGGTATCACACTGTACTATAGAAGGGTTCATCCAAAATTTTGACACCCTAGCAGCTCCACTGACTGACCTGACAAAAGGGAAAGACTCAGTAATGGTGAAATGGTCCACAGAAGCAGAGGAGTCTTTTAAAATCCTGAAGAAGGCCCTTTGTTCACAGTCAGTGTTATACTCCCCTGATTTCTCTAAAGATTTTTTTGGTGCAGATGGAGGAGTCTGATGATGGCATTGGAGCGGTATTGTCGCAGGTACGCAATTGGGAGAAACACTCTGTAGTGTACCTGAGCAGAAAGCTCAATGAGCATGAGAAAAAATATGCTGTCATAGAAAAGGAATGATTAGCCATAAATTGGGCCTTTGACGCACTAAGGTATTATTTGTTAGGATGCCAGTTTGAGTTACCAACTGATCATGCTCCCCTCAAGTGGATGGCTCAAAAGTAGGAAACAAATAGACGGGTGGTTTCTGGCCCTGCAGGACTATGCCTTCACTGTAAAGCACAGGCCAGGGCTTAAAATGGGGATTGTTGATGCCCTGTCCCGGGTTCATTCCTGTTGGACCACAGATGTTCCAAACCTGGGGTTGAAACAAGGAGGGGGGATATGTGGAAGAGTGTCCCAAAGGAACTCTGGTAAAGTCCTGTTCGAGGTTTATAGATCTCTCAGGTTTCTTACCTATACCTTTAGGGATCTCTGATATGAGGTCCAATGCAGGGTTTTGCCTCTCTCTCCATGGGCAATTAAATCTACCTGGGACCTATAGCCAGAGCTCTCAGCCTGGGATTCAGACAAGACCTGTCTAGAGAGCTGAAAGTTTGCTGGAAACTAACTAGCTGTGTAAAATGTGGCTAACAAGCGGTAGGCTCGATCAATCTGGTAGTTGGGACCTGCATTACTGTGTAGTGAGAGCCGGGACACGGCTAGGTTTTTTTTTTGTTTGATATTTACCTGCCCTGTTTATTTTGGGTAAACACTGTACAGCACTTTGTATATAGTCTTTGGTAAATAGCACTAATAAACACTTTCACTGTTTGCCACTAATCTCACTGGATTTGGTATCTGTGCCTGAAAGACTACGTACCCCAGGAAGCATATATCCCGGATGCCTATCCCCAGCTCACAGAAGTTTATGCTCTAAAATGATTTTACTATTTACAGCTCAGCAAGCTGGTACTACCTTTGGTGTGAAGGTGGTAGACATATAGGGCTCATATACACGGTCGACTAGCGGGTGGCAAAAGCAGGCAGTTAGACCAAGGTTTTACAGCCCACCAATCACCCACCTAAACACAAAAATGCAACTGCTAACGGCTGTATACATGCTTCAGCTTCTATACTTTGCTTCATGGCTGTGGCACAAAATAAACATAGTGCTGCATGTGGCAAGACTGTACCATTTTTTTAAAAAAAATCAGACATAATGCTAAAATTGTTAGCTGCTGTTTTACTATGAATAGACTCATAGCAGTGATTATTCAAACACAACTAATATTTGTGCAATTGTGCAAGATTAACTGCTACTGCATACTACTTGTATATCTCTGACAATGGGTACCTATTTGTTCTTTTGCTCAACGATTATTCACTAGCAAATTTAGTAGCGCTACTACACATCATGACCACAAAAAATGTTAACATAAAAATAACAATTGAAGGTGAGTAGATCAAAAACATGCAGGATTTCACTTTCATTGGATTGCAGATTGATCAAAGTGGAAACTGTAGTCTAGAAATAAAGTAGAGAACAAGGATGGTAGACTGGCAACAAACACAGATAAGTCTGTGCTATTATGTAAGCTACCTCTGGTTGTGAAAGTTGGACCATGGAAAAACTAGACACAAGAAAAATCGATGCGTTTGAGCTATGGTGCTGAAGAAGGCTCCTGTGCATTCCATGGACAGCAAAGATAACATACAAATACTGGGGAGCATCAAACCAGGGGTTTCACTGGATGGTGAAATTCCAAGACTCAGGCTTGCCTATTCTGGATGTGCAATGCAAAGAATGCAACATTTTTTTAATTAATTAGCAACAAAAGGCCACCAAAAGAACCAGATGGTTAAACATCATAAAAGTTTATACCATCCAGAACATGAAACGACCCATTAAGTTCTAGAAGATCAACAAAATGTGGTCCATTAAATTGACAAGAGAAAAATCACCCTTGTATCTCCAGCCTTAGCTTTGAACCTCCTCTTCAGCAGAGACCACATAATCTTAGGGAGGGTTATATGTTGCTGAAGCCCGAGTTTCTCTGAGGCTCCATGTATCATAGTTTAATCCCCCTTCCACTGCCAACCCATGTTATACAGGATCTTGACAAATTAAAAGTAAAGATGATTGCTAGGCAAAATGTAAACATCAAGAAAGATATGGAAAACATTTTAAAACACAACCATTTGGTCATTAGGCTAGCTGATAAGGGAAGGGGGGGGAATGATTGTGGCCCTGGATAAAGATGATCTCATTAACCACTTCCCGACTGCCCTATAGCAGAAATACTGCTACAGGGCGGCACGGGTACGCAAAATCTTGTGTGTGTGTGTGTGTGTGTATATATATATATATATATATATATATATATATATATATAAAATGTGATTTTGCATTTCCGGGTAAGGGGAGTGCGCCATACCAACGTCACCATTCGCACAGATGTGACTGTCAATCACCAGGTCCTGACCAGGAGGAGAACTGTTTTGTTTACTAACAGTTCTCCTCCCTGTCAGCTCGGGTACACTGCTCTGGATAGCTGTGGACAGCATAGCCATCCAGAGCAGTGTGATTACAGTGAAGCACACAGACACCGCCCTCTAGTAAAACACTCCCTGCACACAGTTAACCCTTTGATCGCCCCTTATGTTAACCCTTTCTTGCTCAGTGCCATTAGTACAGTGTCAGTGCTTTTTTTTAGCACCGATCACTGTATTGGTGTCACTGGGGATGTCAGTGACACCAAATCAGTTCTCGTCAGCGTCAGAATGTCTGCTGCAGTCTCGCTATAAGACGCTGATTGCTGCCATTACTAGTAAAATAAAACATTTAATTAAAAAAATCACATTTGTAGACGCTATAACTTTCACGTAAACCAATTAATGTAAACATATTGGGATTTATTTTAGCAAAGACATGTAGCAGAATACATTTTAGCATACATTTTTTTTTACTGGGCATGTTTTAATAGCAAAAAGTCAAAAATATATTTTTTTCTCAAAATTGTCTGCCATTTTTTTTTTTATATAGAGCAAAAAATAAAAAACGCACAGGCAATCAAATACCACTGAAAGAAAGCTCAGTTTGTGGGGAAAAAAAGGACATAAATTTAATTTGGGTGCAGCATTGCATGACCGCAAAATGGTAAAGTAACGCAACTCAGTAATGCAAAAAATGGCCTGGTCAGGAAGGGAGGTAAATCCTCAGGAGGGCAAGTGGTTAAGTAGGTTAAGGAGATGAATTGTATAATAACAGATACAGAGACTTATTTACCCTTGCCTTGTGATCCCACAAAAAGGTTTTAGGTTCACCTCCAAACCTTAGTAGACACTGGCTATAAAATGATATTTTAAATAAGAAAGAAAGGGTTTATCTTATACCCTCCTCATCTAGAATGGCAATAATGTATTGCCTCCTGAAAGAGCATAAAGATCCAGTGCATCCTCTGAGACATCCTATTCATAATAGTGGAATATATAGATTATCGTCTACAGCCCCTTGTTACTATCACTCCCTTGTATCTAAAACATACTAAACAACTACTTACTGAGATTAAAAACAGCAATTTGAGTGAAAACAGATTATTAGTGACAATGGATGTAGCCTTTCTTTGCACCAATATTGCTCATAAAGATGTCATGGAATCAATAGATTTTTATTTAAATAAGGCAGATAACATTCCCATTCCAACTTCTAGGAACTATTTCTGGTTCAATAAATATTTTTTTCTTCAAAAGAGAGGTGTGGCTATGGGGGCAACATTTGCCCCCAGTTTAGCTAATTTGTTCATGGGCAAGTTGGAAAATGAAGTAATTTATTCTAAGTGATGGCCTTACCTGTTCTACCATAGATACATTGACAATATTTTCATGGTCTGGAATGGCAATTTAGAATCCCTTTGAGAATTTCTAGAATTTTTGAATAATAATTATTTAAATATATCCTTAATTCACGAGTTTAACTCTATGACTAACCATTTTTAAAAAGGATGGGATATTATATTCTAAATCCTATTTCAAATCTACTGATAACATTTTTATTCCCAAGGATAGCTGGCACCATCCTCAACGGATAGACAATACAATATTATTTAACCACTAGCCTACAGGGCACTTATACCCCCTTCCTGTCCAGCTTTCAGTGCTGTCGCATTTTGAATGACAATTGCGCGGTCATACAACACTGTATCCATATGAAATTTTTATCATTTTTTTGTGACAGATAGAGATTTATTTTGGTGGTGTTTAATCACCTCTGGTTTTTAAAAAAATTTTTAAACAAATTAAAAACCACTGAAAATTTAGAAAAAAAAATTTTCTTAGTTTTTGTTATAAAAGTTTGTAAATAAGTGATTTTTCTCCTTCACTGATGTGCGCTAATGAGGCTGCACTGATGGGCACTGATAGGCTGCACTGATGCACACTGATAGGTGGCACTGATGGGCATTGACAGGCATCACTGATGGGCACTGAAAGGCAGCACTCATATATGCATAAATAAAAAGTGCAGCGCTAGTAAATAAGAGATCTAGGAACACATATATATCTCAGATGATCTGAGAAACACACTGTGATATATGGCACAGAGGTGATGGCTAATACATCAGGTGATATTGATATTAATGTCCAGACAAGTTGTCGCAGGATCCTGCATAAAAGCTTGATATACCAGGATCAAATAGTAAAATTGCGCACTCACCGGACGCGCTATAGATATGCGCATTTGATATATAACCACTGGAAATCCCTCATCTAGTGGGGAAGGTAGATATCCATCTGGGAGCAGATGATCCTGATGTTCCCTCTTATTGGTATGTAGTAGGCAGCTTCCAGGTCCAGGAATCCCCTTAAGGCTGGGTAAACTTTTCTTATGAATATAGAACTCATTCCGGTGGCGGGTAATAGGATATCCTAGGAAGTTATTAGCTCCAATAGGAGCCAAAAAAGTGCCTCATAGTGTAGTAGGTAAAATAAAGGAATTTATTTCAAAAAATATATTGCAGATAAAACAGGGTAGAAACACTCAAACAATAAAATGATATGCAAAGTGTAACTGACCCAAAAGTAAGATGGCCGCCGGTGGGAGTTCTATATCCATAAGAAAAGTTTACCCAGCCTTAAGGGGATTCCTGGACCTGGAAGCTGCCTACTACATACCAATAAGAGGGAACATCAGGATCATCTGCTCCCAGATGGATATCTACCTTCCCCACTCGATGAGGGATTTCCAGTGGTTATATATCAAATGCGCATATCTATAGCGCGTCCGGTGAGTGCGCAATTTTACTATTTGATCCTGGTATATCAAGCTTTTACGCAGGATCCTGCGACAACTTGTCTGGACATTAATATCAATATCACCTGATGTATTAGCCATCACCTCTGTGCCATATATCACAGTGTGTTTCTCAGATCATCTGAGATATATATGTGTTCTTAGATCTCTTATTTACTAGCGCCGCACTTTTTATTTATGTATATTTTTGAAGGTTTTGCTGAGATTACCTTGGGTGCATTGGCTGCTGATTTTTCTTTTTTCCTAGCACTCATATATGGCACTGATAGGCAGCACTGATAGGTGGCACTGATAGGCGGCACTGACTGGCACTGTTAGGTGGCACTAACTGGCACTGTTAGGCGGCACTGATAGGCAGCACTGATGGGCGTCACTGATGCACACTGATAGGTGGCACTGACTGGCACTGATAGATGGCACTGATTTGCAGCACTGATAGGTGGCACTGATTGGCAGCACTGATAGGTGGCGCTGACTTGCATTAATGGGTGACACTGAAAGGCAGATCAGATGGGCACTGATATGTGCATTGATGTGCACTGGTAGGCACTGATATGTGTCATTGATGTGGCACTGATGGGCACTGGCAGGTGGCATGGATGAGCACTGACAGCTGGCACTGATGGACACTGACAGGTGGCACTGCTGGGGCTACACTGATCATCAGGGCACACTGATCATCAGTGCCCTGATGATCAGTGTACATGTCCCCTCCGAGGAATGCTGATTACCGGCTCTCCTCTCCTCTCCTCTCGAGCTGTCAGCGTGACAACTCATGAGGAGAGAAATGCTGATAACCGGTATTTCCCTATTTACATGCGATCAGCTGTGATTGGACACAGCTGATCACATGACCGAGCCGACATCTTTGGCTCTTTCCGTCGATCGGTGATCCACTGTGTCCGAGGGACACAGCGCACCACCGATCGCCATGCTGCAGGCTCCTGGAGCCGCGCATGCGTGGTTAGAATGGGATGACGTCCTCCCAGAACAAGAGAACCACCTTGCGCCTGTCATTGTACTATATGGTGGGCGGGAGGCGGTTAAACAAATCAGAGGTACTTAAAAACAGATTCTTAGAAAAAGGTTAGGATGAGTAGGATGTTAATCACACAATAGGAGTGGTGGGTTCTCTAGATAGATCTGCTCTATTAACTGTTAAAAATAATATCCAGGACAAAAGTGAGAAAATTTGCCCGTTTATCTAACTTTTCTTCTCAACAGTAACAAATTAAACAAATTATGAAGAGACATTGGGGAATCCTAACTCCACCCTGAAAGACATTTTGCCCAATAAATCTGAAATCAGGAAAGCTTGAAATTTGAGAGAAAGCTCCTAATGTAATAAACCCTCTCAAACAATTTCATTGTTACCACATTTAAACGGTTCCATCCTTGCAACAATTGTGTTATGTACAAAGTGGACGGTGTTAGGAGAAAGAAGAAGGTTCCATTCCAATAATACTGGGAGGAAATATGATATTACCTCCTTTCTTATCAGGTTCCATTCCAATAGTACTGGGAGGAAATTTATTACCTCCTTTCTTACATGCAACACTAAATTTGTTGTTTACCTTATTAATGCTTGTGTGGTAAGCAATATATCAATTGGACTACATTGAGATTAAGAGACAGACTTAGCGAACACATCTATAACATTAAACGTGGTATTAAAAACATACCTTATCTGCTCACTTCCATAAGTGTCACCAAAGAAATCAAAAGCTTTGACGTTCTGTGCTATAGACACAATTTCTCCACATTGTAGAGAGTGTAACAAAACGAGACAGGTGTGTAAATTAGAGACCTGTTGGATATATGATATGAGGACCAGTGCACCCTTGGGTCTCAATATACACATTGATATCAACTGTTTTATAGATACAAGTTGATCTAGCAGATTTATATGAATTATTAGCTATTTGGCATTTCTTACCCTGCAGTTTATGAAAACAAATATTTTTCATTATTTATTTTTAACAATTGTTATCACTTTTTAATATATTTATGCATCTCATGCATTGGGTCGTTATACTGGTAGGAATACAGGAGCCCTTTATACATAATTGTTTATTTATATCAAATTAAACATAATGTAGTCTATGAAAAAATGGTGGCCATTTGTTTGAATCCATGGCTATCAGTAATACTATTGATAGAGTGAGACGATTATAATTTTATTAATTTCACCCAATATTACAGTTTGGAGGTAGATATAAATACTTATTTGAGAATATTGTTTAACCACCTCCCGCCCGCCATATAGTAATATGACGGGTGCAAGGTGGTTCTTTCGTTCTGGGAGAATGTCATATGACGTCCTCCCATTCTCACTGCGCATGCGCGGCTCAGGGAGCGCGCAGCGTGGTGATCGGCGGAGCGCTGTGTCCCTCGGACACAGCGGATCACCGATCACGGAAAGAGCCAAAGATGTTGGCTCCGTCATGTGATCAGCTGTGTCCAATATACAGCTCATCACATGTAAACAGGGAAATGCCGGTTATCGGCATTTCGCTCCTCTTGAGCTGTCACGCTGACAGAGGAGAGGAGAGTCGGTAATCAGCATTCCGTGGAGGGGACATGTACACTGATCATCAGGGCACTGATGATCAGTGTGCCCTGATGATCAGTATAGCCCCAGCAGTGCCACCTATCAGTGTCCATCAGTGCCTTATGTCAGTGCTCATCAGTGCCTCGTGCCAGTGCCCATCAGTGCCACATCAGTGCCACATATCAGTGCACACCAGTGAACATCAATGCCACATATCAGTGCCCATCTGAGCTGCCTTTCAGTGTCACCCACCAGTGCCAGTCAGTGCCACCTATCAATGCCAATCAGTGCCACCTATCAGTGCCAGTCAGTGCTGCCTATCAGTGCCAGTCAGTGTCACCTAACAGTGCCAGTCAGTGCCGCCTATTAGTGCCAGTCAGTGCTGCCTATCAGTGCCATATATCAGTGTCATGTATTAGTGCTGCCTTTCAGTGCCAATCAGTGATGCCTGTCAATACACATCAGTGCCACCTACCAGTGCCACCTATCAGTGCCCATCAGTGCCACCTATCAGTGTCCATCAGTGCATCCTATCAGTGCCCATCAGTGCACCCTCATTAGCGCACATCAGTGAAGGAGAAAAATCACTTATTTACAAAATTTTATAACAAAAACTAAGAAAAAACATTTTTTTTCAAAATTTTCAGTAGTTTTTGGTTTGTTTAAGAAAATTAAGATTAAATACCACCAAAAGAAAGCTCTATCTGACACAAAAAAAATATAAAAATTTCATATGGGTACAGTGTTGTTTGACCGCGCAATTGTCATTCAAAGTGTGACAGCTCTGAAAGCTGGAAATTGGCCTGGGCAGGAAGGGGGTATAAGTGCCCTGTAGGCTAGTGGTTAAATTGATCTGGCCTTCTTCCGATGTTTCCGATGGATGTGGCGGCCAACTTAGTAAGTTTTTACCTGGCTGCACATTGTTATGCTTGACATTTCAAGCTTTAACCTCGTCCAGCCCGGCCTATGGCCGAATGGCGGCCGGCAAAATCCCTTACCTTTCCGGGTGGACGCCATATGGCGTCCTTTCAGGCATGCGCAGTTTGCGCGCCTGCAGAGCCGTGCAGCGGCGCCATCTGTCACCGGCCGTGTACCTTGGACACGGCCAATGACAGACCTGAGTAGTGGCCCCGTTGCTGGTACCATGTGACCTTCTGTGACCAATCACAGCAGGTCACATGACAGTTGTATACAATGGATGGCTTCATTCATGCCATCCATTGTATACTAGTGTGTCTAACTGAATGGTCACAGCGATCACATGCACAAGCTGGGCCAATTACAGCCATGCTGTGTCATGTGATTAGCCGTGGCCAAATCACAGCTAAGCACAAAAAAAAAAAAACCCTGAATGAATCGATATCATTCAGGTAAATGCTTGCTTATAGCAAAGTAGTTCTTTGCTATAAGCAAATTGTGTAAAAAAAAAAAAAAAAAATACTGATCACTTCCCCAAAGTAGTACAATGTTACTGTAGTAACATTGTACTACTTTTGTCATAGTGAAATATGAAAAACAAAACTTAAAAAAAGAAAAAAATTTAATAAAAAATTAAAAATAATAATTAAAAAAAAATTATATTTTTTTTTCATACTGTCACCAGTCAGTGTCCCTGATCACCGCCATGCCAATTATATGATGATGCTGTACAGCACTGGTGACAGTATGTAAAAAAAAAAATAGTGAAAATATTTTTTTTAATTTTTTCATTTTCCGAAAAATTATGACAAAAAAATACAACTTCAAAAAACTCGCTATGCCTCTTATGAAGTACGTCGGACTGTCTACTCTTCAAAAAGGGGTCATTTGGGGGATATCTGTACTGTTCTGACATTCTTGGCCCTCAAGAAATTAGATTGGCTGCCAATACTTCAGGATTGATCAATATTCAGATATATATCATAGTTTATGAACTCTATAACTTTCCTACAAACTAAAAAATACATCCTAATTTGGGTTATTTTCACCAAAGACATGTAGCAGAATACATTTTGGCCCAAATTTATGAAGAACAATTATTTATTTGCAAACTTTTATAACAGAAACAAAGAAAAACGTGGTTTTTTTTTCAAAATTTTCGGTCTTTTTTGTTAATTTAGCAAAAAATAAAAACCCCAGTGGTGATTAAATACCACCAAAAGAAAGCTCTAGTTGTGTGAAGAAAATAATAAAATTTAGGTTTGGGGGGGCGCATGCGCGGCCAGCACTGAAGGTGGACGTGCAGTGAGACAGCGCCGTCCACCCGCCAGCATATAAGCGGCACAAATCGGCCCTGGGAACACAAAGCAGCACTGCACCGACAGTATAAGGTGCCCGACCATCCGCAGACATGCCGAGGAGGAAAAAATCCCTGGATCAGCCAGGAAAGCTGACACAATTCTTCCCGGCCGTCGGGCCGGGAATCCAAGATGGCGCCCGCGGCTGCAAACAGGGAGACAGCAGCAGCGTTCAGCAGGAGGACTACATGGCCCAGCAACAAGACTCCAGGCTGCAGCACTCGCTCTACCCCGGGGACCCTGGTGAGTTGTCACCCCCACTGTCCCCTACGTTACGCAGCCCAGCTAAATCCAGACCACGGCTAGAACAGGACCCTAGCACACTATACCAGGCCTTAAACCCTCCATTACAGCCACCCCACGCAGCTATGCCTGACATAGACGCATTCCCTGCGTCAGACATACCTCTGACAGAAATATGCATGAAAAACATGCTTACGTCTTTACGCCAATCTCTACATAACGATATCTTTACGCCACTCAACCAACTGTCAACTATAGTACAACAACAAGAACACAGAATCAGCCACATTGAGAATAGCATGGGAGACATAATAACGGCGCACAACAACTTAATTGATGCGCACACAGAGCACTCGAACGACATTGAGCAAATCAATCAAAAATTAGCTGATTTAGAAGACAGATCACGTCGCAACAACATCAAATTCAGAGGAATTCCCGAATGTGTCACCAACGATGACTTAATCCCATACATACAGCAATATATCAAAATCCTCCTCCCATCACTCTCTGACTTAGAGATCGCAATTGTCCGCGCGCATTGCCTACCTAAACCCTCCTTTTTACCAGCATCCACCCCTAGGGATGTACTAGCCCGCATTCATTTTTTCCACGTGAAAGATAAAATTATGTCGGCGGCCCGAAATCCACCGCCGCTCCCACCATCGCACACAAATCTCCGCTTATACGCTGATTTATCTAAAGCTACCCTCCTTAACAGAAAACGAATGATATCCATCATCAAGGCCCTAAGAAACCATGGCATAGCATACCAATGGGGTTTCCCCATCAAATTAACGGTGCGGCAACATGGCAGAATTTTCACTATTAAAACACTGGAGGCAGGCCTGGATCTACTGAAAAACTGGAATATCCTCTCTGCGGAACCGCAAGAACCCGCGCATAGCTCTATGGAGGCAACATAGTCATTACAGGACATATTTTTTTTTCTTTTTACTAAAATATGTCCACACTTTCTCCCAGGAGCCATTTCTTCATCCGATCTGTCTGGCGTTTGGCCTAAATTCTGCAAAGTTTGTTTAAAACGGTTGCAAATGGCCTGACCCCCGCCTGGCGGTCAAGCCCACCCGCACCCCCTGGTTTTGAGGTAGCAATGTTGGCTACTCGAGGTATTTCCATTTTTCGCAAATTTTTTTTTATTATTGTTCTTTATATCCTTACCCCTTCCCTACCATGGCACCTTTGGATACCCACGCAATACTCAAATGTCACTTACTTTGACACACCTCGGAATACTTCCCTCAACGCTCCGATTGAGTCACAGCTCTATCACCTCCACTTGAATGTCTATCCTCTCGCAAAATACATAATCATATGCCTCTCCCAAACACCACCTCAGGTTACGGAAAAGCGTGGAACCATGATTACAAATGATTAATTTTACATCATTCAACGTCCGAGGCCTAAATTCGCCATATAAACGTTCATTACTATCTAGAGAAGCACGGAAGTCACAAGCGGACATACTCTTCATACAGGAAACACACTTCGCTACCGAAAAGACGCCCAAATTATACCTTCATCATTTCTCTCAAATATTTATGGCAACCAACCCCAAAAAGAAGAATGGAGTGATCACGGCCATTAAGGACTCTCTTTCATTTTGTTTCTTATCACAGAAGGCGGATCCACTAGGACGCTTCCACATTTTAGTGTACCAAATAAACGACAAGACTCATACATTAGTGAATGTTTATGGCCCGAACTGCAAACAGCTACGTTTCTACCGTAAACTTTACAAAACCATCTCCATACTTAAACAAGGGAAACTCATCATCGGTGGCGATCTCAACATTACGGGAAACTCGGACATGGACTCATCCTCCACTTCAAAATTCGCAAAACCAACTCTTAACCAGTTTCTGCACGATAATGACCTCTATGACATCTGGAGATGTCAACGCGGCTCTGAAAGAGATTATACTTATTACTCTCCTCCGCATCTTTCATACTCACGAATAGACATGTTTATCACAGACAAATGGACATTGCAACAAGTGACAGCATCCAAAATAGGGACTATATCCTGGTCGGACCATGCTCCAATCCAAATATCATTAGATGACGACCAAAACACAGCGCTCCCACCCATCTGGAGACTCAACTCTTCACTTTTAACAGCACTGGATAACCAGAAGCGTATCCAAGAAGCCCACAAGCTCTTTTTTGATACCAACACCACCCATGATATATCTATCACCACACTTTGGTCGGCCTACAAGGCCTACATGAGAGGTATCCTCATTCAGTTAAACTCCCGCACTAAGAGACAGCGTTCCCAACAAATTGATCAGCTCATGACCTCCATCCGCTTCAATGAAAAACTCAACAAACAGAATCCAAATCCCGCTACAACAGCGACCCTAAACTCAGATAGGAATAAATTACGTACCATTTTACTGCACGCATACGATACCAATCTGCAAAAAACAAAAGCTAAATTCTATGCACTCGGTAACAAGGCAAATTCACTCCTTAGTAAAACTATCAAACAAAAACGACTTAAAACCAAAATATCCACAATCCGACATCCTACCTCGCACAACACTCTGACAAACCCACAGGATATC
The DNA here is from genome assembly GCF_062004578.1 of Staurois parvus. Taxonomy (NCBI): domain Eukaryota; kingdom Metazoa; phylum Chordata; class Amphibia; order Anura; family Ranidae; genus Staurois; species Staurois parvus. Next base: position 3,890,376 of record NW_028318094.1, read on the forward strand.
GCAAATGCTTTTGCGGCCTACTACCAGACACTATATAACCTAAAAGATGACACCAATACAACCCAACCCACGACACATTCAATAGAGCAATTTCTACATAACACTAATCTCCCACACATAACCCCATCTCAACTTGAATCTATCTCTCTACCGATTTCCCCGGCTGAGATTGAAAAAATCATACGCACCCTTCCTCTGAACAAATCACCAGGAAACGATGGCTTCACTAATGAATATTACAAAACTTTTGCCCCCAACCTCTCTCCGCATCTATCCCCCCTGTACAACCATGTTGCCACCTGTGGCGAATTCCCCCAAGACGTGCTACAGTCAATAATTACTACCATCCCGAAACCAGGTAAAGACCCTCAACTAGTACAAAATTACAGACCGATTTCGCTCCTCAACACAGATATAAAGATATACGCTAAGAATCGCCCTAAGACTAATCCCTTACCTACCGACTTTAATTCATCCAGACCAGGTAGGATTTATTCCTGGTAGACAGGCTCCTGACGCCACCAGACGGATCATATCCCTGATACACCACCTTGAATTAGATACCCAACCCTCGCTCTTGCTATCGCTTGATGCAGAAAAAGCGTTTGACCGAATCCACTGGCAGTTTATGACGCATACACTCCAAAAATTTGGAATATCTGATTGGATGCTATCGGCCATTTTGTCCCTTTACTCTAAGCCATCGGCCAGAGTCCTAACTAACGGCACACTATCTCAACCCTTCTACATTTCCAACGGAACTAGGCAAGGCTGCCCACTATCCCCTATAATTTTTGCTCTACTCATTGAACCACTAGCAACCAACCTTCGAAACGACCCCAATTTCACGGGAATTAAATGCCTAAAATCCGAACACAAGATCAGTCTATTTGCAGACGACATTATCCTAATGGTTACTAATCCATACAACTCCCTCAACACCATACGAACGCATATCCAAAACTACGCATCCGTGTCTTACTACAAACTCAATGAACCGAAATCTTCTATACTGAATTTACACACACCTGAGATTACCCAAAGCTTAATTTCCAAACACTTCCCCTTTACTTGGGAAAAACTTAGCATCCCATACCTGGGAATCAAACTGACTGCAAAGACCAACCAACTATATAACGCTAATTTTAAACCACTATTGGAATCTATTCCACAAAAGATTAAAGGACTACGCACCACTACTCTCTCGACGTTAGGCAGAATGGCGACAGTTAAAATGTGTATATTACCCAAGATACTTTACATTTTTCACACGCTCCCTATCCCAGTCCCTCACATCTTTTTTACAAAACTTCAGGCAATATTGAACAAATTTCTTTGGAACTCGAAAAAGCCTAGATATGCCACAAATCTCCTAATCCGCCCAACTTCCAGAGGCGGAGCGGGACTCCCACATGTGAAATCCTATTACCTTGCCACTCTACTTGATCAGCTCTTCTTCTGGTGGCAGCCCACAATCAACAAAACCTGGACTCTTATGGAAACTTCCTTATTCCTACCGCACACCTTGTCAGACTTATTATTCATACCCCGCGGAGCACACCTTACACACCTACATAACCACCCTTGCATATTAGCCTCTCTAACAGCTTGGTATGACTTTATTTCTCATACCCAATTACGTAAGGACAACCTTCAAATTCTCACTCCGCGTTCATCCCTACACTTCCTCTCTCCTCACTTAAACCTAATTTATGGATAAACCATGGATTACTTTACATACAAGACCTGTACACTAACAATACACTACATTCCTTTCAGACTATAAGACAAAAATACCGAATTCCGGCTACTGAATACTTTACCTATATACGTATAACCCATACCCTCTGCAAGGCGAATGTACCACTTAACATAAAAATCCCAGCAACTACACAACATTTCTTACAAAAAACAACCTATCCGAAAAAAGGTATTTCAACGTTTTACACGACTCTAGTTGAATCACAATTTACTACACACACATCGTCCTTAGCAAACTGGGAAAAAGTAATCCACCAACCTATATCTCTCAGCACTTGGGAAAAAACTTTTGCCATTACTTACAAATCTTCAAAGTGCAGTTCACATTGGGAAACATATCTGAAAGTACTCCACCAATGGTACTTAACTCCCGTTAAGCTAGCCTTATTCTATCCTCAACATTCACAATCCTGCTGGAGACATTGTGGTGAATCAGGTACTCTTCTGCACTTACTGTGGGCATGTAAATCCCTGACCTCTTATTGGAACCAAGTTTTTCAAATAATCTCTTCCATCACAAAGACTCCAATAACCCCAAACCCAGCTCTAGCGCTCCTCCATATTGGAATAGACAAAATTCCATTGTCCTCACGCATTATTACCATACACATTCTGTCAGCTGCAAAGCTCAATATCACCAGGCTATGGCGATCTACTAACACTCCCTCTTTGTCCCGACTACTGTCCGATCTTAACTTCCTATGTGAAATGGAGAGGAGAACGGCCCTCCATAACTTCTCATACCACAAATTTGAGACTCACTGGACTCGATGGTTACACAACCCCAACTGTTCAGTAAAATGATTATATAATATTCACCCACACTACATGACTTTGACACTTTAGGTGCCTCCACCTCCCCCTCTTCCCCCCTCTTTCCCTTTTCTAATCTCCCCTTAATGTTCCTACCACAGTTCAATAAGGTGCACAAAATTGAGCATACCTCTCATGTAACTGAACCTAGACTTTGCAACGTACTTCGGCCAGCTGGCGAGGTACCACTACTCCATTTTCTCCTACCTATACAAGGTTTTGTATTAAATGTGCACCTCTTTATACCATTGTTTTCAATTGTTCTGTATGTTTCAAATTTTTCAATAAAAAATATCTAAATATAAAATTTAGGTTTGGGTACAATGTTGTACGACCGTGCAATTCAAAGTGTGAGAGTGCTGAAACCTGAAAAATGGCCTGGGCAGGAAGGGGGTAAAAGTGCCCGGTATGGAAGAGGTTAATAAAGGTACTGCACTATATGAGCATTTTTGGCTCCTGTGGTGAGAATTTTCTCCTCCAGTTCCACCATACTTGTGTGTACCATATGTCAAAGAGAATACCTTCGATCCCATTACCAAAGAGCCATTATCCTTAAAGGGACCATTCCATCCAGACGGAGGCTATGTTCTGTATCTTGAGGAATACACATAATACGGTTATGCTGCTTGTAATTTCAGTAGCCATACTCTCTGGTGACTGCAGTGTGTTTGGTGGCAGTTCACACGTTGGAATAGCATATCACTGGATCAGAATCCACTTTGATGCACATGATAAAGAATACACATCAACATTTATTTTGGTTAACATACACTTTGATTGCAAATGTTTTTATTTTTGCTGGTTCACATATTGATTCATATTTTTAAGATACATTGCTCTATTTCTTGACTCCAAGCACTGATATTTAAGTTATGTTTGCCATGCACACTAGCAGCACCAAAAGCACTGCAAAAAATGCTGGATAAAAAACACTAACTTTTTCTTGCTGACATTTTTGCAGTGTTTAGGAACGTTTTCAAAAAAGTGTTTAGGAGCGCTAGCATTTTTAAGGAGAGGTGGCTGCCAGAATCCTTAACAACCAGCCACAGCATCCTTAACAACACCTTTTTTTCGGTTTGTCAGTACAATTCATTGTGATTGACTCTAGATTTACTTCTGGGGCTTTGTTTTGTTTTTAAATAAAGGACTTTACAAAAACTGTTCCTGTGTTTTTAAATGTTTTTTGGTGAATGAAAAGGGGGTAGAAGGCACCCCATACTCATTCACATAAGAGGGGCTGAGATCTGGGGGCCCCCTTGTTAACCACTTGCCCTCTTGAGAATTTACCCCCCCCCCCCTTCATGACCAGGCCATTTTCTGCTTTACGGCGCTGTGTTACTCTGACAATTCCACGCTCAAATTAAATTTATGTCCTTTTTTTCCCACGAATTGAGATTTCCTTCGGTGATATTTGATCACCTGTGTGTTTTTTTTTGCTTTTTTTTTTATTGTTTGCTCTATAAGCAAAAAAAAACAACAATTTTGAGAAAAAAATATTTTGGACTTTTTGCTATTAAGCATGTTCAGTATAAACATTTTAAACATCAAATTTCGTCATAAATTTAGGCCAAAATATATTCTGCCACATGTCTTTGCTAAAAAAAATCACAATCCGTGTAAATTAATTGGTTTACATGAATGTTATAGCGTTTACAAATGGCGGTTTAGATAATGTGAATTTTTTTTTTCTGTTAGTAATGGCGGCAATCAGCGACTTCTAGCAGGACTGCGGTGGACTTTCTGACACTGAGGGGGAACTAACTCAGTGTCAATGACACCCCAGTGACACCAATACAGTGATCAGTGCTAAAAAAAAAAGCACTGACACTGTACTAATGGCACTGGGCAGGAAGGGGTTAATGTGAAAGGGGCGATCAAAGGGTTAACTGTGTGCTGGGTGTGTTTTACTAGGGGGCGGGGTGTGTGTTCTTCACTGTAAGCACACTGATCGGGATGGCTGTACTGTGCACGGCCATCCCGATCAATGTGCTTGAGCTGACAGGGAGGAAGATTGTTTGTAAACAAAACAATCTTCCTCCCCATCGTAGATGCTTGGTAATCACCAGGCACCTGTGGGTAATTACCGGCCTGTACCCGGTGATAGACATCGGCGGCTGTGAATGACGGTGCGAGGCTCGCATGCGCCCCCTACCTGGAAATGCAAAATCATGTGTGTGTGTGTGTATGTATATGTATATATATACTGTATGTATGTATGTATGTGTTTGTGTGTGTATATATATATATATATATTGTGTGTGTGTGTGATTCTGCGCACAGGTGCATCCCTGTAGCAGTATGTCTACTATAGGGCGGCCCTTAAGCAGTTAAAGGGGGTTTCCATATTCTGATAAGCCTCTTGCCTGCAGACCCCCACAACCACCCCCCCAGGGTTGGGGGGGAAGAGGCCTTGTCCCCATCAACATGCCCCACCCCATGTTGAGGGCATGTGGCCTGGCATGGCTAGGGGGGGTGCACTTGCTTGCCCCCCCTTTCCTGGCCTGCCAGGCTACATGATCTGATTGGTGACTAGTATGGATTTTGGAGGGGACCCACACGCCATTTTTAAAAACATTTTGACATGGTTCCCCTTAAAATCCATACCAGACCCGAAGGATCAGTATGGATTGGGGGACCCCCATGCTGTTCTTTTTCTGCAATTTGTATTGTCAATTGTTTTGCTTACACTCAGCTGTCAACATGGAAACCCACTAACAGCTCATGAGTAATCCATTGTCAAGGGCACTTGCCGTCCCACTGCTTATCAACCAGCTATTCACAGAAAAAAAAACCACTAGATCTGGCATTTAGGAGCATTTAGAAGTGTTCAGCATTTTTTTCTGCTAGAAAATCGCTCCCAAAAATGCAAAAAAAAAGCGCTGTTTTTCTGCTCCTAGAAACTGACGCTTGAAAAACCCTTCTAGCTTAGAATTGTGTGCATGGACACATAAGATAATTCTGTTTGCTTCTAGGGACAGAAAAAAAGCTCATAAGTAGCTGTTTGGTGCTTAAAAATAAGCTAGTGTGCATGGAGCCTGAAAGTCATTTTTTTATGCTTTATTTATTGCTGTATCAGCACAGCCTGTCAATACTGAATACGGTGGAGAAAACATGGCCCTAATATATAGACTTATCTTCTTTGAACACTTACAAAATTAATGGAATTTTATTGAATGCGCTTTTAAAAACTCCCTTTATAAAGCAACAAAATGCCTTTAGTAGTCTCCCTAATTGGTAAGCCAAACCTGTTCCTTTTTTATCTTCCTTATCTCCTAATAAACTTCTGTGTTGACAACATCAAGGCATCCTAACCTCAAGACAAATGGCTATGCTTTGTTGGGACACAATCAGCTAATTTTGCTTTATCTTTTTCTCCAAGAATTCTGGGATTCATCAATCCTCTCCTTCCTATGAACTTCGAAGGAAATCGAGAATTAGACTTCCAGTATAACTCAAGGATTTGGGGCTATTAAAAAGATTTAAACACCTTTTTCTTGTTTACAAATTACTAGAGGATAAGGTTAACTGGGAATACTGGTAACAGTAAGTGGGATTGTCAAGGGAACAGAAGTGCTTATTTATTTCGGTACACTGAGTGCGTTATGCTAGTCTAATTTTAGAGCGTAATTATGGTACTTCACAATCACAGATATTTTAAGGTAATACTGTATATATTTAAAAAAAAATGTGGATGTGAGTAACTTATTGTAAATAATTTTGTTAGCTTAAATATAATATGTTAGAAATGTATGTCCACCTAAGGGTACCCAAACTAGCTGATTAAAGATGAAATGAACTATGATAGCTGTAAATCTTTGAAACTGGGTGGACACAAATACAAATCCTTTGACAAATAAAACATCCTCTATGTATTTCAATTTTGCATTTAGCTGTTTTCCTGACCCTGACCTGACATTAACATTTAACCCTAACCCTTTCATTTCTCGGGCAACGTGACTAATGAGATTTATGCAGGCCATAGATGGGGAGAAAACCGGCCGATTTTTCTTAAAAAAAACGAAAAATCAGTCGTTCAAGCGGCCGACGTTACCAGGAACGGTAAAAAAAATCGGCCGATTTTCATCCCGTCTACAGCTGGCAAAAAGTGTCCCTGCAGAGAGCTCCGTTATTTCTTTGACAGTTCTTTGACATTTATAGCGGTTGCAACAATGTATCTATTTGTATCCATTTCGGATACAGATGTTTTTATTCGGAAACAAATAGATACATTGTTGCAACCGCTATAAATGTCAAGGAACTGTCAAAGAAATAGCGGAGCTCTCTGCAGGGACACTTTTTGCCGGACTGGAATTCTTCTTCTTCTTCATCCTCTTCTTCTTCTTCCTCTTCTTCTTCCTCTTCTTCATCCTCTTCTTCATCTTCTTCATCCTCTTCTTCATCTTCCTCTTCTTCTTCATCCTCTTCTTCTGCATCCTCTTCTTCTTCATCATCATCTTCTTCTTCTTCTTCATCCTCTTCTTCTTCTTCATCTTCTTCTTCTACTTCTTCATCCTCTTCTTCTTCATCCTCTTCTTCATCCTCTTCCTCTTCTTCCTCTTCCTCTTCTTCCTCTTCTTCTTCTTCATCCTTTTCTTCATCCTCTTCTTCTTCTTCCTCTTCCTCTTCTTCCTCTTCTTCTTCTTCATCCTCTTCTTCATCCTCTTATTCTTCTTCTTCATCTTCCTCTTCTTCTTCATCCTCTTCTTCATCTTCCTCTTCATCCTCTTCTTCTTTTTCTTCATCCTCTTCTTCTTCATCCTCTTCTTCTTCTTCATCCTCTTCTTCTTTTTCTTCTTCTTTTTGTCTTCCTCTTGCAGGTCACAGCTCATGAGCAGATTTTTTTATCGGTAAAAAGATCAGCCGATTTGCCCATAATTGCCGCGAAAATCGGCCGTTCGGCAAAATCGGCAGATCTTTTTCCAACTTTACCGATAAAAAAAATCTGCCAAAATACCGAAAAACGGCCGAACAATTAGCCCACTAACGATCCGAAAATCAGCCGATTTTATTTTCGGCCGAAAAATCGGCCGATTTTCGACCCATCTATGGCCTGCATTACTGTTGGTAAATGTAAAGTTATGTATTTGTGGGTGAAACATGCATGGTTCATACAATCTAGGAGGAGCACAACTGCAGCAATCAATGATGGAGAAGGATCTGGGTGCCATGGTAGATCATAGATTGAATAGGAGCATGCAATGCCAAGCTGCAGTTTCTAAAGGTAGCTACATTTTTTTTCTTTTTAATTAAAATACTCTGGGAAGAGACTGGAATCTTGCTACTTACAAAGCATTGGTGCAGCACCCTCCTAGATAGGTTTCTAGGTAAGATATGTAAATTTAGTTCTTTTGGGCTGCACTGTAGTCAGTGGAGCACTTTGTGATTGCTTTGGTCTGTCCAGGGCTTTGCAGGTTGCATGTTTGATTTTTTTTTTTTTATTAAAAGACTCTGGGAAGAGACTGGATTCTTACTACTTACAAAGCATTGGTGTAGCACCCTCCACGATAGGTTGCTAGATAATATAAGTACATTTTAGTTCTTTTGGGTTGCACTGTAGTCAATGGAGCAGTTTGTGATTGCTTTGAACTGTTCTGGGCTTTGCAGGTTTGATTGCTTCCCCCTGTTTTCTGAAGGTTTCCAGAATGGATGGGTGGGAGGAGGCAGATCAGCAGCCTGAATATTTATACAGGTTTAGCCAATCACTGGGGGAGGGTGCCCAGAAAGTGGCTGGGGAGTACATAAATAGTTGGAGCCCTATAGGTAGTCCTATTCGTGTCCAGAGGAGAGGTTCCCATCTTGTAGGGCTGCTGCCCTTCTGGGCAGCCCAGCTGAAAATTGTACATGTGTTCATCGATGTCCCCATTTTGGCAGAGCTGGGGGGCCTGTTCTGCTGAAATCTCTGAAGCTAAGAGAGGGATTTCACTGGGGATCCAGGCTGGGAGATTCACTGAGGAATCATCTGCCTGATCTTGAAGGGAGGCATTCAGGTTTCCAGGGACATTGTGAGTACTGACCTGAATGGAGCATGCTAGTAATTGTTGCTGCTGATATCCCTAGCATATCAGCTACGGAGGGACTGTGCTGAAAAGTATTATTACAGTAAAGAGTGTACTCAGTTTATTGCTCAGCAATTATGGAGTATCCCACAGTTCTCTATGTCCTATTCAAGTTAACCAGCAATAAATTTTAAAAATAAGGCAACTCCTAAACCGTAGGGGGTCAAACCCGATTTAATTGCAGACTGCAGCAGCATTATGGTTGCCCTCAAAGTGCCAGTTGTATCTGTAAGACTATATAAATGGATCTACTGTTTATCATATTAAATCATTATCTCTGCATTCGACTATTACTGGTTTAACCACTTGCCAACTGTGCTGTAGCAGTAGCAGTTCTGGGAGGGCGTCATATGATGTCCTTCCAGAACATGCCCTCTCGTGCACCCCCAGCGGCACACACCCGGCACACCCAGAAGTGGCTCCCATCAGTGCCACCTATCAGTGCCCATCATTGCTGAATATCAGTGCAGCATCATCAGTGCCTCCTCATCCATGCCCACCAGTGCCACCTCATCATTGCAGCCTATCAGTGCCCATCAGTGCAGCCTCATCAACGCACATTAGGGAAGGAGAAAAATTACCTGTTTGCAAAATTTTATAACAGAAACAAAGAAAAAGGTTTTTTTTTGCTCTTTTTTTGTTTATAGTGCAAAAAATAAAACACTTAGTGGCAATTAAATACCATCAAAAGAAATCTCTGTGTGTGAAAAAAATTATAAAAATGTCATATGGGAACAATGTTGCATGACCGCGCAATTGTCATTCAAAGTGCGACAGTACTGAAAGCTGAAAATTGGCCAGGGCACGAAGGGGGTAAAAGTGCCCGGTATGCAAGTGATTAAGTAATAACCTAAGACTTAAGCTGTGAAGGGCAAGTACAGACCAACACGGGGTCAACTCACACTCCTGTAGCAGATGATGAAAGTCTAAAAAGGAAGGCTGCATACCAATGGTATCATCTACAAGAAACTTTATTGGAGACTGCTCAGACACAACACAGTTTTGCAATAGTGTTCTGACTTAGCATCCTCTGATAAAGTTTCATTTGGATGATACCAGTGGTGTGCAACCCTCCTTTTCAAGTGGCATAGAATTGTATTATTCTCATAATAATTATAAGCAGATGTTGAGAGCACCCCTCTTACATCGGATGTCAAGAGCCCTCCACCATCAGAAGTCAAGGGTCCCCCCCCCCTTCCCTTACATCACAGTGCACCCCCTTACTTTCTGCTGCTTCCAGGAAGAAGCTGGAGCAGAGCTGGGAAACAGAAAGTGCGAAGTCTGGAGGAGGACCAGAGGAGGGCTGGAGTCAGCTGCCAGAGTCTGCTGAAGGCTGAGACCAGGGGAGGCAGACACCGGGGGTGCTTTGGCTGCCCAGAGAGGCGCAGGATCTATAGGAGTTCTGTCCTCCTTTCTGCTGCTGACTGCTGAGACATTCGCAAACAGGATTTTGCAGTACTGAAGAGAGCGCAAAGAAAAGCAAATAAACTAGACCTCATGAGAAAAGATTAACTGAATTGAATTATCTCCCTTGAGAAGAAGCAAAAGTATTATCACCTTGGATAAATACATTAATGGGCCTTATAGTAAACTTGGTGGAAAGTTGTTAACTTTGAAGGTTTAACCACTGAAGCAGGAATTGTAAATATGTGGTATAAACTTCCACAGGAGCTACTTTTACATAACTCGGTAAATAGTAAAAAAAAAACAAGGGTGTTTATAAATGCACAGAATATAACTGGCTATTAATATTAATAACTAATAACACCGTAGATTGTTAATCCAGGAATACGTGACTGTCAGGTCAGTGTTTCTTAAACTTTAGGTAGTGACCCGAATTGGGTCCCTGACATGTTTGTGATGGGTTGCCAGTTCACTGTGTAGCTTAGTTTGTCCAAGTGTAAAATCAGTGAATAAATGGCAAACATATTCCTGATGTATTATGAATACAGAGTTGCATTTCTTTTATATTTGTCTGGAGCTTTTGTATATTTATATATAAAATAGCTTTTGTATATGTATGAGCATTTACTTAACATGACAATCATGTTCAGGAATCTACGCTCCGTTGTTGAATTTTTATATACTGTGTATATATTCATTATAGGTTAGAATTTTTAGGTTAGTCACTTTTCTGTGTCTATTCCAACCTATGTAACTATATAACTTAACCGTTTGAGCTAAACTCTAAAATCAAAACAATGGTACACATTAACAGCAGTTTAACTTACTTAATTTCCCACTCCCTTCAGTAGCTGGTGCTCCTCTTTTTCTCTCCGCCACCACAGGTTGTTGGCAGGCCCTCTGCGTCCTCATTAACAATGCAGGACTAGTGGCCCTACATTGTACATGATGTTGTCATAGTGTCTGGAACTGGTGGTGCTGCAAATTAATATGGTTTCAAAGGATCAGTCATGTAGCTGAGAGGAAGACTGTGGAGTGAGGAATAATATAAAGTAAAATTACATTTTACTTTACCCCTAGATAAAGATGAATATTTAACCTTTACAGTGGAGGAGAACAAATGCAAAGGTAACTTTTTAATTTACTTGGAGTTCAGCTCTAAAATCAAGACCTTAAAATGCTTCTAAAGCTAAAACATATTTTACCTTAAAGCGGAGTTCCAGTGATTTTTTACTTTTTTTTTTAAAGTTCCTCCATGACAGTCGCAGCTTATGCCATGCAAAATGGCATACGCTGCAGATGTAATTGTTTGTCTTCCTTGTTTTTTTTTAAGATATTCACTGGCCCCTCATGATCCTGTGTTCTTCTATCTTCTCTGTGGGCATCTGAAGCCCAGCTGCACTTTCTTCCAGGAAACGGTGCAGCTGGCTACCCAGCATGCACCTCCTGATCCTGCGCAGTGAGAAGAAAGCATGGCGCACTCATTGCAGAGTGGGGGATGCCCATTGACTTCTGGGATTGATGACACATACATCCCAGGAACCAACAGGCAGGAGGATGTGACATATTCGCCGCGGTAAGGTACATCGGCAGTGCAGTGTTTCAAGTAGCCTAAAGGTATGAAAATTTTAGGAGAAAAAAAAAATGTGCCAAACATTGATGGGGCAGCAGGAAGCAATACATGGGGCCAGACTTTAAAAATCGGGTGGAACTCCATTTTAATGCATTCCCTGCATTAAGGTAAAACATGTTTTGCCATTTGCTGTGACCTGAGTCCTGTATTGATCCAGCGTTGTGCCCAGCTGCTAGTCTTCCTCCCTCTCTCTCTTCTCAAGAGCCACTGGCTCCTGCTGCTGTCATCTAAATCATTTGAGAAGAGAGCAGACACAGAAGAGGAGGAGCCAAGATCAACAGCATGGGTGAAGTGGAGAAGAAGTGGAGGTTCAAGGCCGCTCTAGAGCAGGTGAGTATAACATGTTTTATTATCATTACCTAAACATAATTTCAAACCTCAAAGCTGAATTTCAGGCATGGTTTGCGTTGTACAGTTACATTGGTCTAGGTTGGACTAATGGAAGTATTACCTTTGGTACAACATGGAGAGAGCATAGTTAATTTTCTCCCCCCGTAAAGTACAGATCTCTCCTTAATTACAGATCTGCCCCCCAAGTAAAGATCATCCCCCAGTATAAATCCTCCCCCGTAAACCTTCAAGTACAGGTCTCCTCCTAAGCTCTAGAGCAGGTGAGTATAACATGTTTTATTATCATTACCTAAACATAATTTCAAACCTCAAAGCTGAATTTCGGGCATGGTTTGACTTGTACAGTTACATTGGTCTAGGTTGGACTAATGGAAGTATTACATTTGGTACAACCTGGAGAGAGCATAGTTAATTTTCTCCCCCCGTAAATTACAGATCTCTCCTTAATTATAGATCTGCCCCCCAAGTAAAGATCATCCCCCAGTATAAATCCTCCCCCGTAAACCTTCAAGAACAGATCTCCTCCTAAGCTCTAGAGCAGGTGAGTATAACATGTTTTATTATCATTACCTAAACATAATTTCAAACCTCAAAGCTGAATTTCGGGCATGGTTTGCATTGTACAGTTACATTGGTCTAGGTCGGACTAATGGAAGTATTACATTTGGTACAACCTGGAGAGTGCATAGCTAATTTTCTCCCCCTGTAAAGTACAGATCTCTCCTTAATTACAGATCTGCCCCCCAAGTAAAGATCATCCCCCAGTATAAATCCTCCCCCCGTAAACCTTCAAGTACAGATCTCCTCCTAAGTACAGATGGTCACTCAAGTATAGGTCTACACCCGAGTACAGATTTCTCTCTCCCACCAGGTGCAGTCTCCCCAACACACACACTCCCAGTACAGATCCCCCTCCAAGTAAGATGTCCTCCCAATACAGATCTCCCATTACAGATCTCCTGCTAGTACTGATTCCCCCCAATAGAGATCTCTTCCCCCAGTACAGATCTTTCCCCATTACAGGTACAGATCTCCCCCTATAGCAGAACTCTCCCCATCAATACAGATCTCTCACCCACAACAGAGACATTTTGCCCCCACCCCACCCCCTAGTACAGATCCCCCTATCAGGGTGTTTAGAGTGAGAAGTTCTTGCTTGGCTGGGTAATGTGATCTGAGCTGATGTGTTTTTAAGGAGAGGAGCTAGGTCACTCTTTGCAACCTGCCTGTCTCAGAGGTCTGACAGATGGCAGCAGGAGCTGCAGTGCTTCTGGTGTCTGGTTGTCAATATTAGTTGGTGTGCTGGGGACACTCTGGGGAGGTTTAGACTCCTCTATTCCCCCTATATTCAATGCAATCTGGATCAATGCAGCTATGCAATGAGATCCATAACTGAAGTTCAGCTTTAACAGCTTCAAGTTAGACTTAGTACAATACTTGCTTGTGCTCAGCATTAAAGACAGCTATTTTGTTTTGAATTTGCAGACTGGGACCAGATCTGATGACAATCTACGATTTTGTCAGTTTTTTTAACCACATGATAGCTTGTAAATAAATAAATAGTGTTGTATCCTTTGCTTTTATCTTTCCAGTAAAACAGGGCTCAGTCAACAGTTTAGCACTAAAGATTTAAAAATGCTCTGGTTGTAACCCAAAAGACCTGGAGTTTTATTATTTATTTATTTTTAGAAAAGAGTTTTGGTTTTTTCAAAGGCTGTGGGAATAGATTCTTATTATGACGACAAATGAGACAATTAGCTAGTCTCTCTGTTAATTAGCTAATGATGTTGTTCTGTTTGAATAAATGAGGGGATAACTTGTAATTCTGTTTAGATTGAGGAGGTAGAAAGTCAGTACGTGTTAAATGATTTCTCTGTGGAGCAAAAGTTAATGGCTCAATGAGAATTGCCTGTTCTAAGTTAGCATAATACAATACAAGTGGAGCAGTAAAAAGCAATATTCAATATTTTGTGGGTATGGTAGCCCAAAACGTTTCCCCCAGTTCCCCCAGAGATAAAACCACACCGATCAGTGATATGTCTGTTCCCAAGACTTTTGTGCTAATCTACACAATAGGAAAACAGACACATCTTTAAAGTGTATGTGGGCAGAAGTAAACTAGGGTTTCCCTTAATTACTGAGTACTCCCTCATTAGGTGGGCTTTTGGGAGGTGCCCTACCCTCTCCCTTTATCTAGGAAGATGAAGCCTTGCTCGGTCTCTTGGAATGCCAACAGATGTAGAGGACAGATGTCCCTGTGAGCTTTGGAGCTTTGGGGAGGACGCTTGGGATGAGAGCAGGCCTAAAACCTGGACTTTCAGCACCGTGTAACATATGTAAGTAACACCATAGCACCCCTCCTAAGTAATCGTGGGAAAGTTATCAGAATAGTTGCAAGACAGTTATCAAGATATTTTTAAATTGAAGTGTCCATGTTCTGTACTTAATGCAGTTATACTGGGCTGTTGTGAATGTACTCATACCAGAGAAATACCAACATTCTGGACTGTTATTTTCTTATTTGTTTTTAAAGAAAAGTGTCAAGCACAAAAAACCTTTTGCCTCTTTCATGTCTTAGGAGTAAGTTGGGAAATTGTGATTTAACTGTTCTGCAGGCTGTGAAGAACTAAGTGTGTGTTAATGTGTAAAGTTTAACTGTGTAAATGTTAACATGCTCATGTAATTTCAAAAGGTTCTTAAATCTGTAGCTTTCATTAAAATAAATGCTGGTGAACCTGCCATTAGGGTCCTTGTTCATGGTTGTTCAGTATTTAGGATGACATAGCTCTGTCCCTGTCTCTTACATGGATCAGATGGAGACTACAACTAGCTGTTTCAACACACGTTGAGCCATTGTCCACTCTTGTCACCAATAGGAATACACCTCAGAGATCCATGCAGCCATCATTGGAGTCCATGGTGCTTTGTTCAGCTGCCTGAAGTGAACAAAACAGCCAGTGTATCTGGGTATGCAGGAACATGTAACTCTATGAGGTGAAAGCCATGGTATTTGGTGATTGGCAAAGGGCTGTCAAATGGGGACAAAGAGAGAGTCCTGCTGGGAAAGAAGGCATGAAAGTGAGCTGTTGCTTTGCCATGCAAACCAAAGGTTTGCTTTAAGCTGGTGTAGCGCTTACCACCTAAAAACCTGATGATGTATGACAACCCTGCTTCTGGACGACAATGAAATTGCTAGCAGTGTATGCCATCTGACACACCAAGGCTATACACCAAACAAGGCAACAATAACAAAACAAAATTGGCAGCAATGAACTGTTACAAGATGAAAGAGATTTATGAGATGAAAGATGTCCTTAAGTCTCTCCAAAACCCATACCACTGGCTAGTGTGGTAATAAATGTTGGGGCCCTTTGTTGGAGCTCTCAGGTATAAATGAATCCCACAGTAAAGAGCATACATCCTCAAACTAAGTCCCTGATTAGGATGGTACTGTCCCTTTAAGAGGAGAGTAATGGGGTTGTGGCCAATGGCCTCTCATCACTTTGTAGTCCGTTATGAAACCTCCCACCCTCTGATTACCAGAATCTGTGACATTAGCGGCGACTGGGCTGTGTAGCAGTGATCTCTCAAAGTACCAGTGACACACATTCTGTCCAGCCTGCTGGATCTCGATGACTGCCATAGTCTCCATGTAAATGCAGTAGCACAGTCGCACTCTAACACCATGGCACACTCTCATGACAGGAGCGTGTCTGACTCAGTGGCACCCTCCAAAAGTCTCCTCTCACTCTCCATGTGAGACTTCCCCAGTCCAGGCTTCTTTCTTTTTCCTCCTCTCCAGCACACCACCACTCCTTGGACTTTTAGTCTCATGCGGTACTTTGCTGAATATAAGTTGTAATAGAGACTGCATCACCCATAAGTCCAGGCAGCTCCCAGCAGTCCTGGCAGCTTCCAGCAGTTGTTGCACAGCTGGGAGACTGACTATTCTGCTGCAGCCAATTACTGCCCTTCTAGCTGGTTGTTAGGGGTGAGTCTTGCTGCTTGCCTGCACAACAGCCAATTAGTGCTCAGTCCTTCCTCTTCCTGCCTGCAGCTGCCAGTTAAGCATGGAAGAGAAAAAAATGTCTTGGTGGTAGTTATTCTCAGCACTGCTGGTCTGGAGCTAAAGATTTCTGCAGCATGTTTTAAAATTTGCATAATCATATTAGGGTTATTTCGTACATAGGTGAATCTTATTTTGTTTCTTTATTTTGAAGCAATTTAGATTAACACCAAATGTCTGGCCATATTTAAATGACATGTTAAAGCTTTACATAAACCAAGTTATTCAAGTATATTGGGAATGGTGGAGTGGGCAAAGACACTGAAGACATGAAGGTGTTGACACCAAAATACATACAGTATCTATTTCAATATTTAATACGGTTTGATATTGTAAGCTGTAGATAATTGCCGTGGAACAACTTCCTTTGTTGCTGTGGTATTATACCTCTGCAGTGAGAACAGGGTTAAACTGAATATTCATCAATACAGAAGTGCAGCAGCCATCCTAAAGTAGACCACTTTGCAATGCTTATCTATAGAGTGTCTCCAGTGTAAAGGGTGGCCATCTTAGCTGGGTCTGGAGGACAGTGATTGGCTGGTGCAACAGAGCAAGGAGAAGTGTGGGAAAGTCATAGGAAGCCACAGTACCACATGGCAAAACACATCAGTGGTGGAGCCACATGATGACATCACACCTGGAAATTCAAGATCAGATATTTTACATATGAGTTCCGAGAATTTTTATTCTTAAGAGTGCAATGTGTGATGTTTTAAAAAGGTAATTTATCTGGTGCACTGAAGTTTTCATTGCACTTTCTTTTGTGAGTAATTTTTTTTTTTATTCTTTGGGCTAATAACTGTATTAAGTGAGAAAATACTGCATCATGAGATGTTCTTTATTTTTTATTTCCTGCTGAATTAGTTGGAGTCTGAGTTACATAGTGGATTACAGACCTGTCATTGACTCTTCTGGAGGGTTGCTGCAGTGTGGTTACCCAGGTGGCTGGGAAAGTGTATATTGATCCTACCATTGTGTGGGTCAATTTTTGAGATAAGCTGCAGCAGTTGGAGGTGGAAGCATGTAATATCACTACTTGAAATTAAAAACAAATTAAATGATGTATTATTAAATATAAAGCTGCATTCATTTTAGAAGGAACATGACATAAAAAGCTTGAAGTGATTTTAAATCCATAGTTTTTAAAGCACTTTTAACAGCTGATTTAATCACGTACAAGTTATTTATGTTTTATTTATTGCCCATGTTTCTGTGTAAATTGGTACCATGTTTGCTGCCCATGATTCCTGATTCTAGGGTGGCTCTTTTCTCTTTCTGTATTATATAAAGCCACCCTTACATACGGGGACTAGAGTTGTATAGAGCCCTGTAGCCTAGGATGGCACAGCACTCCCCTGCTCCTCCCCTTCTTCAAGCTAACAGAGTGACTGGAAAATACACTATCCACTGGTAAGTTTCCTTCAGAGACCGGAAGTTCAGGGAAGCAGCAATGAGATAGTAGGAGCCAGCAGCATTGAAAGTTGAAAACTGCAAGTTCTATGGTAATAATAAGTGCTCAATGTGTTAAACTTAAACGCTGAGGGTTTAATATAAAATTATTCACTTTAACATTAAAAACATGCTAATGGTATCCCTATGAGAGGTAGCAATATAATAGCACTTACAATAGAAAAATAGAGAAAAAAAGATTATTATATTTTGTTCAATCACCTGACATTACATCCAGGTGCACTATTAGGGTTGACAAGTATCCAGCATTCCCTGTTTATATTGAATATGCCTGCACTGCAACTATTTACAAGGCAGAATTACAATTTGAATGTCCTGCACATAATTCTAAACATTTTCAGCACTGCGTGATCATATGCAATACACTTTTATATGCCGTAGGAACATTCCAAACAGCTTGTTCCAGCTATATTTATTTTGTATTATGCAATCAGGCTGAATGGCTAATCTGAGTAGCAATTTATTCATATAGTACTTGCCAAGGTCTATAAGTGGTGTGCCTACCACAAGTTCTTCTCTATAACATGAGATCAATGTTGGATTATTTTATATATACGGAGAGGTTTCATATTGCCAAAAGATTTTGCTTAAAGTTCACCCTCCTTCATTCCCCTCTGGGTTCCCTCTGTATTTATACCCCACGGATGATGAGCTGTCAGTGCCCACATAGCTGGTGTATCAGTCTGGGAATTTGAAATCCCTATTTTTCTCCCTCTTCTCTCTGCAGTACTTCTAGGATGGATCAGAGAGATTTTGATTGGTCTGTGCCATCACAGAACGTCACTTTGATCTGACTCTGATGCTCTGTCCAGAGAAGAGAGAAAAGAGCAACGATTTTCAATCCTTGGTCCGATGTCCTGGCTGTACGAGTACTGGCATATCATAACCCACAGAAGTAAGTACAGCAAGGATGAGAGAGGTAGGGAGAGTGTAGGGTGTTAGTTTGTCTTCTTGATTTTTCTGAAAAGGTGTCCTACTTTTTAAGTCAGTATTTTTTATGAATATATATATATACGTATATATATATATATGTATATATATATATATATATTGTATAACCATTATTTTGGATACTATTGGGGCTCTAGGCACTATGGACGTTTGCTTCAACAGTGGAGAAATATCCAGGGTGTCCAATGTATGTGTCCTTTCTTTTTTTGATTGTTTTTATATTGCTGGCTCTCCTAGGGCTACTATTCACATTTTCTAATGAATAAAGTAAATATAATTTTTTTGTATTGTTGTGCTACTGTATATGAAGTTTTTTATATTATATCTCTGGTATCATATTTGTTGAAAATGGGGCACACAACAGTTGATATACTTTTTTATTAACTGGTACCAAACAGGGCAAAAACTTTTTATTTCACTGCATTAATATGTGTATTTGATTATGTTCATGATGTAATCATTCAAAGCTGGAGTTCAACTTTAAATGTTCTTTCACTTTAAAATACATATTTTAGGAACACAAACTATAAACCTCCAATGTATTCTCAAAGTAGTATACAAATAAGTATATTTCATTTCATTTGCTTAAAAGCGTATTTATCTTATGCTTATCCAGTGGCAGTCTATGTAAGTTCAAACTATATTATATCAACGAATGTGTTTTTCCCCCTCACAGCAGCTATGCAACTGTGTAGTATATTAGATTATATTATCTGTTTCAGTGAAAAAGTTTAGTGCAGTCTTGAGGAAAATGGAATATAATGCCTTAACGGTAAACAAGCTCTCGATGTTTCAGCCTCGGTGCGCAGTAAGCTTGTTTAAATCCAGCCCAATTGCAATAAGGGAAATGATAAAAACCTAAAAAAAAAAGACATCTGTGTATAAAAGTGATTTAAAACATTATTATAAAAACACATAACATGGTAAACAGGTAAAAAATGTATGTGTTATTGGTTTAGATAACATCCTATAGATCTTGATTAAGTCGTTTTTGAATTATTATTTAAATTTATTAATGTATTAATCACGGTCTGTTGGAGTGTCACACATGTTTCTTGATTTATGCGTTTTTAATGAGAATTCTGAGAAAAGAACACAACAAATCATGTCTGCTGCATATTCCATAAGTTAGGTTTTAAGTACACCAAAAGAACTGCTAAAACGGATGTCTTTTGCTGTATTTTTGACAAGCTATGTTAATGTAGAATAGTTTCTATCTTTTTTTTTTTTTTAATATGTCTATGGTCGGGACTACAAGAAATATTTTCAAAACATTTTTTTCAGTTGGGTAAAAATTAAATATTTCATATTAATACTACTGTGTGTTCTCATTTTATTCCAGAAGGTGGAACTGAAGGCTCCTTTTCACAAGTCTTTTATATTTCCCTGCTATAAAAAAAAAAAGTCAGTTGTTTTTGAGAGCTTAAACTGGTTCTAAAGGCAGAGGGCTTTTTTTTTTACCTTAATGCATTCTATGCATTAAAGTGATTGTAAACGTGATTTTTAAAAAAAATAACAAACATGTTATACTTACCTGCTCTGTGTAATGGTTTTGCACAGACCAGCCCCGATTCTCTTCTTTTTGGGTTCCCCAATGGTAGTCCTTCTCCCCGAGTGTCTTGCTATGGGGGCACTCGAGCAGGCTGGATCATATTGGCTCCTGCTGCTGTCTGAGCCAATGAGGAGAGAAACATTTGGGAGATCTGCTGCTCTCATGCACATCGCTGGATCGAGATGGGGCACAGGTAAATATATGGGGGGCTGGGGGGAGCTGTATCCAGAATGCATTCTATGCATTGAGGTAAAAAGCCTTCTGCCTTTAGAACGACTTTAAAGTAAACACTATTGCAAAGAGCATGTAAGTGTAATATGTTTGTTATTGAAAACATACAACCTTTAGAATCACTTTAATAAATCAAAATGTAACAAACACAAAAAACAGTGATTTGTCCCTTCTTTCTCCCTCCTTACCTATGGCTCAATCAGGGATTTCAATGAGAAAGTGTGAGCATTACCCAAATTATTTAGTTTTCTTTTTCAAAACAGCTTAATATTTTTTTTAAATGTTGCATGTGCTCTCTATTCAGAAAACTGGCTTTGTGAAACCTTTGTCAAGTATTAAATGTGTGTATGTATGTATATATACACACACTGCTCAAACAACTTAAAGGAACACTTCTTATTCAGAGTATAGCATCAAGTCAATTAAGCTCCTGAGAAATTGATCTGGTCAGTTAAGTAGCAGAAGGGGTTGTTAATCAGTTTCAGCTGCTTTGGTGTTAATGAAATTAACAATAGGTGCACTAGATGGGCAACAATGTGACGACACCCAAACCAGGAATGGCTTTACAGGTGGAGGCCACTGACATTTTTCTTCCTACTCACCTTTTCTGACTGTTTTTTGCTAGTTTTGCAGTTGGCTAGGTTCAATGTCACTACTGGTAGCATGAGTCAATACCTGGACCCTACAGAGGTTGCACAGGCAGTCTAACTCCTCCAGGATGGCGCATCAATACGTGCCATTGCCAGAAGGTTTGCTGTGTGTCCCAGCACAGTCTCAAGAGCATGGAGGAGATTCCAGGAGACAGGCAGTTACTCTAGGAGAGCTGGACAGGGCCGTAGAAGGTCCTTAACCCATCAGCAGTACCGGTGTCTGCTCTTTTGTGCAAGGAGGAACAGGATGAGCACTGCCAAAGCCCTATAAAATGACCTCCAGCAAGCCACTGGTTTGAATGTCTCTGACCAAACAATCAGAAGCAATATGGTGGCTTGAGGGCCCAATATCCTCTAGTGGGCCCTTTGCTCACTGCCCGACACCATAGAGCTCTATTGACATTTGCCATTGAACACTAGAATTGGCAGGTCCACCACTGGTGCCCTGTGCTTTTCACAGATGAGAGCAGGTTCACCCTGAGCACATATGACAGATGTGAAAGGGTCTGGAGAAGCTGTGGAGAATGTTATGCTGCCTATAACATCATTTAGCATGACTGTTTTGGTGGTGGGTCAGTGATGGTCTAGGGAGGCATATCCATGGAAGGATGCAAAAACCTCTACAGGATAGACCAGAGTTTCTCAACCAGGGTTCCGTGGAACCCTAGGGTTCCTCTAGAGGCTGCAAGGAGTTCCTTGATCAGTGAGCAATTTTTGCCTCTCATGTAAGTTCCCACTGATACCATTGATCTTTTTAGCTATCTGTAAGGGGGTAACTCTTCCCAATAACCACTAGTGTAAGGAGCATTCTTACCTCTATCAAGTTATATCAAGAGTTCCTCTGCGTTGAAAAGGTTGAGAAAGGCTGGGATAGACAATGGCACCTTGACTGCCATTAGGTATCGGGATGAAATCCTTGGACCCATTGTCAGAACCTACGCTGGTGCAGTGGGTCCTGGGTTCCTCCTGGTGCACGATAATGCCCCGCCTCATGTGGCGAGAGTATGCAGGCAATTCTTGGAGAATGAAGGAATTGATACCATCGACTGGCCCCCATGCTCACCTGACCTAAATCCAATAGATCACCTCTGGGATTTTATGTTTCGTTCCATTCAATGCTGCCAGGTTGCACCTCACACTGTCTAGGAGCTCAGTGATGCCCTAGTCTAGATCTGGGAGGAAATACCCCAGAACACCATCCGTCATCTCATTAGGAGCATGACCTGATGTTGTCAGGCATGCATACAAGCACATGGGGGCCATACCAGCTACTGAGTACCATTCTGAGTTGCTGCAATTAAATTTTTGCAAAATAGACAAGGCTGCTGCATACTTTTTTCACTTTGGTTTTTGGGGTGTCTTTGAATTCAGTCCCCTGTAGGTTGATAATTTTCTTTTCCATCAAACAATGGGGCATCTGTACATTCCTAACACATTACCCCGTCCATATCAGTATAGATATCCTGCATGATATTTTCCCCCATTGAGATCTGATGTTTTCAAAGTGTTCCTTTAATTTTTTTGAGCAGTGTATACTATATAGCCAAAAGTATTGGGATGCCTACCTTTACACTCACATGAACTTTAATGGCATCCCAGTCTAAGTCCGTGGGGGTTAATATTGAGTTGGCCCCGCCCTTTGCAGCTATAAGAGCTTCAACTCTTCTGGGAAGGCTGTCCACAAGGGTTAGGAGTGTGTCTATGGGAATGTTTGACCATTCTTCCAGAAGTGCATTTGTGAGGTCAGGCACTGATGTTGGACGAGAAGACCTGGATAGCAGTGTCAGCTTTAATTCATCCCACAGATGTTCTATCGTGTTGAGGTCAGGACTCTGTGCAGGCCAGTCAAGTCCCTCCATCCCAAACTTGCTCATCCATGTCTTTATGGACCTTGCTTTGTGCACTGGTGCGCAGTCATGTTGGAATAGAAAGGGGCCATCCCCAAACTGTTCCCACAAAGTTGGGAGCATGACATTGTCCAAAATGTCTCGGTATGATGACACCTTAAGAGTTCCCTTCACTGGAACTAAGGGGCCAAGTCCAACCC
The DNA here is from genome assembly GCF_062004578.1 of Staurois parvus. Lineage (NCBI taxonomy): Eukaryota > Metazoa > Chordata > Amphibia > Anura > Ranidae > Staurois > Staurois parvus. The sequence continues at coordinate 3,913,361 of NW_028318094.1, forward strand.
CTGAAAAACAACCCGAACCATAATCTCCCCGCCACCAAACTTTACACTTGGCACAATGCAGTCAAGCAAGTATCATTTTCCTGGCAACCCCCAAACCCAGACATGTCCATCGAATTGCCAGACATAAAAGTGTGACTGGTCACTCCAGAGAACACGTCTCCACTGCTCTAGAGTCCAGTGGCAGCGTGCTTTACACCACCTCAACCTCTGCATTGCATTGCACTTGGTGATGTAAGGTTTGGATGCAGCTGCTCGGCCATGGAAACCCATTCCACGAAGTTCTCAACTCATTGTTGTTGTGCTAATCTGACCCCACTCTGTCATTTTACGTGACCTACTGCTGTTGTTCCCAGTTGCTTCCACTTTGTTATAATACCACTAACAGTTGATCATGGAATATTTAATAGCAAGGAAGTTTCACGGATGGACTTATTGCACAGGTGGCAACCTATCACGGTACCACGTTTGATTTCACTGAGCTCCTGAGAGCGACCCATTCTTTCACAAATGTTTGTAGAAGCAGTCTGCATGCCTATGTGCTTGACTGTATACACTTGTGGCCATGGATGTGATTTGAAAACCTGAATCCAATGATTTGGGTGTCTCAGTACTTTTGGAAATAAAGTATATTATATTACATTATATTATATTATAAAAAGTACATAAACATCTGTATTAAAAGTTAAAAAAAAACTAAATAAAAATTACAATTGACCCACACCCTTAATCTTCTCCTTTCAAAATATTTTGTAAATTAATATACAAAATGTAGCAAATTGCACAAGACACCCCCCACATTTCTAAGAAGGGTACTTTTTGGTATGTAGGGTACACCCCTGACACACCCATAGTAGCAATAATGAAGAAACTACCTGTTAAAAGTGATCAATTGCTTAACTCCACAATTGCATTTTTTTTCTTCCTATCTGTTGCTATATATGCACTCTACCACTATTGCTAGCAGGACTGATTGAGAAAACATGAACAGAAGGATTTGGTTCTACAATAGGGACAACTGGAATTTACAATTACATTGTTTTCTGTTGATATGTTAATTCATTCTGTTTTCACTTCGTTAACCAATTTTTACACTAATGTCTACATACCACTGTGTATAAATGTACAAATAAGCTGGCAACTGGCTTTCATGTATTAGTAATGAATATCTAAATTGGATTTAAAATATTAAAGCTCAACTTCAGGCAGATAAAACCACCAGTTAGTTCAGTTTTGTGTCCATTAAAATTCATTACATTTTGAAATGCAACTAGTGTAATGCAGGCCATAGATGGGTCAAAAATCGGCCGATTTTTCAGCCAAAAATAAAATCGGCCGATTTTCGGATCGTTAGTGGGCTATTTGTTCGGCCGTTTTTCAGTATTTTGGCAGATTTTTTTTATCGGTAAAGTTGGGAAAAAAATCGGCCGATTTTGCCGATCGGCCGATTTTCGCGGCAATGATGGGCAAATCGGCCGATTTTTTACCGATAAAAAATCTGCGCATGAGCCGTGACCTGCAAGAAGAAGACAAAAAGAAGAAAAAGAAGAAGAGGAAGAAGAAGAGGATGAAGAAGAAGAGGATGATGATGATGAAGAAGAAGAAGAGGATGATGATGAAGAAGAAGAAGAGGATGATGATGAAGAAGAAGAAGAAGAAAAAGAGGATGATGATGAAGAAGAAGAAGAGGATGATGATGAAGAAGAAGAAGAGGATGATGATGAAGAAGAAGAAGAAGGAGAAGAAGGAGAGGATGATGATGATGAAGAAGAAGAAGAAGAGGATGATGATGAAGAAGAAGAAGAAGAGGAAGAAGAAGAGGATGATGATGAAGAAGAAGATGAGGATGATGATGAAGAAGAAGGAGAAGAAGAAGAGGATGATGATGAAGAAGAAGAAGAGGAAGAAGAAGAGGATGATGATGATGATGCAGAAGAAGAAGAGGATGATGATGATGAAGAAGAAGAAGAAGAAGAGGATGATGATGAAGAAGAAGAGGATGATGATGAAGAAGAAGAAGAGGATAATGATGATGAAGAAGAAGAAGAGGATGATGATGAAGAAGAATGAAAAATAAGAGGAATTCCAGTACGGCAAAAAGTGTCCCTGCAGAGAGCTCCGCTATTTCTTTGACAGTTCTTTGACATTTACAGCGGTTGCAACAATGTATCTATTTGTTTCTGAATAAAAACATCTGTATCCTAAATGGATACAAATAGATACATTGTTGCAACCGCTGTAAATGTCAAAGAACTGTCAAAGAAATAGCAGAGCTCTCTGCAGGGACACTTTTTGCCGGCTGTAGACGGGATGAAAATCGACCGATTTTTTTTACCATTGCTGGTAACGTCGGCCGCTTGAACGACCGATTTTTCGTTTTTTAAAAGAAAAATCGGCCGTTTTTCTCCCCGTCTATGGCCTGCATAAGTACCTGAATTTCCCTTCTTATTGGTCTCTAGAGATCCCCCTGGTACAGTAGAGTGGGAGGTGAATAAGTTCAACTGCCTACACATGTGCTGACAATGATCATGTTAACAGGAGGAGAGAGCAGAGAAATAGCCTTATCAGTCTGATGAGCCTTCACACAGGCTGGTAGTAGGGAGGGGACTAAACTATTTTTCTAAACTGCATAAGTTAATAGTCAGATCATCAACCTGCCAGTTCTGTCATGTCTTTTAACTATGTTATATTTATTATTTTGCCTGGAGACCAGCTTTATTTTAATGTGTATTCTGTGGAGACCTATGCAACTCCATGCCATGGTTGTCAGGAACAATATGAGCTGGACAGCAGTTGTTTGCTAGATAATGGCTGAGGATGGAAGAGCTTTGGTTAAGAAATTTGAACTTTGAAAGCTTGCTGAGCAAAAGGGCATAGGAAGGATAAAAAAGGTGCAAGAAGAAAAAGGAGACCAAGGAGCTAAGACAAAGAGTTATGCTAATGGGGGACAAAGGTTGAAAAAAAATAATTGAATCACCAAATATACAGGGCAATTCCTCTTAAAGAACTGAATAGGACATAGAAAAAGACAGAGCTTGCCAGAACACTGCTTTTGTAACAGAAACCATAAACCTAAGAAAGTATCCTTATAGACAAAAGGATCTAAAAAAGAATGCATTGGGATTGATTTACTAGAAAAATAGAGATTGATCACTAAGTAAAGTAAATGTTGATCTTAGTAAACAAGCTAAAGCTGTGTTCATTTCAGTCAACCAATCATGCGCTAGCAAAACAAAAACGTTTTGTTTTTTTTAACATGATTTAGTATTCAAAGAGAACACGGGAACACATAATTTACTAACAGTGAGATTGTTGATCTCTTATAATAAAACAAACCCTAGTGAGTAGAGTAAAAAATATTTGACTATTATAATTAGGATGCGGCACTATAATGCTACCATTTTATTTGGAGGTGATCTGGCACCCGGATACACTCCATTATTCTCTTCTGTCCTAGTGAGTAAAGGATAAATCACTGGGGTTGATTAACTTAAAGTGAACTTTGCACAAATAATATACTGTAAGGTCTGCTTATTTACTAAGGGCGCCCTCCCCCTTGGCCAAACTCTGCATTTCAGTTTAACCTCTTCACGCCGGCCGAACGCAAATGTGTGGTCTCCTGGCGTCTGGGCCTAGACGCCGAACGGCCACACATTTGCGTTCTATTAAAAAAATACATACGCGCTCCCCAGTGATGTATTTAGGTTTTGTACTGCCCTAGACAACACAAAAATCAGCTGCCCCCTCCCTGTGGAGAGATCCTGACACCAATCAACAACAAAACTCCCCCTCCACCCTGACCCCCCACCCCCCACCCGAGAAAGCCTTCCACTACCGCCACACTCAATACACCACCCCCCCCAGCGAGAGAAAGAAAGACTCACATTTACAGCTACAGACATCCCCTGGAATGAGAGTCAGGCTCTGCATATACAATCAAGCAGCCCGCAACCTCTCTTGGATCCTACCTGGTCCTCATGCCGTTTGCGTTCCTTCTTCTGTTCCGGTGCTGCCCCCCCTGAAAAATGCCACCCTAGGCAAATTCCTTGTTTGCCTTGCGGTAAATACACCCCTGGCGCTCTCAGCACACATGTCCGTTACTCACGGAAAGGTTCCGATCTCCTCTTTCGATCTGGACCTTTCCCGATCATGTGTCACGGCGGTCACATGACCCTAAACCCCGCCTCTTGGCTTCTGAAGCCCTTAAAGGGCCAGGAGGAGCTGGCGCGAAGGGGTTAAAAATAACGTGTAGGTAAAAAAAGATAGTATACTCCCCATACCTCTGCTTCTGCCAGTGATGCTTAGGTGAGGGTACTGTCGCCATCCTTCCAGCAAGATAGTTGGGTATAGTGAGTAGCCCAAATCTCGTGAGAAGACACTCTTCGTTGTGTTGTACTGTCTTCTCATTAGATTTGGGCTTCTTGTCATTTCCTGAGATTGTGTCAGCAGTACCAAACGTATTTATTCATTTCTTTAATTGCAGTGCATCATTATGGCATCAGGAGGGGGATAAGTAAATAAGGGGAATTTGCTTGTCGTGCAGGACCTACTTTGAAGCTGAACTTTGGGATAGTGGGCTCCAATCACAAAGTGGTATCTTGCCACATCAGAGAATGCAGTAAGATACCATGTACCATTTTTCAAAAAATTGTTTTCATTTCACAAAAAAAGCTACTAAAATACCGCATGAGTTGTTTTATGAAGTGATGCAGTATTTTAGTAGTGAAAACATGTGGTAATTTAACACTGGTGGTAGCCAGCGTATTTGACACCAGTACTAAATACTGCATAATTAAGGAGTGGGCAGTCATCGACATCCTTAACAACCAGTAACTGTCATGGTTGTTAAGGAGCGAGAGGCTGCTGCGTTCGTAACAACTGATGAGTAGTGATAGGCCGAACACCCCCCCGTTCAGTTCACGGTCGAACATTCGAACAAACTTTTGACCACAAACTTTGAACAGAGGCAATTCACTAAGCGGTATCTTACCACATCTGAGTATGCGGTAAAATACTGCACAGCTACTAAAGTATTGCCTGAGTTATAATATTAAGTCATGCGGTATTTTAGCAGTGAAAGCATTCTTTAATGTTCCCCGCTGAAAGCTGAATGTAAAAAGAATTACCAGCATTGCCTGCCAATTAATTTTTTTTTTAAAACTGGCATGGTGTCCTCCCCCATTGATACCAAGCCCTTCGGGTCTCATATGGATTTTGAGGGGAATCCCCCACACCAAAATTTTTTTTAAAAATGGCGTTGGGGGTCCCCCAAAAATCCATACCAGGTCCTTAAACAAGCGTGCCAAGGACCTCTTCCCCATGACAGTGAATGGTGGTTGAAGGGGTCTGTGGGTGGGGGGCTTATCAGAACCTGTATGCCCCCTTTAATAAGGGGCCCCCAGATCCTGGCCCCACCCTATATGAATGAGTATGGGGTACATGGTACCACTACTCATTCATAAAAAAAAAGGCATAGTGTAAAAAATTAGACAGTCTTTGACAAGTCCTTTATTAAAAACAAAAATTTTAAAAAGTCCCCCCGAAGTAGATCCAATGTCAATCATGATGCCCGCCACCACCATCAACCAGAAGGAGAAAAAAAAAAAAATCTCTCAACTCTGGCTCCCACTGTCTGACAGCTTTGCCGAGATCCTCAAATACTGTGATGATGTCACAAAGGGGCAGGGTCATCCCTGCCCCCTTGTGACATCATCATGCGGTGTGATTGGCCAAAGCATTGCACCTGACCTGTGGTTAGGTGCAATGCTTTGGCCAATCACAATGCACTGACAGGGCACAGTGTATTGTGAGGTGTAGCAGGTGAATAGCCCACCGAACACCCTTACCATTCATGTGTAGCCGAACACACAAGTGGCTGATGTTCGAATCGAACTTGGGCTAACCATCAAGCCCAACCCTACCGATGAGTCATTAGCTGTCAGCAGGGTTCTCCACTGACAGCTTAATCTAAACCAAACAATAGACAGCAATTAAAAATTACTTGAATAAACAGTGTGCCCCCCCCCACACCACACGTTTTGAGTCTGGTATGGATTTTAAGGGGAACTCCAATCCATTTTTTAAAACGATGCGGGGTCCCCCCCAAATCCTTACCAAACACTTATCAGAGCATGCAGCCTTTCAGGCTCCTGAAACATACCAGGCCACATGCCCTCAACATGGTGGGTGCTTTGAGGCAGAGGGGGTTTCCCCCAAAGCACCTCATCCCCATGTTGATGAGGACAAGGGACACTTCCCCACAACCCCTGTCTGTGGTTGTGGGGGTCTGCGGGAGGGGGACTTATTGGAATCTGGAAGCCCCTAGATCCCTGCCCCCCCCCAATGTGAATGAGTAGGGGTACCAAAAATTCACCAAAAAAACAACAAAAATTGAAAAAGGTGAGCAAAAACACAACAGCTTTTTGTCATGCCTCATATTTAAAAACAAAAAAAAGTCCCAACCTCCCAAAAATCCAACGTCAATCATGATGAATGCCAGCTGCCAACCTGAAAAACAAAAAAGAGGCCATATCCAATGAAGGCTCCTGCCGATTGACAGATCCACTGACCCGATCCCTAAATCAATAAAGAGTCGGGGCCACCTGTTGATGACACCAGGTGGACCGGCCCCTTTGTGACGTTATCACCCTGGGTAATTTTTTTTAAAAATGATATGAGGCCTCCAAAATCCATACCAGACCCTTATCCGTGCATGCAGCCTGGCAGGCCAGGAAACAGGGAGGGTAACAAGCGAGTGCCCCCTGAACCATACCAGACCGCATGCTCTCAACATAGCTATGTGCATCTTGTCCCCATGCTGATGAGGCCAGGGTTGTGGGGGTTTGCAGTTGGAGGCTTATTGGAACCTAGAAGCCCCCTTTAACCCTTGTGATGTTATCACCCAGAGCATGCTGGGTGGATGACATCAAGAGGGGGTGGGACTGCCCATCGACATCATCAGGTTGCCCAGCCTCTTTGTTTATTTAGTGGAGAAAGGAGGCAGAGCTGTCATTCGGCAGAAGCCTTCGGAGGGTCCGGACCTTTTTTTTTTTGCCTGGTGTTCATCGTGATTGATGTTGGATCTGCTTCAGGGGACATGTATTTTTGTTTTTTATTTTGTTTTTGAATAAGAGACTTGTCAAAAACTGTTGTTGTGTTTTTACAAAATGTTTCCAATTTTTTGGTGAATAGGTAGAGGTAGCTATGTACCCCAAACTCATTCACATGGGGGGCAGGATCTGGGGGCCCCCTTGTTAAAAGAGGCTTTTAGATTCTGATAAACTCCCCACCTGCAGACCCCCACAACCCCAAGCCAGTGTTGTTGGGAAGAGGCCCTTGTCCTTATCAACATAAGGACAAGGTGCTTTGGGGGAGAGCCCCCCTGCTCCAAAACACCTCCATGTTGAGGGCATGGGGCCTGGTATAGTTTGGGGCCTTTTCCTGACCTGTCAGGCTGCATGCTATGATAAGGGTCTGGTTCAGATTTTCTGATTTTTTTTAAAAATGAGGATGGGCATGGGGTTCCCCTTAACATCTATACCAGGCCCGAAGGGATTGGAGGAGGACCCAAGCGCTGTTTTTTTTTATATAATTTTTAATTCCAGGCAATTGTTTTGTTTACACTTAGCTGTCAGCATGGAACCCTGGCGACAGCTGATGACTCATTGGTTGTTAAGAACGCAGCAGAGGCAGGCTCTTTAACAACTCATTAAAATAGAACACTTTCCTTAGCTGGACCACTGCTTCAATGCCACATGCATTTAATAATTTCTTTCCTTCTGTGAATTGACTTTAACCCCTTTTTATGCGGTATTTACAGAGCATTTTTACAGTTTTGCGATAAATATTGCATAACGGTATAGTGAATTGTCAGTTTCAGTTTCGCAATGGATATTTAGAGAAAATATGTCAGATCACCTAAATACTGCATGCAATCTACTTTTGTGAATGGAGCCTATTGTCTAAAAGCAAGAGTTAGGGCTCTTTCACATGGACGTTCCGATTGGGTACTCCTGCACGTTTTTCAGGCGGACCCGATCGAAACTTCCTATCTCCTCTATGGAGCCGAAATCCAATCGGAGAGATCCCCCGCTGAGCAAGTGGATCCACTAAATGAGTCCGCTCCGTGTCAAAGGACCCTCATATACACTATACTGCCAACAGTATTGGGACACCCCTCAAAATCATTGGATTCAGATGTTCCAATCCCCTCCATGCCCACAGGTGTATAAAATCAAGCACCTAGGCATGCAGACTGCTTCTACAACCATTTGTGAAAGAATGGTTCAATCTCAAGAGCTCAGTGAATTCAAGCATGGCACCGTGATAGATTGCCACCTGTGCAATAAGTCCATTCATGAAATTTCCTTGCTACTAAATATTCTACGGTCAACTGTTAGTGGTATTATAACAAAGTTGAAACAACTGGGAACAACAGCAACTCAGCCACAAAGTGGTAGGCCACATAAAATGACAGAGTGGGGTCAGCACATGCAAAAGCACACAGTGCGCAGAAATCGCCAACTGTCTGCAGAGTCAATAGCTAAAGACCTCCAAACTTCATGTGACCTTCAGATTAGCACAACAACAGTGCGTAGAGAGCTTCATGGTATGGGTTTCCATGGTGAGCAGATGCATCCAAGCCTTAGATCACCAAGTGCAATGCAAAGTGTGGGATGCAGTGGTGTGAAGCACGCCGCCACTGGACTCTAGAGCAGTGGAGACGTGTTCTCTGGAGTGATGAATCATGCTTCTCTGTCTGGCAATCTGATGGATGTGTCTGGGTTTGGTGGTTGCCACGAGAACAGTACTAGCCTAACTGCATAGTGCCAAGTGTAAAGTTTGGTGGAGGGGGGATTATGGTGTGGGGTTGTTTTTCAGGGGTTGGGCTTGGCCCCTTAGTTCCAGTAAAGGGAACTCTTAAGGAATCAGACATATTGAACAATTTTAAGCTCCCAACTTTGTGGGAACAGCTTGGGGATAACTCCTACCTGTTCCAACATGACTATGCACCAGTGGCCAAAGCAAGGTCCATAAAGACATGGATGAGTGAGTTTGGGGTGGAGGAACATGACTGGCCTGCACAGAGTCCTGACCTCATCCCGATAGAACATCCTTGGGATGAATTAGAGTGAAGACTGCGAACCAGGCTTTCTTGTCCGAAATCAATGCTTGACCTCACAAATGCGCTTCTGGAAGAATGGTCAAACATTCCCATAGACACACTCCTATACCTTGCAGACAGCTTTCCCAGGAGAGTTGAAGCTGTTATAGCTGCAAAGGGTGGGCCAACTCAGTATTGAACTATACAGACTAAGAAGGGGATGCCATTAAAGTTCATGTGTGTGTAAAAGTAGGAGTCCCAATACATTTGGCAATATAGTGTATATTCTTATTTGAATCTTGGTGTGTCTTTGTGTATTTCTTCCAGATGTGTGCAGTAATTCATTGTGAACCTTTACATCTATGTAGGAGCTTCCTGCAATTAAGACCAGTCACTGCTGCTAATTGGGCAACTATGTGGCAAATGAGGCTAAAAACAATCATGCATCATACATACTAGGAGGAGAACAGCTGGGAGAGTCAATTGTGGAGAATGATCTGGTAGACCATAGATCTAGCATGCAGTGCCAAGCTACAGTTTCTAAAGCAAGCAAAATCCTTTCTTGTATTAGAAGTATATGGTCCAGAAAGACATAATACTGCTCCTGTACAAATCACTAGTAATACTTCATCTGGAATGTTCAGTTTTGGGCACTGGTTCAGAAAAAGGCTGTTGGGGAACTGGAGAAGGGCAACCAAACTGATAAGAGGCATGAAGGAGCTCAGTTATTAGGAAAGATGAGCTGAACTAAACGTATTTTCCCATAAGATGAGGCGATGAAGGGGGGATGTGGTCACTATGTAAAGGTGATCCATGTAGCAAAATGAATGTTGAGTTTTTCCACTTTTAGGTCATTACAGAGGACACTCTTTACTTCTGGAGGAAAAGAGATTTAAAGTACAAGCTGTGAAAATGTGGCATAGGTTCTCTCAAGAACTAGTTCTAGCCACCTCAACAGAGAACTCTATGCATTACTATTGATTTCCCCATGCACATATTCGAGATGGACAGGGAAATCTTCCCCACTGTGTCTTTGTATTCTGACAGTTGGAATCCTCCACTGGCAGATTACACTGATCAACTCTGCAGCTGATCAGCTGCATGCACTGACCATATATAAACCGTTTTTCCTTTCGCTTCTTGCAGGAGGCCACTTGTAAGAGTGGTGGATATGAGGTGTGTAGCCACAAAATTTGGGGTGATTTGAGGCTTGAAAGTCACCCAAACACAGAGGGCTACACATGGATCGAAATTTGACCAGTTCCTGCTGACCCGGGCCATATTTCCATCCATGTTTGGCCAGCTTCAGTGAGAATTCCTTTTCCTAAGTGAACAGCCATGTTTGAAATGATTGCATGTTGTATTCCTGTTTCAAATAAATTCCTGCTAAGACAATTTCTGAGTGTAGAGGATTTCCTCCATATTTTTGCTACAAAAGCCTTGTAAAAGATAACCATTGCTAGAACGCTCTCTACTCCAATACCACAGTCTAGCAACCAGGGACGACGATGGCCAGAAGTTGAAGGTTCCAGATTCTGAGTATAAGTACATTTTACATTTGCATAGCCTTAAAATGGTATCCTGAAATTCACAATGTGAAAATAATCCATTTGTTTTTGCAAGATATTATTTGTCTTTATCTGCCCTGAAGGCAGTCATAAGTGTGATATTTAAAAGCTGCCACTAAATCTTGTCCGGTCAAAATGCAAAAACTTTATTTAACCATTTGACCCTAACATAAACAGAAATGTCAGATTAGCTGTAAAAGCTGACCTGCAGTCATGCTGGTATACGATCGACCTTTTCAGCATGGCAGCAATAGGCAATCACATGGGTTTATTTTATATTAATACAGTTCCCGCTCACTTTAACGATAAATGCATTTGTAAGCTACAGCTTGCATCCTCAATGTTTAATTAAGACCACTGAGCCAATCAGGATTTTAATCAAATTACTCCAGTCCTTTGCAAAACTCAGGAATTTGAGCATTTAAGTGTAATTATTGAAAATAGGAAGATGAAATTCAGAAAAGATGTGTGGACCAGAAGCATCAGTAATCATTACATTTGTGTCTTTTTGTGTGTTCTTTAAACTGCAGAATAATTATAGATTGTACATGTTCCCTAGCTTATTCAGTTACATCAATCTTTCTCAACCTTCTAACCATACAGGAGCCCCTTAAAAATTAGTTTTCAGGTCTAAGGAACCCCTGCTAAAATTATTAGACCTACATCTTATTGTAAATTAGCATGACCGGTAGGTTGTTGAGACTTAAAAAATAGTAAATTATGAAAAATAATAATTATAATAAAGAAGAAACACAGTGAACATTTTAGTGACCCCTTACATTGGTAGTCATTGTAAGTGGGAGATCAGTCTGCCACTGCTTGCTTCCTATGGAATCCCTAGCAACCTCTGGAGGAACCTCAGGGTTCCATTGAATCCTGGTTGGGAAAGGCTAAGTTAGGGAATCTATGACCAACAAACAAATACTTTGTGGAATTTTATTGTACTATGCACAGTAGTTAAAAATATTGAAGGATAACAGCTGATTTAAAGGACCAAACTGAGAAACACTTTACAATTTGGTCCAGGGGCAAACTGACCATTTGGAAACTCAGGCACTGCCTGAGGGCCTGGGGTCAGTAGGGGGCCCCATGAGATGCCCCTGGTACCTTTTTCATAGGCTTTTTTGAGTTTGGGTTAGGACACAGGGGCCCCATGATCCCCTATTGCCCGGGGGCCCCATGAGTTGTCAGTCCGCCCCTGATTTGGACCCTCTGGTTTATATACAAGGATCTTACGCTGTGACAAGGGCTCCTTGATAGGCTCTTTGGAGTTGGGAGTCCAAGAGGGGCAATACCTTTTCCTGTTTCCTCCCCCCTTCCCTGCCTTTTTCTTATATGTTACCCTCCCTATGCGGATTCTAATCTATCTACCCCTACAAAATTAGAAAATGAGAAGTGGAATGACAGGGCTTCAAATTGCTTTAACTTATCACTGGAGGTTTATTGCCTGGCTGATGTTATTTAAGGATTCTGTCCATTTGCTGTAATCCCTACTGGTGTGTTGTAATGGTTTATTTCTCCTAAACGTTTGTACTTGCAAGTCATGTCATTGCTATCCTGTCTGTTCCACTTTGCTGGCATTTAAAATTAATAATTTATCAAAAAAATATTGAAGGATTAATGTTTTTTCACAAAGGTGCATAGATTTATACTTTTGTTAGGAGGGTTGTGTTCATGCACCTAGGGAACAACAGGTGTTTCGTACATCCAGTCTGTTAAAATCAATGACACACTAATAGATGCATCTGCTGTACGGAACTCCACGCACATTCCACTGTTTACAATCATAAAGGGCTGGACACACAGCTCTGAGATCAGAATACATTTTTCCTGTCCCTTTCCCTGACATCATGAGACCACTGAAGTCTTGTGAAGCCTAAGAAGACTGCTGTTAGATAGTTAATGGGTCACGTAGGCTGCCCTATTCTCTACGAACACCCCAAAGTAGCTCAAGAACCTTTTCAGTCATAGAGCATTGCGTGTTTTTTCAGTGCGCGTTTAGGCGCTATAGTAGCATGCTTTGTTGGTCAACAAGTGCATGGCAAAACATTGACTGCTGAGATAGGGATGTCATTAAAGGCTGCATCCACAGCTGTGCGTTTGCAAGCACTTGGAAAACGTGCACTTTGCTGGGCATTTTGGAAACGTGATGCAAAAAAGACATCTCCTTTGTGTTGCCTTTATGGAGATCAATGTGGATTTGTAGCGTGTTTTTGCAATTTTGGTGATTTGGTAAGTCTCCATGGATGATGTTACCTTGATACACTCCAAATTGAAACTCCAATGCCAGTTCTCTTCAGAGATGTGCTTGCCAGTTAGAACAGCATCGTTCAACATTGTATTATTATTATTATTACATCGAGTTTATATAGCACCAAAGGGTTTGCTCAGCACTGTACAATAGGGGGGGACGACAATACATGGCACAGTACAACAATAACAAACAACGTACGAGGGGTAAGAGGGCCCTACTCTTTCGAGCTTACAATCTAGGAGGGAGGGGGTAATGGTACAGTAGGAAGTGGCTGAGGGGAATGTGGGGTGTGAGGAAAGAGGGAGAATGGCCGTTAGGTGAGGGTGGGGTAGGCTTCCCTGAAGAGATGGGTTTTGAGGGAGCACCTGAATGTGAGAAGGGAAGGCGACAGTCTGATGGATTGGGGCAGTGAGTTCCAGAGGATGGGGGAGGACCTGGAGAAGTCTTGCAGTCGTGCATGGGAGGAGGAGACCAGAGAGCAGGATAGGAGGTCCTGTGAGGAGCGAAGGGTACGGGTAGGGCGGTACTTGGGGATCAGGTTGGTGAGGTAGTCAGGGGCAGTGTTGTGAACGGCTTTGTAGGTCAGGGTTAGAAGTTTAAATTTGATGCGTTGGGCAATCGGGAGCCAGTGGAGGGAGAGGCAGAGGGGGGTGGCAGAGGTGGAGCAGGTGGTGAGGTGGATGAGTCTAGCCGCCGAGTTCAGGATACCAGTTCTCCTCAGAGATGCGTACCCCAGAACAGCATCGTGCCAAATTGCAATAGACAGATTAGAGTGCCAGTTCCCCTCAGAAAGAGGCATGAGACAATCAGACCAGCATCGCACCAAAGTGCAATAGGAAGGTTAGTGTGGAAGAGCAATGAGACATTTTAAAAACAATGCGCCTAATAAAATAGGAAGCTTAATGCTTTAGTTCCCCTTAAACAAGCCTGCAACATTTTAACAGCAATGCGCCAAAATATAAAGCTCAATGCGCCACAATTACTCAGAAGAGACGTGTGACAAAGTAAACTGCATCCGCACCAAAGTGTGATAAGAAGTGAGCGCTAGTTTTACTCAGAAGAAATGTGGGACAAATATAAAAGTATTGCGCCAAAATCATGTGCCCGGTACAGACAGGTACATGAATTTGACACATTCTGCACCACTTTCTTCCTGCTTATGAGACAGTTTTGTTAATTCTGACTGCACCAATCTTTATGAATTCCAGGGAATGTAACTAAATCAAGTCCATTTAAGCCAGTATAATAGGGATCCTCAGAGCAAAGTGTTTCTTTCTTCACCACGCCAAAACACAGAGCCGCTTACCAGAAACCAAGACCCCATAATAAATGAGGTCTAAATGCGCTTGATTACAATGGCATACAGTACAGGCAGCAAGGATGTAGCTCTATACATGGACACAAGTTAGATCAGGCCACTGTTGCCAACCAATGTTGTCAAATGCACAGGCATGCATGATGAAATGCATGGAACCAGTTTAACGCTCCTGTCTGCATTATTTCATTTCTGCAATAAATCTTCAATAAGACACCCCTGGACTGAGCCTGAAATTTGTCAATGTGCTTTTGTAACTGGTACCTGGGTTGGCAGCCTTTGAACTGGCAAGAGGACCAAATCTATTTCCTCTGGAGGTAAGTGCTACAGTTGGAATAGGTATGCTATGTAATTCAATAAACCTGTGGCCTTGCTCATCCAGTAAAAATGTTCTTAATATCTTTTATTGGGATGTGAAACAATCAAGGTGCATTTAATATTTAAGCATTTATACAGGCTGTCATGCCTATGCTTGTCAATAGTCAGGTAGATACTCCTATATATTGCTGTACAGTGTGTACAATACATTTCTCGTTACCTTAAAATATATTCCAGTATAATTATTCAGCCATGTGTTATATGAATTGCACCTACCCCTTTACACTTTACTGTCTTAGGAACCCATCCACCCTTTTTAAACAGTCCTGGAGTCTGTCATTCTAATCAATTCTTGTAAAAATGCAATGCAGCACACACCAACGCAACACGCATCAACCCATGTCTTCAGATGGAAATGAGCTCTACATTTTTTTAGCATTAGTTCTGCCTAATTTGAATAATCAAGCTCCTTTTTTAAAATGTGCAGTTTTTTACATTTTGGGGACAGATGAGCATAGGTTGTAGGCAGACCTTGTTTTTTTTACCTTCTGTTCTCTTCGAGAGATGACAATGTTGTCAAACAGGCAACCCCTTGTCATTGCAGGGATTTTACTTTTTTATTTGATACTCAGCAGTGTAGCAAGACCAGAACTACTTGTGGTTAAAATGAAGTGTGTGTGAAAATTCATAATGGCATGCAAAAATCCATCTTTCCACTGGTAATCTACATGGCTGTTTTCTCTCATTAAGTAAACAGTCATGCAATATTCTTTGCTATCCTATGCTTGTCACCTTCATAACACGTCATCCAATACTTAGATAACACTACAAAGATTATGTGCTAAAAAAAAAAGAAGAATTATTTATTTTTTTATGTTTCATAAACATTTTATTAAGGAAGAGGAGTAGTATACATTTTAGTGATTAAGCATTTGAAAATCAAAAAAATACAGAAACAGTCGAAAAGAAAGCATACATGAGAGAAGCAATCAGGCCCATTGATAAACATAAAGTAAGCCTAGGTCCAATATGGACTTGATACATTGCTGAATACAACCAGTGAAACAGCATATTGACCTCGGACAACCCAGGGTCCCCTTTATGTGTATCACCACGTCAAGTAAAGGTGCCCATTAGGACCCGCTCCAACTCAGCAAATTGACGCCAGAACACGTGCAGACCAAGAGAAAAGAAAGAGAGATAAAAAATGTTTAGAAAAAAAAAGAAGGGTGGGGAGAGGGATATGAAGGGAGAGAAAGAAAGCACAGCAGCCTTCTTGTGGCCTCCACCCGCACCAAGTGCACCACTTAATTCCAGCCACCCCCACGGTCCTGGATCCAAATGAATTGAGAATAGAAGGTGCACCAAGATACCCAGACAAAAGGCGCTACAACACAGTTTATAGATGAGATCTATAGTCTGCAAAAGTTTTGAAATCCAGCCAACAAGCCCTGATGGTGGTGAATCGTGACATTTTATCTTGAGTAATGTGAATCAGCTCCTACATCTCCTCCAACTTGTCGATTCTGTTGAACCATTGCTGCACCGTGGGGGTAGTTGTGCTGCGCCAATGATATGGTATGCACAATTTTGCTGCATTAACCATCGCTAGAGATCTATTGTAAGCTCTCTTAGTAAGTGTATTGTGATGGAGGAAAAATTGCGCTGGGGTAAACTCCAACGTGTATGTATCATGTTTACTCTTATCACTGAGAGTGAAGGTAAAAGAAATGACCAAATTTTGCTTTTTCACCAAAATAAGATTAGAGGGGAAATCTTCCAATGGGGACACTGGTGACAACCAGGAATTTCTTCTACCTTTCTGATTTGGCTATGGGACAAGATGTGAAGGAATATCTCCCCAACAGGACATAGAAGTAAAAAAAATCTGAGAGTGGTTATACCCCTCCCTTATCTATCAAAAGTTAAAAAAAAGTTTTACCTTTAGTTCTACTATATTTGTTTGACTTTACAGACACATTAAAACCCAAAAAGCAATAATTTATTATATTGCAGCTTATCAATGTTTAGATGTGATGGCTGCACTAGTTTTCTTATTTAAGCTTTTTTCCTTCGGTTATCATCTTGTGATCCAGCCAGTAAGTTTGTTGCTTTTCAAAAGGACAAGCTCTCTTGCAGATGTATCATTTACAGAAATGAGACAACCTATTCAGCACTGACAGGGGTGCTTCCAATGTATCATGCTTTTATTTACTTATGCAAAACCTTTATCCCAAAAGGAAAAAAACTTTGCTGCAACTGCTAATGAAGTATTATCTGGAGTTTGGCTTCAATTTGTTTAGCTAAATCTAAATCTGCTAGGCCATCTAACACTTGATTCCCCCAGACTGACAATGCTGCTGTCCAAAGATGCCCCTGTGCTCATTCATCCAGAGTGGGGGCACTCTAATACAGAAGGTGTGTTACTGGCCAGATCACCAGATGCAAACAGAGAGGAAAAAAGCCTAAACAAATAAAACTAATAAAGCCACCACATCTAATGATTGGTAAACTGCAAAATACAACAATTTTCGAGTTTAATACCGCTTTATCCCCCATTCACATTGCGTGCGAATTAGAAATTTTAAATAGAGATTTTAAAGTTGCTTGTCAATGCGACTTTGGGTGTGACTTTGCAGACATCTATGCAACTTCATGCTCAGATGTATATGCAAGTAGCACCCAAAATCAGCAAAAGTAGTGCAGGAACTACTTTTCAAATCGGTAGCACTGACTGGAACAGTTCCATTGTCGATCATTGAATGCGACTTGGCATGTGATGTGAACAGTGTGAACAGTGTGAACCAGGGCTAAGAGTACTTTCACACAGGCATTCCATTGGTGCCAGTTCATCAGTTCAGTCCCATTTTTTCACAGAAAATTGCATGTTTTTCATCAGCTTTGACATCAGTTTTTTTTACATCCGCTAGTATCACAAAAACGGATGCAAAAACATATCTTTTGTTTGTTTACATGCGTTTTTTGTTTGTTTAATTTTTTTAATGGAACAAAAATAAGGCATTTATCAGTTTCAGAAAATGCATGTTGACAGAAGTGGATATAAACGGATGTAAATGGATGATCATCCATTTACATCCATTTTTCCATACAGATGCATTGATGTCCATTTTTAATCCATCAATGGATGGATGAAAAACGGAACACCCGTGTTAAAGGGGCCTAAAGGTAAACTTGTCATGAGAAATGCCATGTAGTCATTGCTTGTGTACTTGTAGACAGAGGCTGCAAAGAGATGACAGGAGATCGACAACATTCAAATCGAAAGGGTTAACACAAAGGTGAAAGCATATTTTATAAAATGGTAGTTGTGTATGTTGAAAAGTGCTTTAGAAAACTATGTTTCATTTAATTAAAGTGATACTAAAGTCCTGTTGTTGTTTTTTTTTCTTTTAATAACAAACATGTCATACTTACGTGTTGTGTGGTTTTGCACAGAGCAGCCTGGATCCACCTCTTCTCGGGTCCCCCCGCTGGTGCTCCTGGCCCCTTTCTACTGCCGGGTGCCCCCACTGCAAGCAGCTTGCTATGGGGGCACCCGAGCAGACGTGCTTCCGAGCCATGCCTCTGCATGTCTATTCACACACAGAGCCACGGCTTGACCCTGCCCCCTCCCTCTCCTGATTTGCTCACTGGCTGTGATTAACAGCAGCCTGGAGCCAATGGCTACCTCAGCCAATCAGGAGTAAGGGTCCCTGGAAAACAGAGGCTCTCGTGGACATCACTGGATCAAGAGGGGGCTCAGGTAAGGGTTAGGGGGGCTGCTACACACAGAAGGTTTTTTACCTTCATGCATAGAATGAGCCCTTAGAACCACTTTAAGGTTTATATTATCTTTAATGTAAAGGACAGGTGCAGCACAATCGGTTGCTGTTACAAGAACCCCACTTTCTCATTTCCCCCCCCTCCAGTTCAAATATATCATCCACTTTTATATATCAGCTGCTTGGAACAGCTTAGTTGAATCTCCTAAACTGACTTGATCATTGCAGTATTTCTAACTATCTACATGCGGTACATCTGCGCGCTGAAAATAAGCACCCAATCAGCAAAACAAACATATGTACATCAGAAAGCCTCTTTATGCAGCCTGGAATCATGTCTTTTCTAATAGAATTTCCGGAGATCACAGAAATAGGTCAATCCAAGTTTAGTGCAGAGCGGTGTCAGTGGGATGTGAGATTGCAACGGACTGTGAAAAAGTATCAAAATTAATCATGTGTAAACCAGATAAACACAGTTTACAACAGATTTACAAATGAAAAAGGAAACATTACTTAGTGCAAATTTGATGCATTGTTATATGTAAACTTGTATTAAAGAAAAACATTGCTGGCAGCTTAAAAAGAATCATGGCTTAAAGCTGAACTCCAGCTTTTCATTCAGTCTTGCAGACTTGTTCAGGCTCCTCTCCTCTACTGAAATTGCTTACTCTGATTTCATCTCAACCTCAGCACCACCTGCCTGGAGTTTAAATGTTCTCCCTGTGCCTGTGTAGGTTTCCTCCAGGTACTCCAGTTTCCTCTGGGTCCTCCGGTTTCCTCCCACACTCCAAAGACATGCTGGTAGGTTAATTGGATCCTGTCTAAATTGGCCATAGTATGTGTATGTATGAATGTAAATTAGGGACCTTAGATTGTACGCCCCTTCAGGGTTAAGGACTGATGTGAGTGTACAATATATATGTAAAGTGCTGCATAAATTGACAGCACTATATAAGTACCTGAAAAAAAAATTGTGGATTAGGAGTTGCAGCAGGTCAGATAGATCCACCTAATTTCCTGGCTAGAGAACATCCAGTATCAAATAGCCCCCTGGTGCTCAACTGCAGTTTAGGGGCCACAAGCGGCCCTTTGGCAATTACTCAGGGTCCCTCCACACAGTGGTTTTAGTTTCCTAGGTTCACATTTATGCGGGTGCATAATAGCACACATTCCCACATTCTATAGGCAAAACACTCTTTAGCAGTTGTTTGGGGGTACCATTAGCTCCTGAAGGCATCTCCATGCATCGATAAATGCAGAACATTTTCGTGTGCATTAAACAGGATAATGCTGCAGCACCATGTGGTTCTGTGTGTGAACAAGTAGGTGCTACACCCAGAGATAATCCCCATGGAGGTGGAATGTCGGTGCTCTGGCTCTGGGTGTCTTTCCAGCACAGATGCAACTGAATGATGAGGATTGGAATAGCCAGCACTCATCTTCCCGTATATTAAACTTTACCGAGTGAGTAAAATGTGCATATAAAATGGCCATTCTATATGCACATTTTATGCAGTTCTATGCAACTGCGTTTTCATAAAAGAGTCAAGGAGTTCCCCCCCGTGTTTCCTGTGAGTTCAGCAGCCTATGCGCAAACGAGCACAGCACTGCATTCATTTTGCCACACAACCCGCCGAAAAGGGAACCTAGCCCCACCAATATTTAAATGGTTTGGTTATTTCCTAGCACTATCTTACCTTTATAGCACTGCCCATCCCTTCTCTCTGTATGTTTTTTTATTATTTTTCTCATCTTTTATAATGTATCTTGCAGCGGTACAAGTCATTTTAAGTGGGTTGCAAAGAGTACATATGTGGATTTGTATTGGAGCAATAATAGCAGTGATCTTTAGAAGTCTTAGTAATGATTATCTAGTTTATGACTTCTATGTCTTCTGAAGGATGACCCCAACCTCCACCAACTCCTATAGCAAGCTCACAGTAACTAAAAATCTGCAGTCTGAGAGAGTTTTCTGTAGTATTATGTTAACTATATAATATTTGTGCCCCTTTGATGACATCAGGATCCACATATGAGGCTCTCCATATCCATCACTAGTCTAGCTCTCTTTTCTTCAGCCTGATTGCCCCTGGCCACCTTCATGCAAATGTTCTGATCTGGTTAACCTGTCCGGTTTTCAGGTGGACCTGATTAGATCCTCCATTCTACTTTATGAAAAGGTGGGTCTAAATGGAATCCAATCTGATCCAGCAAAAACAAACAGGAAGGGGATTTGTTCCCTTCCGTCTGGCCGGATCGGAGGGTAGTCGGGTGTAAACAGACAGCTGGTCTGTTTACATTCGATTCTTCATAGAGCAGAGCGGGTTGAGTCCATGTCCACGCTGCATAAGCGGAGCGGACATGGACTTGTCATCCCTCTGCTCAGCGAGAGATCAGTGCACAGATCCCCCAGTGAGCAAACATATCACAAACAGAGCCTGCCCTGTGTGAAAGGGGCCTTTCAGTTACTGAATTTTAGATCTTTCAATCATTAAGGTTCAGCATCACATATGGACATTACCTAGGACAGTCTACATGCAAAAACAACCTGTTTAGGAATGCCCACTCCTTCAGACTGACATCTGCCCATCCAGGCATTGTGATATATGGTGTGTAATTAAAAATAGAATATTTTTATTTAAGATTTTAATTAGCATGTTGATAAGGGGGAAATGAGGAACCAGGCAAAATATAAACAGATTAAAACTTCAGCTTTAACCAATTCCGATATACATATGTTTATATACACAGTACATTCTTGGGAAGTAGTGGAGATATCAGAATCAGGACTGCAGCTGCTGCCATGATCCTGATATTAATTTCAGTTTCTTGTAAAAGTGATCTGAGTGGCTAAACATCCACCTGATCACATTCACAAGCAATGGAAGAATGCCCCAACCCATCCTGTTTCACACCATCATTTGCAGGCTCTCTGTAACCCAAGGCCACTGTGGGCGGTTGTGCTGACTGACCATGGAAACAAAGGAGGAACTTCCATTTTTGGCTGTTTGTTTACCAGCCTTTGCTGGCTAGTAAAGCAGCCAGTGAAACTGACCTCAGATTCACTGTTTTGGAGAGCAGAGGGGAGATCTGGGGTCTGGAACGTTCAGTATAGAGTACCTGTCACTGCCCGTGCTGTCACAAGGGATGTTGTTCTTCCCTTGTAATAGCAATAAAAAATCAAAAAGACAGTGTAAAAAATAAATTTAAATAAAATAAAAAATAAAATAAAAATTCTGAAGAGCTCCAGTGCTCACACACAAATGTGAATGTGCACCAAAGATACAAACGGGGATCGCACCACACATGGGAGGCATCATCACAAACATCAGAGTGAGAGCAATAATTTTAACACTAGACATCTTCAACTCTAAACTGGTAACCTATAAAGGCTTTTAAAATGTTGCCTATAAACAATTTCATGTACTGTAGTTTGTCATCATTTCACAAGCTTGTTCACTACCTTTTTACTTGGAGCAACATCACATTTTATACTTCACCAAAAAATGGGTATTATATTGTATTTTTGTGCACTAAAATTCATTAAAATGTATTTTCCTAAAAATTTGCATTTACTGTAAAAAATGTCTGTAGAAAAGATAATAGAGCGAGCGCTAAATGCAGTATATGATATGAAAATGATATATATTCAAATGCATTAAAAGCAGCTAGCACTCAGAGTATAGGTAACATTCCCAGAATAACAATTTCTAAAATATTAGTGCAGCGCTAAAAAATGCATGTCATAAATTCCATAAATGCATGTGACAAACTCATATGTCAGTAAAGTGCTGAAAGTGCAATATTAATATAACTAGTTCAAGATGACATAAAATACAATAAAATAAGATCATCAGAGCATTTGTGAATTCAAAACGTCTCTTGTGCAAAGATATCAGCTGAAGAAATGCCTATGATTGGCACGTGAAGTTATCCGTGAAGAGTAACTGTGCAAAAGCTTGTAAAAGGAAATCCACCCTTGGTACAGATGTACACTCACCAGACCATAAATTATAATGCACATTGATTATAATACATCACACATCTAGGAGTGCAGCAGTATGCTGAGAGCTATGGGGTCATCCGTCCATCCGTCAGGGTGGGTGCCTGGTGGTCCTGGGGGGATTTAGCTCAGCCACAGTAGCCAGAAAAGTGCTTATAGTGTAGTATTTTATCTAAGGTAATAATAGCAAGTAACATAAAAATGTATCCACGTGGAGTAATAAAGTAAATAAATGAATAAAGTGCCAAAATGGCCACCACTCATCAGTAGCGGTGGCTAGAGGTCAGCAATAGGGTTCCACCCCAGTAAAAAATGTCTGCACAAATATGTCTGCTTCTATTTTTTTTTTTAAAGTGTCCCCCCTACAAATAAAAAACATTAACACTTAACTCTCCCAACACCAACAGCACCCAACTTTGCTGTATTTAAATGTGTCTAATGCCTGGCCTCCATAGGTGCTTTTCTTGTTTCAGGACAGCGCATAGAAATACAGATTGCAGCAGGGGACCAGGAATCCAACACTTTGGAGTATTTCAGGGCATGGGCAGATCCTTCAAGGCTATTTTTTGTCCATTAAGAGTAGCTTCACACCCGCCAAGTTAAGGATGGTTAATCATGCGTTCTCAGGGTGTGGATGACGTGACACTGAATGAAGTAGCATGGTGCTGCAGCAGTGATTCCACAAAGTCCAGTTGCAAGAAACAAAACATATATTGAAGAAATGGCCAAAGATACAAACTGCCCAACAGGAAGGAATGCAGCAGGACAACACTTACAGAAAATGTAAGTGGAAAATTGTAGTTTGGAGCAGGTTCTGATGCACTGACAGCGTCTGTATTTGTGGGCGGAATGGACCTGGCCCCTCTGAGCCCAATGGGGTGGATTCTTAAGCAGGTTGGCGTGTCCCTAGCCTGTCCCTACTTGTCTGGAACTTTTCACTACCACTAGGCACTCTCCCTGACAGACGGGTGAACTGTCCCTACACTATCCACTTCCACTATCCACTATCAGCTCTGCTGACCCAAGATGGCCTCTAGAGTCATCTGGATGTAGGGATATCTGGATGTAGCATAACTGGAATGCTTTCTAGAGGACCAAGGAAACCATAGAGAAACCAGACTTTTTCTCCAGCTGCATTACTGCTCTGGCTGAGCGCCACCTACAGTGGAGAACAGAGATTGCACCTGTCTACACTAGTACTAGGAAAAATGGTGGGAGCTGATTTGACATGGCTGTGCTTTGCTGTATTGTCAGGCGAATCAGCCATTGTGGTGACAGTTGAAGGTAGAGGTGGTTGAAGAGTCTGCTGTGAGCCTTTTGGTCAGGATTATCCCAAATAACTGGCACTGGGTCTGACTAACAGCGTCCACGGTGTAAACTGGTGCAAATACAGATCAAAGGGCCCCATACAGAAATCTTGGGGTGGCCTGTGCCGGGTGATGTCTTTCTGTGGCATCTGGCAGTGTCAGTTTTGACAATGCTGTCATCGATCCTACCATAAAGCATGTTTATATTTGAGACATTTAGCAGCAGTCAATACATTACTAGGAACCAGGGAGCAGCAGTGCAGGGAACAGTTTTTAATCTTCATATGGGCTTCTATGGCTATAGTTACGCCGCTGGCAGTGTCCAACTGAAGCATTGGGGGTTATTTACTAAAACTGGAGAGTGCAGAATCTGGTGCAATTCTGCATAGAGAGGGATAAGCTTCCAGGTTTTATTGCAAAACTTAATTGAACAAGCTGAAGTTAAAAGCTGATTGGCTACCATGCACAGCTGCATCAGATTCTGAGTGCACCAGTTTTAGTAAATCTACCCCATTGTCTCGGAAACAGCCTTGATTGATTTTCCAGTGAGTGAGCTGAGCCTGTGGGGGGAAACCCTTGGGATTTCATGAAGAGACAGAAAGGATTTGAGACAGCCTAAATTCATAGAAGCTCTGTGGTTAGTTCCCCAAGATGTTTGGAACAAGCTGCCTGCTGAGTTCCTTCAAAAACTGTGTGCAAGTGTACCTAGAAGAATTGAAGGATTGATGCTGTTTTGAAGGAAAAGGGTGGCCACACCAAATATTGATTTGATTTGAATTTCTTCTTTGTTCTTTTACTTTCCATTCTGTTCATTGATAAAAAATAAACTACTAATGCAGGCCATACGTGGGTCGAATTCCGAACAAATTTTCTTTAGAAAATCAGAAATTTTGTGCAATTTGTAATTTGATGGTGCCATCATTGATTTTCAACCAACCAAGCCTTCAATTTCTTCTCATGTTGCTACGGAAAATAATTTTTGTCATCAAGAATTTTCTTTTCTTTCCAGGTCACAGCTCATGCACTTTTCTTTTTTGTTTATATTTCTTGCATGATTCTCCCATCACTGATTCGAAATTCTTTCATTTTTCAAAAAACTTCCAACATGCCCAATCACTCAAATTTGCTGGTCACACGAAAATTGTCCATTTCTGTGACCCACTAATGGTGAGAAATTTAAACAAATATTCTTAGAAAAGATTTTTGAAAGAAAATTCTTTTGGAATTCAACCTGTGTATGGCTGGCTTAACACTTCTGGGGGGGGGGGGGGGTGAGAAACCAGACTACTAAGCTTGTGTATACTGTACTCATTCTGCAGAATTTTTCCAGCTTCCATCCAGTGTTATCATAAAAGTTACAAAAGAGTGCCCTCCTG
This sequence comes from Staurois parvus, assembly GCF_062004578.1. Lineage (NCBI taxonomy): Eukaryota > Metazoa > Chordata > Amphibia > Anura > Ranidae > Staurois > Staurois parvus. Next base: position 3,938,384 of record NW_028318094.1, read on the forward strand.
GAGTCAAACCATCCTGTGTGCTGTTCTGTATGTTATGTGTGTGAACCATCTAAATGCATACAGTGTGTGTGTATAACATATGATAATTAAAAGTTGTGGTAATTCCAAGAATGGGCTCTTAAAGTAGAACTACGCAGCATCTGAGCAGCACATACCAAAAATGCTATTTAATTCATGTTTAGCCTCCCTAGCGGTCTGATTATGTCAGTATTTCTGTGCTCAAAGCGGTAAATGTTTTTGCATGGAAATATGTATTTTTTTTATTGTAGGCCTGTAATTTTTAGGAATAACTCACTGAAATCTGTCCGAACAAGAGTCTAGTAAACATCCCGGGTATGTTACAATTTGAAACACGAAATCATAAATTATAATTTAATAAATAATCATAAAAAATAATAATATAATAATAATAAATTTAATTCAATAATATAATCAAACCAAAAACACTGAAATTTGAAATAGAGCGCTAAGTTCGGCCATCACTGAGCAAAGTCGCAAAATCGTTTTCAGTGTCTGATGACGAATTTCCCCATGAATCATTATCACTCAATTCTGCAAGTGGTTCTGATTTACTATCGCTGTTCTCTAGCTGGTCTAAAACCGCTTTTGACCTAAAGGGACGCTTTTTGGACGCCATGGATGTTTCTCAGTTTCCAGGCAGAAAGAACGGTAAAAATGCAGGCAGGGCACAGGACAAAGCACTCGGGAGAAAATGTATGTGAAATGGTTTGATACAGTAATGGTTTACTATGCGATTTTAGTGTATTTAGTGAATGTCACTTTTTGTCATTTTCAAATTTCCCGCCAGTTCCGTCCCCCGTACGCCCCGACGCTCGCAGGGGACGGAACCCAGATGACAGATGCCGGCATCCGCCAGAGGACATTGCTGGGGACACCGCAGGAGGGACATTGCGGGAGCGCAGGACAAGGTAAGTGATCGAGGGATCCCGGAGCAGTGCCACATGGTAGGCCCAAGTGTAGCTCGGGGTTGCCACTTGTGGTACTGAAACTTTACCCCGAGCTAATACCTCCAGGGGGGTTAATATTCAAAGCAAACTTACCCATCCATCCATGTATTCATGCTTTATTTTGCTGAGAAATCGCTTTGCAAAAACGCTCCCTAGCATTTTTCTAGCTGTGGCCATCTTGAGTAAGGGCAAATGATTCAAGTAGCATTTATTTATTTATTATTAATTTAAGGTACTTATATAGCACCATCAATTTACACAGCACTTTACACATACATATATATTGTACATTCACATCAGTCCCTAACCCTCAGGGGGTGTACAATCTAAGGTCCCGGAGCCAGCACCTACCAGCATGTCTTTGGAGTGTGGGAGGAAACCAAAGTACTCGGAGGAAACCCATGCAGGCAGAACATGCAAACTCCAGGCAGGTGGTGCCATGGCTGGGATTCAAACCAACGACCCTAGTACTGCCAGGCGGAAGTGCTAACCATTTAGCCACTGTGCTGCCCATACCATTTAGCCACTGTGCTGCCCATTTATTTCCTGGAATCCATTTTACCCTAGCTCAGGCATGCAGGCAAGAGGGTGTGCTTAGCTGAGAAAATCCCTCCTCCCCCTCATGAAGACTCCCAAGATGTATGACATCATCTGCCTAGGCCTGGAAACTAAAGTAACTGAAGAAATGTAAAAAGTGTACAAAAACTTTTAAAACAAGTAAATATGATATACTTTCTTATTGATTTACTAATGCTAGCAGGATAAGGATTCAAAACAGTCAACGTTGATGGAGAGAGTGACGTTCTGCATTAATGCAATCTAAGGAAACTATACAAATCCAATATATGACAGTCATTGTAAGCAAATGAAATGGATTAGGTGAAATCCTCTGTCTAGTTCAGGAATGGGGGATTAAAGGTTTCCAGTCTGTCCACCCTTGTCAGCTGTACAATCTTGGTTCTTTACTTAATAAACAGTTCTATATGCAAGCTGACCTAATCCAATCGGCGCCACTAACCAAACCGAAGCAGCGACAACCTAATGAGGCAAATACATTGTTTATTTCAAAGCATTGAAAAATGAAAAGTTTACTTTTATTTTTTGTCATTTGTCAGATACGAATGGTACTTAATAGACTTTGTAACTCAACAGGCTGATTTTGGTGAGCTGGAAGACGTATTGTTACTTTTATTTTATGTCATTATAATTTTCACATTGAAATGTTTATTTAACCAACATAAATTTTGCAAGGGTGTGAATATGGTATCTTTTTCATATTAAAGTGTCTCTAAACCCAGTAACAAAAATGAAACATATTACAGCTTACCAGTCTTTACAGGCAGTGCCTGCATTAGTTTTGTTTTCAGGAATGATTCCTTTATTGAAGTATTTGGGACTACAGAACACTTCCCCCTCTCCTCTTCTCTGTAACATGGGGGTAGGTATTCTTTAGTCTACAAAGAATGAATATAACAATTTAACTCTATGGAAAATGAAAATAAAGTGAGCGCTGATCCTAGAAAGCAGCTAGGCACTCTAAGTAACCAATAAATACTTATACAGAATAATATAAATAAAAGTGCAGTGCTAAGTAATAAATCTGAAAATTGTCAACTGTAAGTCCAGTTCATATAAACGTGCCAGGTGACAAATAGAAATCCACAATGGTGATCCGTGAGGAAGTAGCAGAAATGCGCACTCACTAGAAGGCGGATATACAGTACATAAGCAGTATGTATCAAAAGCCCATGGATCCTCGGTTAAGAAGAAACAGGTCTGGTCAGCGTGGATTGGCCAATCCACGCTGACCAGACCTGTTTCTTCTTGACCGAGGATCCATGGGCTTTTGATATATACTGCTTATGTATATCCGCCTTCTGGTGAGTGCGCATTTCTGCTACTTCCTCACGGATCACCATTGTGGATTTCCATTTGTCACCTGGCACGTTTATATGAACTGGACTTACAGTGGACAATTTTCAGATTTATTACTTAGCGCTGCACTTTTATTTATATAACAATTTAACTGATTACAGTCAGCACAGGAAGTTATCAGCTCTCAGGATTTCTGGTAGGATCAACATGTATTGCTTGATATTGAACAGATTTAACCAAACACTTTCAGTTGCCTATTTAACAGACCAAATTAGAGCAACTAAAAAAAATGGTTTACAGTTACGTATACATACAGCTCAACCCCAGACACAATATGTTATTTTGTTCTGGATAGAGTGGGGAAGGGTTAAATCCACAGTCAGGTTGTATTGCTTTAGTTTTCCCTATTTGAGAGAGTTCTCCTTACTTCCCATTGGAACACAAATCTTTCCATTAGAAGCAAAACAAAAACAAGTTAGATGGACAGCAGGTATGTAAGTGATAATGCTGGGAGGAATGGGAGGGGCAAGCTGCAGGCTTATGCTCACCACACATGTACTGGAGCAGTAAGAGATGCTAGGACATTCGAAGGACCTTCCAATGGAGCTTTCATAGCAGCACCTGTACTGGTATGCAATTACAAGTACGGTAATTACTGTGGCGGGAATTGCACAGCACGTTTCCTCTCACACTGGCTGCAGCTTTCCTATGCTATTATGTTACCTGTTATGTTGATACTGACCTAAAGGCAACCAAATGAAAAGTGTTCCTGGGTTTGGTACCAGCCAGAAACCAATCACAGAACAGCTCTGCAATGTAGAAAATAGACATGTGCAATTTGTTTCTTTAGGAATCAAAATTCGGAGGAAATTTTCATTATTCGAAGATTCAGATGTATGCACATTTCTGAATCACAATAGTAACAAATTTCAATGAATACAAAATTAATCATAATGAAATATATTATCTGAATTCTAATTCGAAATGAATTTGAAAATGAATTTGAATTTTAATTGGAAACATATTGCAATAAATACAGTAAAGTATAAAAGTGAAAAAAAGATGATGATTTGTACTTAGGCTGCTGAATAGAATAGAAAATAATATAGAGCAAACTAATCAATATACGCTTATTGGAATTTTTTTTACCAAAAAATATGTAGCAGAATACATTTTGGCCTAAATTTATGAAGAAATTAGATTTTTTAAACTTTTTTATTGGTTATGTTTTATAACAGAAAATAAAAAATATTGGGTTTTTTTCCAAAATTGATGGTCTTTTTTGGTTTATAACGCAAAAATAAAACACAGAGAGGATCAAATACCACCAAAATAAAGCTCTATTTGTGGAAAAATAATAACAAATTTCATTTATGTATAGCATTGCATGACTGCACAATTGTTAGTTAAAATAACACAGCGTTGTATTGCAAAAAATGGCCTGGCCAGAAAGGCGGGTAAATCTTCTGGAGTTCAAGTGGTTAAAAGAGATCACTAGCACAGGATAAGCCAAATACAAATCACACTAGGGTATGGTAACAGCCTCCACGCCCACCAGGTCCTTCACTGGCTCTCCGGAAAGTGCAGTTCTCTGTTGTAAGATTCAGAGGAAAATACAATGGTCCATAAATTAATATCGCTAAAAACACCAGTAGAATAGAATAGAAAAAGACTGAATAGAATAGAATAAAACTGAACAAATTTAGCTGTCTTCCACAATGTTCATTTTGAAATTCAACTTTCGAATGTTGAAATTCAAATTTTAAACATGGAAATTTGAATTCTGAAATTTGAATTTCGAACTTCAAATCAGTTTGAAAATAACGAATATTCGAAATGAATCCAAAAATATTAAATAAATTCCAAAACCAAGTCATTCTAAGATAACAATTATGACAAATCAAAATCAGAAACAAAACACATTTTTCAATCGTGCACATCTCTAATAGAAAATCCTCTGGGCTCCAGGGTAAGGGAGGAGTCCAATCTAGCATCATCCAAAAATATCAAAAAGCTTGAAATATATGCTCAGTACTCCTTGTATTAAATATTTATTAGTAAAATAAGGATTTTATAAAATATAAAAACAAATGATATAAAACTGTTTAAATTATGTGATATTTTAATAAAATGTAAAATAGAGTTTACCCTAGACCATTGTAGCTATAGGCATAAGTTGTATAATTAGGTACTGCAACAACAGAGGTTTCCTAGCATGGAACTATTACAGGATGTCTAGGTCCCACTTTTTTCATGTCAGGCCTTCTTCATTTTCTTTATTAAGGTGACAATGCTGCACCACCGTTAATAAATTCAGGGCAACATTTTCACCACATTGACATCACAGGTGTGTGTGATGAGGGTGGGGGGTCTCTAAGCATAGTCACCGTTAATTAACAAGTCCCTTCCTTGCAAATCAGCAGCTAGCCATGCCTAGCCCGCCTGCTGAAGATACAGTATCAAAGTGTGGATTGGAGTTTAGGAAGAGGATGAAGCATCACAAGTTCAAGTTCTGATCACCCCCTCTCACAACAACCACAAGCTGGAGTGCAGGAGACAAGGGCTACCTATAAAACTCCAAGAAAGGTAGGTAATATTTTTGAATAAAATAAACTAGCTTATTGCCATTTTTGCAGCTCTTACCAACAATTTTTTTACCTACAGTATATGTAAATAGCTTATAATTATCATTTAAGCTCTGTTCCCTCAAAAATCTACTTTGGAAAATTGTTTTCAAACCTACTACCCTGGGAGAAGAAACCACAGATTTCAGATCAGATGTACAACTCATTCTCGCTAAACTGCACGTTAGGTGAAAGCTCATTTTAGCTTATAAAACACAAAGTGTTCCACTCAAAAGCAATAACTACACTGCAGAACCCTTGAAATCATCGTTCATTTTTATCCGGTAAATTATGTTTTTATAAAAAGTTTAAAGTGGAATTCCAGGCTGTAACTAACTAAGCTTAAAACGGCTCCCACCCCTCTTCTAACTCCTATTCTAGTGTAGCACTACCCCCTTAGGAGTTTTATTCAATTTGGGTCCCCCTGTAGTCCTGCACAGCTGGAAAACACACATTTCCTACATGCAGACTTGCATCAGGAGACAGTAACCAGTCCTTGAGCTTTGTTTGGAAGTTTATTAAGGGATTTAGAACTTGGATGGTGTAAGAGATGTATGGGATGCCCAAGAGTATGGCAACAGAGGTCAATCTTCCTGAATTATGTACATGTCTTTACAGCAAAATTTCTCTTGTGCAGAGCTAGCCAGCATCTCCTGTAGTACCACCCCAGACACCAGATGACTCCTCTTCTCATCCACCTGTACAGTGTGAATCCCTGGGCAGGGGATCCAGTGCCTGCCACTGCAGTGTGAAACAATCATGGGTAAGATAGCAAATCCAGTTCCCCACTAGAGTGCTTCTTTCCCCTTACTGGCTCACGGGGTGTAGGTTTACTCACTTGGTCCCTCTTTTGTGTTGCCGGTGGGTCAATAGCTGCTACCAGGCCTTCTAACTGGGACGCAGGTGGTCTTCTCTCAGAGGGCCGGTGACGTTCCATGTTTCAGCCTCCCAAGGTCCTCTGCCTGCAGGTGCGCCTCTCTCCATCTGGGCCCTCTCACAGGCTCCTGCCTTCCAGCTTTACAACCTCCTCAACTTCCACCCTGTTGCTGAGCAGGCTCAATCACTTTTAAGGGTTGTCCTGGCCTCTTGCCAGGCCTCCTGTTGTGAATTGGCCAGGCTCCCTCAAAAGTGCAGATCAGCTACTCCTCAGATCCACCCACTGCTTCTAGACCTTTTTCAAAAGTTCTAGAGCAAGGGGAAATTCCAGAGGGCTTGTCTGCAGAGCCTCTCAGCTCTGACCCAATTTTGATCTCCTACTAGCTAGTACTCCCAGGCTGATACTCAGTCCTATCTAACAATTGCAGTCTAGCTCCCCCTAGCTACCTAGGAGGGTGCTACACTAGCTACTCTGTAAAAAGAAGATGCTTATACTTACCTATTCTCAGGGTGCTCCCGTCCAGTCACGTAATCTCCTCAGTGGCTTCAGAGGAAAGAAGACAGTTCTCTATGAAAAAAAGCAATTGTTTATGATACTGTACACAGTTCTTTTGCAAGTTAAATGTTATCTAGTTCAAGTTTATATTTTTAAAGGCATTTTAAACTTTTCTACCTGCACCTTGTGTTTTTTACCTGCATAAGATGTGCATTGATATGTAGTTTCATGGTGTCATTTGTTGCTCTATAAGGCACAGGTCGGCCTCACTTGTGTCACTACCCCTGACCCCACTAGAAGTGGAACAGAGGGTGTCTAGGGACCAAGGGGAAAAGAGCGCCAGTAGATGTTGTTTGCATTTCTTGCAGCTGAAGACTTTGGAAGACTGATGAACCTCCGATTCAGGAACAGTAGTGATATGCAGAGCTGGTATGGTAGGTTGCCAGGTGTGCACTAGAGCAAGGCAGGAAGCTGGGATGGGAGACAGGAGCAATGTCATAGGAATAGCTGGGGTCATCAACGGGCGGACAGCGAGGTACCGAATCATAAGCAAGCCAAAGTCAGGAGCAGAGCCAAAGTCAGGAACAAGTATCAAGCAGGACAGTAATCAAGAGTCTGGTCAGGAAAAAGCTGGGTCAGCAACAAGGAAATCACACAGGAACGAGCACGAAAGGGGGAACAGCTGAAGACCAGTCAGCACTCAGCACAGGCAGAGGCACCTTTTAAATAGTCCGTCTGGTGCCAATCTTGCATTTCTGTGCACATGCACACTTCTATTGGCCAATCGTCTCACCAGGATTCCCTTACATTGCCCCCCCCCCCTTAGGGGCAGCCTCCAGATGCCTACTAAAGCTTGTTTTTCAGGATGAAGATGAAGGTAATCTCAAACTAATCGTGGAGCATGTACATTAGCAGATGGCTCCCAGGAATTGGACCGTAGCCTTTCCATTTGATGAGGAACTGGGTCTGACCACAACTCTTTCTAGAATCCAGGATAGCCTCCACCACATATTCTTCATTACCTTCGACCAGCAGTGGAGCAGGAGTTTCCGGACCTCGACCCGGAAATATACTTGGTATTGTTGGTTTTAATAGGGAGACATGGAATAGCGGATGGATCTTCATATTCTTTGGTCGCATTAATTCAAAAGCCACAGAGTTAATCCTTCTCTTAAATGGTCCCAGGTACCTCGGACCAAGCTTCTTTGCAGGACAACTCAATTTCAGATTTATAGTAGACAATCAGACCTTAATCTCCTGGTTTCAGATTTAGATTCCCCCTCTTTTTTCTGTCAAAAAAATTTTTGTTACTTGCTTGAGCCTCTAAAATAGTTTTTTTTGTAACATTTGGCCGTTCCTACTGAGGAAATCCAACCTTTCTTGTACTGCCAAGACAGCGGGTTCCACCGGCATTTCAGGGAGGAAGGAAGGATGATATCCATAGTTGGAGTAAAAAGGGGACTGTTTGGTAGCAGAGTGGATGGAATTGTTGTATGCAAATTCAGCTAATGGAAGGAGAGACACCCAGTCATCCTGTGAATAAGATGAGTAACATCGTAAGTATTGTTCAAGGGTCTGGTTTGTCCTCTCAGTTTGTCCATTTGTTTTCGGATGATATGCAGAAGAAAAGGGAAGTTCAATCTCTAGTGCCTCACACAGAGCTTTACAGAACTTAGAAGTGTACTGCACTCCCCGATCAGACATGATATTGCTAGGAACACCATGTAATCTCACTATTTCTTTAATAAAAGCAGAAGCAGTTTCAGCGGCAGAAGGAGTCCCTCTCAGGGGAATAAAGTGGGCCATTTTTGACAGACGATCAATCACGACAAAGATGGTGGTAAACCCTTCAGATGGGGGAAGCTCTACAATAAAATCCAGAGAAATCATACTCCATGGCTTTTCAGGTACTGGCAGAGATTCCAACAGGCCCCAGGTTTTGACTTTATCAGACTTGTTTCAGAGACATACTGAGCAAGATCTAACATAGTTCTTACAGTCCTTCATTAAATTTGGCCACCAGAAGGAACGGGAGACCAAATTTGAGGTCTTGTGGATCCCGAAGTGACCAGCTAAAGGATGATCCTGACATCTTTTAAGAATGAGAGTTCTGAGTTGTTCTGGTATATAAATCTGTTCTTTGTGAAGATACAGACCGTCTCTTAGCTGAAGATGCATTTCCAAGGGAGGTGGATGATCATCAACCACTTCTTTTATTTGTGCTACAAGATCTGTTTGTAGGAGTAAAAAAGTTTTAGCTGGCAGGATCGTGTCAGGTTCGGATGGTACAATTGGGTCATGAAACATGCGTGAGAGTGCATTGGGCTTGCCGTTCTTTGATCCTGGAGGGTATGTCAAGTGAAACACAAAGAGGGAGAAGAACAGTGCCCATCTTGCCTGCCGTGGCCTTAGGCGTTTTGCAGTTCTCAAGTACTCTAGGTTCTTGTGATCCGTAAAGATGAGGATAGGGTGGGAAGCTCCCTCCATCAAGTAGCGCCATTCCTCAAGGGCCACCTTGATGGCTAACAGCTCTCTGTCTCCCACATCATAGTTCCTTTCAGGGGAGCTTAACTTTCTAGAGAAGGAGGGGTTTTAGTCCCTGTCGTTGCAACAATATGGCTCCAACAGCATCATCAGAAGTGTCTACTTCAAGGACATAAGCTAAGGCAGGATCTGGGTGCTTCAGGATAGGAGCAGAGGTGAATAAGGTCTTTAATTGTTCAAATGCTGCTTGAGCCTTGGAAGTCAACTTGAAAGCAACATGTTGACTGGTTAACTGCGTGACTGGTGCAATGATACCTGAAAAGTTCTTAATGAATTTCCTATAGAAATTGGCAAATCCCACAAAGTGTTGTACCGCTTTCCTGTCTCATGGAACGGGCCATTCTAATACAGAGATCAACTTTTGGGAATCCATAGCAATGCCATCGGGAGCGATCACAAGTCCAAGGAACTGAATAGTCTGTTTCTCGAATTCACAATTTTCAGCTTTGGCATAGAGGTGATGTTGGCGTAATCTACCCAGTATCTTCTCTACATGATCCCAGTGTCGTTCAATTGTGCTGGAAAAGACTAGGATGTCATCCAAGTAAATGATGATAAATAGATCAAGATAGTCCTGGAATATATCATTAACGAAGTGTTGGAATGTTGCTGGGGCATTACAGACTCCAAATAGCATCACCAAGTATTTGAAATGCCCAAAGCATGTTCGAAAGGCCGTCTTCCATTCATCCCCTTCATGAATTCTGACTAAATTGTATGCACCTCTCAGATCTAATTTTGAAAAGACACATGCCCCTCGTAGCCTTTAGAATGATTCGGGAATTAGGGGAAGAGGCTAGCGGTTCTTGACTGTTATCTTATTCAGATCACGAAAGTCCACACATGGTCTAAGAGTATGATCCTTCTTTTTGACAAAGAGCCATCAGCCAGATGGACAGAAAATCTTTGTGTCTTAGTACGGAGAGGGATATTGTTTTGATTAGCAAAGCTCGAATCCATGAAGCAGCTACAGGCACCAGAGTCTATAATTGCTATAACTAGAGATGAGCGAATCGAACTTGGCGAAGTGGAATTCGTTTCGAATATTAGGAAAAATTTGATTCGCACCGAATCCGAAAATTAGCAAACTTCGGATGCGCGAATCGAATTTTCCCCGATCGGCCGATTTTCATCCCTTCTACAGCCAGCAAAAAGTGTCCCTGCAGAGAGCTCCGCTATTTCTGACAGTTCTCTGACAGTTCCTTTACATTTACAGCGGTTGAAACATTGTATCTATTTGTTTCCATTTAGGATACAGATGTTTTTATTTGGAAACAAATAGATACAATGTTTCAACCGCTGTAAATGTGAAGGAACTGTCAGAGAACTGTCAGAAATAGCGGAGCTCTCTGCAGATACACTTTTTGCTGGAATGGAATTCTTCTTATTTTCATCCTACTTCTTCTTCTTCTTCTTCATCCTCATCCTCTTCTTCTTCTTCTTCATCCTCATCCTCTTCTTCTTCTTCTTCTTCTTCTTCATCCTCATCCTCTTCCTCTTCTTCTTCTTCTTCTTCTTCTTCATCCTCATCCTCTTCTTCATCCTCATTCTCTTCTTTTTCATCCTCATCCTCTTATTCTTCCTCCTCATCCTCTTCTTCTTCTTCTTCTTCTTCTTCATCCTCATCCTCTTCTTCTTCTTCTTCTTCATCCTCATCCTCCTCTTCTTCTTCTTCTTCATCATCCCCATCCTCTTCTTCTTCTTCTTCCTCACCATCATCCTCTTCTTCTTCATCATCCTCATCCTCTTCTTCATCCTCATCCTCTTCTTCTTCATCATCCTCATCCTCATCCTCTTCTTCTTCTTCTCCTTCCTCATCCTCTTCTTCTTCATCCTCATCCTCTTCTTCTTCTTCTTCTTCTTCTTCTTCATCCTCATCTTCTTCTTCATCCTCATCCTCTTCTTCTTCTTCTTCCTCATCCTCATCCTCTTCTTCTTCTTCATCATCCTCTTCTTCTTCTTCTTCTTCTTCTTCTTCATCATCCTCATCCTCATCCTCTTCTTCTTCTTCTTCATCCTCATCTTCTTCTTCTTCATCCTCTTCTTCTACTTCTTCTTCTTCTTCATCATCCTCATCCTCTTCTTCTTCTTCCTCATCCTCATCCTCTTCTTCTTATTATTCTTCATCCTCATCCTCTTCTTCTTCTTCTTCTTCTTCTTCTTCTTCTTCTTCTTCTTCTTCCTCATCTTCTTCTTCTTCATCCTCAGCCTCTTCTTCTTCTTCTTCTTCCTCATCATCCTCATCCTCTTCTTCTTCATCCTCATCCTCTTCTTCTTCATCCTCATCTTCTTCTTCTTCTTCATCCTCATCCTCTTCTTCTTCTTCTTCTTCTTCTTCTTCCTCATCCTCATCCTCATCCTCATCCTCTTCTTCTCCTTCTTCTTCATCCTCATCTTCTTCTTCTTCATCCTCATCCTCATCCTCTTCTTCTTCTTCTTCTTCATCCTCTTCTTCTTCTTCTTCTTCTTCTTCTTCCTCATCCTCATCCTCTTCTTCTTCTTCTTCTTCTTCATCATCCTCATCCTCTTCTTCTACTTCTTCATCCTCATATTCTTCTTCTTCTTCATCCTCATCCTCTTCTTCTTCTTCTTCTTCTTCTTCTTCTTCTTCATCCTCATCCTCTTCTTCTTCTTCTTCTTCTTCTTCATCCTCATCCTCTTCTTCTTCTTCTTCTTCTTCTTCTTCATCCTCATCTTCTTCTTCATCCTCATCCTCTTCTTCCTCTTCTTCCTCATCCTCATCTTCTTCTTCTTCCTCATCCTCATCCCCATCTTCTTCATCCTCTTCTTCTTCTCCTTCTTCTTCTTCTTCATCCTCATCCTCTTCTTCTTCTTCTTCTTCCTCATCCTCATCCTCTTCTTCTTCTTCTTCTTCTTCATCCTCATCCTCTTCTTCTTCATAATCCTCATCTTCTTCTTCTTCATCATCATCCTCATCCTCTTCTTCTTCATCCTGATCCTCATCCTCTTCTTCTTCTTCTTCATCCTCATCTTCTTCTTCATCCTCATCCTCATCCTCTTCTTCTTCTTCATCTTCATCCTCTTCTTCTTCATCCTCATCCTCTTCTTCTTCATCCTCATCCTCTTCTTCTTCTTCATCCTCATCTTCTTCTTCTTCATCCTCATCCTCTTCTTCCTCATCCTCATCCTCTTCTTCTTCTTCTTCTTCTTCTTCTTCTTCATCCTCATCTTCTTCTTCTTCATCATCCTCATCCTCTTCTTCTTCTTCTTCATCCTCGTCCTCCTCTTCTTCTTCTTCTTCTTCTTCTTCTTCTTATTCTTCATCCTCATCCTCTTCTTCTTCTTCTTCTTCTTCTTCATCCTCATCTTTGTCTTCTTCTTCTTCTTCATCCTCGTCCTCCTCTTCTTCTTCTTCTTCTTCTTCTTCTTCTTTTTCCTCATCCTCATCCTCTTCTTCTTCTTCTTCTTCTTCTTCTTCTTCTTCCTCATCCTCTTCTTCTTCTTCTTCTTCTTCTTCTTCATCCTCATCCTCTTCTTCTTCATCCTCATCCTCTTCTTCTTCTTCTTCATCCTCATCCTCTTCTTCTTCTTCTTCTTCTTCTTCTTCATCCTCATCCTCTTCTTCTTCTTCCTCATCATCATCCTCTTCTTCTTCTTCTTCTTCTTCTTCTTCTTCTTCATCCTCATCCTCTTCTTCTTCTTCTTCTTCTTCTTCTTCTTCTTCATCCTCTTCTTCTTCTTCTTCATCCTCATCCTCTTCTTCTTTTTCTTCTTCCTCATCCTCATCCTCTTCTTCTTCTTCTTCATCCTCATCTTCTTCTTCATCCTCTTCTTCTTCTTCATCATCCTCATCCTCTTCTTCTTCTTCATCCTCATCCTCTTCTTCTTCAATTGAAGCTGCTTCTGCTCCGCCACTCTGCCATTGGACTCTTGATAGTCGTCTCCCCACACTGCTGCTGGGGGGACTTTTTAACATAGGCCTCTGTATGGCCTTCAATTTAAGCTGCTTACGCTTTGCCACTCTGCCATGGGCCCCTGTACCGCCTCCTCATGCTGCTGCCAGGTCCAGAGTGTGTCATGGGTCCCTGTACGGCCTCCCATTGCTGCTGTCTCCATCGCCACACTCTGCCATGTGCCACTTTCAGGTCTCCTCACACTGCTGGTGGGTTCATTTTGTCATAGGGTGCTGTATGGCCTCCCATTGCTGCTGCCTCCACCGCCACACTGTGGCTCCACACTCTGGTTTTGGCCCCGTGACTGCCCAAATGAGTGAAGTGTGCGGTGATTCTAAGATCGACGGCACTCATCTGCATGTCATACTGACTGACAGTATTATTTCTCTTCCCCAGCAGACTCCAAGGGCATTTAAATTAAAGGTACAGTGTTCTGCACTAATATAAAGGCTCTCTGAAGCCTAGAAACCCTTTTAATAAGTTAAATTAGCAGCGAATAAATTCGCATCGAATCGAATTTATTCCGCAAATTCGGCGAATCAGCCGAATCGAATTTTTTAATAATTCGCTCATCTCTAGCTATAACAGTAATAGTTCTTTCAGCAAGTTGTAAGTGAAGATGGAAGGAGAGGTGCGTTTGGCTCGTTCCTTGGGGGTGCATCATATGGAACCAGCTAGGAGAAGGCTTATGAGGTCTCACTGGACATGTCAGTACATAGTGACCCAGATCACCACAGTAGAGGCAAAGGTTGGAGTTTTGTCATTGAAGACGTTCAGCAGAGGATAACGGTGGTCTCCAAAAGCTCCTACGAGGAGAATTACGATGCCCTCTTTTGCTGGGTAGTATGTCTGATGTGACAGCAGTGGGTGAGGAGACAGGAGTCTCCATTTCTGAGCAGATCAAGACACCCCTGCTAGTTCTTTCATCCCGCCTTTCCCGGATCCATCGATAGATTTGAATGGCAAGGTTAATCAGGTCCTCTAGCCTGGTTGGCAAGCTCATCTTTCACGATGTTAGAGAGACCAAGGTGAAACTGATGGCAGACAGCAGACTCCTTCCATTGAGTGTCAGAACTCCATATACGGAACTCAGTGACATATTCCTCTATAGGCCTTAGGCCTTGCTGTAGCTTGCTAAGCATAGATTCTGCAGTCTGATGACGGAAGGGATTAGCGTAAAGTTGTGACATCGCTGAGAAAAAAGAGTCCATAGAAGTCAGAGCCAGATCATGTTGCTCACAAAGGTGGTGTGCCCAGGATTGGGGTTCATTCTGAAGGAGTGAAATAATGAATCCCACTTTGGTGCTTTTGTGATGCAAAGGTTCTTGGTAGCAGAGAAAATTATACCTCACAGGAGTTACGAAAGGTTCGAAACTTCCTGCGGTATCCAGTGAAATACTCAGGTATTGGCACCCGGGGTTCCATTAGAGGAGAAGTTCCATGAATCATGCTGAGCTTTGTCTGAGTAGTTATGTCTGAGACTGCAGAGGGACCCATGGCTGTTGAGACATCTGAATTGATTGGTAGTTGGTTTTCCATATGCTCAAGGTTTCTTTGCAAACTCTGCACCATGTAAGACAAGGCAGAGATTGATTGACAGATGTCCCCCATTGCAGAGGCCTCCCTTTCAGACTCCATCACTGGCTGACTGGTACTGTCACGTACCTGATTGGAGACTGAAATGACGAGGTCGGCCTCACTTGTGTCACTAGCACTGACCCCACTGGAAGTGGAACAGGGGGTGTCTAGGGACCACGGGGACAAGAGTGCCAGCAGATGTTGTTTGCAGCTCTTGCAGCTGGAGACTTTGGAAGACTGATGAATCTCCGATTCAGGAACAGTAGTGATATGCACAGCTGGTATGGTAGGTCGCAAGGTGTGCACCAGAGCAAGGCAGGAAGCTGGGATGGGAGACAGGAGCAATGTCATAGGAAGAGCCGGGGTCATCAACGGGCGGACAGCGAGGTACCGAATCATAAGCAAGCCAAAGTCAGGAGCAGAGCCGAAGTCAGGAACAAGTATCAAGCAGGAAAGTAATCAAGAGTCTGGTCAGGAACAAGCCGGGTCAGCAACAAGGAAATTACACAGGAACGAGCAGGAAACGGGGAACAGCTGAAGACCAGTCAGCACTCAGCACAGGCAGAGGCACCTTTTAAATAGTCTGTCTGGTGCCAACCTTCACCATGCATGTGCACGTGCGCATGTGTGTGCACAATCGCGCATTTCTGTGCGCATGCACACTTCCATTCGCCAATCGTCTCACCAGGATTCCTTTACAAAATCTTCACACTCCTGTGTCAGATGTTTCTGTTTGTGTTTGAACATGAGGCATGCGGCATGGCGCTACAGAAGTTAGTGCATTATCTCTGTCTGTAGTCCAAGAGCTGACACTTCCTGTAAGGAAACTATGCATCCCACAATCCCTGGGTCTCTCATTCTTGCACTGTTGCAGGTGAGAGATAAATAGCACATATATCTGACATAGCCACAAATAGGCAGAGCAATTAGCAGAGAGATAACCAGGAAGAAATGGAAGAGATGAGCTTCATCATATTAGCACTCACATTTGTGATGGAAAAAAAGGCGAGGCATGGATTGGACACTGTGTGACCTGGAACAAAGAGATATTTGTCCCTTTACTGAATAGGGACATGCTAGGAGAATGAATACATGGACATGGACAGGGAAAACAATCAGTCATTACCCATCAAACTGCAGCCATAATATGTGAGCTCATTATTACAAGGAAAGGCAAACAAATGAAATACATTACAGAAATAACTAGTTAGAACAACTAAAACATTTAAAAGTGTATAATGACATTAAATCTGTTTTTACATATATCTAATATAAATACTCAAATTTGTTTTGATATCACCTTGGTATAATCTCCTGAACAGTAGAACTTAAGTTGTAAAGTGCTTTGTGGCAATTAGGCTCTATTGTTGAAGAATATTGCTGTGAGTTCCCCCTCCTGAACATGGAGATGGAAAACCTTATTCTGCTACTGTGCCTTCACTATTCAATCAGCAAATTGATGCAGAAAAGTAACCAGTCAGTAGTACTTAACCACAGATAAGAAAAGAGAGGCCACTGAAATAGCTATTCGGTTTAGCAGGGGAGTGTAGACTGCTAAGAGTGGCTCAATAGAATTTTAGCACTTATGGCAGTTTACATACATACTCATTTCAACTTCAAATTTAAATATTTGCCTTAAATTCAGCTTCAAAGCAGAACTTCAGATAAAAATTAAAAAGAAACAGACCAGGTAAAGATAAGATACAGCTTTTGCTTCAATACTCACGCTTGATACCCAGCTTTCCTTCACAAAAGCTCCCTATGCTCCTAGGTGGTCCAAGTCTTCCAAGTTAAATGACAGCCAGTTCCTGGGTTCGGAGTACTACTGCAATCAATTGCACTCACACGTCATTACATGAGCAATGCACAGCCCAGAAGGGATGTCCGCCCATCAGCACCTCCAAAGAAAAAGAGGTTCCTGATGTCCCCAGACAAGTTATTCAAATAAAGATCCATAAAAACCAAATGGGACTTTACTGGTACAGAAAGTAGACAACATCATTTTGTTTTATAAAACATGTTTATTGAAACCTATCTTCCAAAATGTTACCATAAAACCAGTTTTTTGGCTAATCAGCCCAATATATCACAGCATTGTTTATCATGACATCAAAGTACTCCAGAGGTCGACGCATTTCACTTGTTCGCTTCCTCAGGACCCCAAAGGAGTTGAAGACAAAAAAGTCCAGTATCCTAGCTGGAAGATACATATGTGCATATATTTGCAACACATTAAGTAATTATCATTACATAACACTACCAAAAGAAAACTTTCTCCACAAACTCACATGCCAACATGAGTTTACCCAAGGCAATGGACCCTCCCCATGGAACAGCGTTGGTGCTTGGTGATAGGCTGCTGTCACATGCTCCACCATACCCAGAAGTGCCATATATCTTCTTCCCTCTGGCAGCTGAATGAAGTGGTTTGTCCTGGACAGATATTCTTTAAGTCTAAACATAACAGCTAAGTTATAAATGCATACGGTATCTAACTCTATGTGAATGCATATAATGCTTGTATGTAATAAAAGCTTTATTTCTCATTGCTTTTTTTCCCTAGAACTTAAAGACGAATTTCAGGTATGGCAATTTTTACATAGTTACATTACTCCAGCTTTGACCAATGTAAGTATGTATAGGTCATATAGTGTATAGGTGGGCTCCCCCTGGAAACTAGAAATCACTGTAGTATGCACAGCTATTACAGTTCTAATGCCACTGGATAGGATGGGACATTGTTCTTTGTCTTGACCTTCTCAAGAACCTCAGCTCCTCTGACATACCAGGTAGAGTGTACAAACATACAATATCAAAGGAAATAGCTGAAAGTAATACTAATTACCACACAATAGTGCTATATTAAAGAAAACAGGCACCAAACCCAGTGTTAAGCAAAATTAATAGATTGGCATCCAATATGGTTGGTAACTAGGAAAGCATAAAATGGATTAACAATGCTAATAACATGACTTAGCATGCAAAGTGATTAACAGGAATAAGATGACATTTGATGTCCAGATCAGCATAAACAGTAGCAAGGTCACCTCAAATGCAGCAGTGAGCAGTAGTAAAGTTTAAACTATCGAGTGCTGGAACTATACTGCCAGAGCACATTTATGGCAGCAATGCTAGTCCTAGATGGGCTAGGTATGCATTGTCCAAAAGAAAAGGATGATGGTAGCAGAGGGGGCATGGGAATAAAGAGGGCTTGGAGAATAATTACTATGAGAGGGGAAGTTCTTTGAGATGATCTTCTGCCGGCTGTCATTGAGGCCCTTAAAGAGCATTGGTGTGCTTAACGAAAGTTTCATTTAACCTGCATGCAGTGTAGGTGCAATATAGGTATGGTATAGTCTCAGCTCAGCTGCAAAGTAGATGTGGTTCTGATGCAGTAAAGGTAGGTATAATGCAGTATATGGTTGGTATAAGTGCAGTCTAGGTTTGGAATAAGTGAGGTATAGGGTGCAGGATAGATTGGGTACACTCTGTGTCCTGCTTTCAGTGGCTCAGTCCCTGCTAGCAGTATCAGCAATGTGCAAATAACCTCTCACCAGTACCTTGGATGCTGTGGTAATCTCCTGATATAAAAGGGGGGGACCTTGGTCTCTCTCCAAAAATCTCTGGTGATTAGTGGTGGGAAGCAGAGGGAGAGTGGGTGCTCCAGTCTCCCTGCAGCAAGGGGTCCAGGTCATGTGATGTGGACAGTGCAGCCCCTGGGTGTCCTCACTCCCAGTCCCAGGCTCGGATCTCTACTGGTATGGTCTCCCACTGGCAGGCGAATATCCAGACAGAGGTGCTCTCTCTCTAACACCCTCAGTGCCAAAAGGAAAAACTTTCCCTGGAAGAATAATAAAAATCATCTCTCCACTCTTCTTACTGCACAGTGCCTATTGGGATCTGTAGTGTAAGGAATCTATTTGCTATTATTTGACTGCCATCTCAAACTACAACTCCCAGGACTCTCGGCACTCTGCATAGAAGTCTATAGGTTTGCTTGGGTTTAGCTCTCCATCTGCTGGCCAAAGGAGAATAGTGCAGCACACAATCAATATCAGGGAAAGAAGAATAAAAGACAATGTCTTCATGCCCATATTACTGTAACCCAGCACCTGGCTACACAGTGATATCCACTCTCTTCTAGGTCCCTGCTGAGCAGATGGACTTCTGCTTACTAAAGATAGGAGGTCATTCACTTGGCACACGTACCATTCAGAGACCACTTTGCATATACTCAATGGATGCAAAGCATTCTCAGATTGGACAAAACGGACAGAGGGATGGTGATATTAAAATCGTCACCTTCTCCAATCAGAGAAAACTGTGCATTCATTAATAAAATGCAGTTCTCTAAATGGCACTCATGCTAAGTGGGTGACCCCTTCTGTTCAGTAAACAGAAGTGCATCCACTAGGCACAGGACATAGATGCCAGTAGAGATTGCTGAAGTAACAGTGACTACTACAGAGATTTTTAGCTTCCAGGCCAATCCAAAGGCATGATATGTGTATTCTTACACTAGTCCAAGCTGAACCGATATAACTATGCAAAAATTGCCATACCTGGAATTCAGCTTTAAACAAGCAGTGTGAAAGCCCATGTGCAATTTTCTACCCTAGGCACTGTCCTTTATTATCTTTTCTCTGAAATCTGGCCAGAGTATATCAGTAACTGATCTCTATATTGCAGTCTCCAGCTCTGCCTTTTGGGCTTTCATTGCCTTGCACTTTTGGTATTCTGCTTCTACTATTTCACATCATGGGTGGAATTGGGAACACAAATGGGGAAAATGTTTGACTATGCCAAAACAATAAAAGTAGTGAGATCTTTAAATCAACTTTGAGCCTTTAGACACCACAATTGTAAGACTTTGTAAAAAAATAAAAATAATTAGAGAAATAAAAAGTAGTTCAAGCATTTGCTACCACTTCCTTTTAATAATCATAATAGACTGACAGGAGATTTTACTGCTAAAGAAATAAGTCTAAGTATGCGCTGGAACAGTAGCTTATCTCCTGTGGCACAGAGTTCATCCTTTATCACTGGGGAAGATTGAGAAGCCTCGGGGGTCACATTCATTGGTTCAGATGCCAGACATTTCTATTGTCCCTCACAAGCCGAACGCACAAAGGATGGAAAGAAAAATAGCGGCTTCAGTAACATCTTTAATTTATCAAAAAATTATTGCCTTTTGAATAAGAGGAGTAATGAGAGACTTTGCACTGCATCTCTATCTTCTTCATCTTGGTTAGAGGTAGGATTTGAAGACTACTCTGCAGAGTTAGCCTTTCCCCAATGATGAATGGTTTTATAATTGTAGGAAAGCACTGTCTCTGCAACCAACTCTCTTCAATCAGCCTTGAAAAGACAGCAAATAAAAGCAGTGGATTCTGATCACTTAGCGATAAAAATACATAATAGAGCTAGAAGGGTCTATTCTTACAATGTTGTTTAAAGATTACCTCCAGCCTTACTTTTCATCTTGAGCGGTTGTGCAGGCTCCTCTTCTGTACTGGAATTATTTACTCTCACTGCATGCTGTAAGCTTCTCACAGTGTGCATTAAAAGCTGCAAGAAGGAATATCGACACAAATGCAAGCAGTTTGGTTTTGTTAATGGACACTGGTAAATTTAGAGGACATGAGATGGGGAAGCCCAGGCTAAATAGAAAGGTAATGGTAAAGGGGTGTTAACATTGGAAGGGGATGAGTGGAGGAGTTGGGATAAATAAAAATAGTAAGGTGGAGAGGAGGAGAGGGACAACAAGAGATATAAAGTAGGTTGTTTAGGAATGTGGGACCATTTGAAGATGCACTCTGCATGTTTGTCTTCCCTTGTGTCTTGCGTCTATATTTATATTTAAATATATCGAGAAATGTATTACGGAAGCAAGGATTTTGTTTAGTTGTATGTGTTAGAGATTCTGTATAAAGCCCTACAGAACAGGTAGAGCGCAGTCCACGTGTGTTTATCTGCAAACAGGCAACAGGGAACTTTTTAATCAGAGAAAAGACATAGAATATACATACCATAGATGCAGATACAAACTTATAAGCACTGCCATCTTATGGTTGAAGAATACGTCTCTACTGAATAATGATGTAGCTGTTGCACAAAATACATATTCCATATTCTAACATGGGACTATATTAGTCCTATTTCAGATCTCAAATCTGAAAATCTGTTTCAGTTCACTAAGGGATGTCATTTCTTCATCAGCAGCTCTGATCCACTTTTGTTTCTAATAGTATGGTAGTCTTTGCATCTTATCCCACGAATCTGGCTCTGGTTTTAATGCTATGTGAGCAGCATAGGACAGACATTTGGCTGAGATGACTTTATTGCTTTTGCTGGATTACCTAATTGAAGCTCTTGTGCCCTGGTTTCTTCTTTTACAGTATTTGGATTGTCTGTCTTAATTTATATTTCTGTGTCACTTTGTTGTTGCAGTTTGAAGTATTTGAGTTAGTGGTATGGTATGTTGTGTTTGTGTCTTGGTGTAGAATTCTGTATCCCTTTTGAGATTCAACGTACCCCCAAGTACACCCTCTTTTGCACGAGCTTCCCATTTTGTAAATTTTTCTTTTAGGACATGCACACAGGATTTGCTTCCAAAAATGTTTTGATGGTTGAGATTCGGGGCTTTTCCATTACACAGTTAATTTGGAGTTGTCTCAGTTGATTTTCCTGGTTGTCGATTTTGGAGATAGCACGTGGTAATAATTGCCTCCTCCCAGTATGTGGTTGGCATATCTGCATCAAACAGCATGGTTCTTCCACTCTCACATAGCGTACGGTTCATTCTTTCTGCAACATCGTTTTGTTGATGTGCCTTTGATGCATCTGGTTTGAGACTTGAAAATGTTTAGGCGTGTTAACCTACCACCTGGTTCTTCTACCCACTGAACACCAGCTGGGAATATGTATGGTGGATTGATAAGTATTGATATTTAACTCAGTCGCTGCTAGTTATGTATTCACTCATTGAGGGAGTGGATGTTTGAATCCTGGGGACTTTTGTTGGGGGACCATGCTCTCATCTCTTTCTGCTGTCTTCTGAATATTCCTACTGAAGGACTGTAAAATTCCCTACTTGTATATATTGGTCATCACTGTATGCCTACAACAAAGTATGCTGAGGTGGGTGGTGCTGCCAAAGTTGGTTAATTGTTTTGATCACTTATATCTTGGAAATGTTGATTGTTTCTACATTGGATTCTCACGGTTCACATGCTGTGTGAAAGCATGGCTGTGAGAAGAAGTCAGTTCAGTGTGATAAAGATAAATACATCAAATTTATCATCTATCATATATAATACATCACCTTCTCTGGACCATAGCATTAAACACGTTTTATTCCTGTGCTTTACAACAAGTGGACTTTTGTTGAAGGGATCTTACATCTATCTATGCTCTAAAGCTGCATGGTTTCTTGTCTGTGAGTGGGAGGCGGTGAGAGATCTTGGAACTGTGTGTAGCACTACCCCCTTAGGAGTCGCTGAGTAATTTTCAGGCTCCCTGTCACTCTGAACCCCTCTCTGAAAGCCAAACCCCTGCTGACACCACAGTACTCTTCTGACCAGAGTAAATTATCACTAGAAAACAGACTCACACACAGATTGGAGTGAAATGATATGATGTTTATATTAAACTTGGATGTAAGCTCAGTCAAACAGTAAAAAGAGGATGATCTGACACATTCAGTTATGTGTGTACATTTTTTAATTGAACTACTACGTTCTGTAAACAACAGGCATTTTTTTTCAACAGAACAGCTACAAATGGATAGGTAAACATATAAAGGAAACCTAGAACACCACCTGCTGGTAATAAATGCAAGTATTAAATATTATGCAACATTTCATATTTACCAGCCTATAAAATGAAATGTCTTGATTGCATCTTGTTCTAGTCCTGAACTTAATAGAGAAAATACGTATATGCAAACCACTATACTGAACCTTTTTTCCTGACAGCTCCATGTCAGCAAAACTGGGTAAGGCCCTCAACCCCACCCCCCCATGCTTCCAGGACAAAACTCATAAATTTGAGCCCACCTGTAGCCTTGGCATTCCTTGTTTTTCCTCTACTTATGTTAAAAAAATTATATAAATTTAATTTGCTTTACTGCACAATTGCCAGTTGAAATAATGCAATGTTGAATAACAAAAAATGGCCTGGTCATGAAGGGGAGCTCTATGCTCTACACTGCTCCACTCTGTATACTGTGCTATGAGCTCTATACTCCCCATTGCTTCACTCTGTATACTGTGCTATGACCTCTATACTCCCCACTGCTTCATTATGAATACTGCACTGTGAGCTCTATACTCCACACTGCTCTACTCTGTATACTGTGCTATGAGCTCTATACTCCCCACTGCTCCACTCTGTATACTGTGCTATGAGCTCTATACTCCCCACTGCTACACTCTGAATACTGTGCTATGAGCTCTATACTCCCCACTGCTCCACTCTGTATACTGTGCTATGAGCTCTATACTCCCCACTGCTCCACTCTGTATACTGTGCTATGAGCTCTATACTCCCCACTGCTCCACTCTGAATACTGTGCTATGAGCTCTATACTCCCCACTGCTTCATTATGAATACTGCACTGTGAGCTCTATACTCCACACTGCTCTACTCTGTATACTGTGCTGTGAGCTCTATACTCTACACTGCTCCAGAAGTGTACAAAATCCTCCAGAGGTCAAGCGATTCGTCATTTTAACACCTTATAAAGCAATCCACGGAGCTGGCCAGAACCAATTCTTGAGGGAGTCTATTCCACATTTTCACAGCTCTCGCTGTGAAGAAACCCTTCTGTGTTTGGAGATTAAATTTATTTTCCTCCAGATGATATTTTAGTGAAAAACATATAAGATCCATAAAGCTTTTATCAGAATGTGTGTCACTGGTTTGCAGGACTCTGCCACCTTGTGTTTCTTTTAACATCCTGCAGTCTGAATAATAGCAGGGTGTTACATGTGTATAAATGCTCCACATGGAGTTTGCCACCTCCTCTTGACCTTTTGTTATCATCAAAATTGTGGCTTTCAAGTAACCAACTTTCATGGAGGACATTATAACTCCTAGCCAGTCCACTCCTCCCTTTGGACTGATTTGCATACAACATTAACCTTTAAAGCAATTATAAAACAGTAGACTACATTATATTATCTGGTTCATTCAACACTCTTTTTCTGCTTACAGGAGCAATCAACAGAAGCACTCCAGCAACACTGGACTTTACTAGCAAGTTCAATCTATGACAGTTATCACAATACTGCATTTATTTTTGTGGGGAAGTGATTATTCTTATTAATATATACTGCATAAGTGTCACTTGCTTCTATACAGGGAATGTAGTGTATGGAGTATTTGTCCTCAGTTTGGTCGCTATGTGGTGCAATTGGGAACTTAACCAATCTTTTTTCACTTGATATGCCATTACACCCCCATGCATCATCTCATTAGAGGTATAGCAGCCAAACCAGACTACTCTTACATTCTAGCTTTCCAGATTCTGCAATCTGCTTTTAAATGGTCTTGTTTCTTGCACATAAAGTATTCATGTGTTTCTTGTGGTATGTTACTGTTTTAACATCTTTTGGCTCCATGCGCAGTAGCATGTAAAAAAAAAGTTGGATAAAAAACACTGGTAATAGCATTTTAGTATTGTTTAGAAGCCTATAGGAGCGTTAGTGTTTTATTAGAATTTTTACAGTACATGTAGAAAAAAAAGCTAGAAAAAAGCTATTAGGAGCATTTTAGTATTATTTAGCAGTGTTTATGAACATTTAGGAGCATTTAGCATTAGTTTCTGCTGTAAAAATGCTCTAAAAAACTCTACAATAACAACTTTTTTTTGCTCCTAGATGCTGAAGCTCAAAAAACGCTAATAGCCTAAAGTAGTGTGCATGGACACATAGGATAACACTATTTAGCTTCCAGGAGCAAAAAATGCTAATAACAGCTTCTAGAAGCTTAAAAAAATGCTAATGTGCATGGAGCTTTAAAGCAGACTCTGCAACAGAAGCACCATCAATATTAATGCTTTCTGTTTTATGCTTATATTCATCCACAAGCTTGCTCTTAAAGTATTCCAATGTCAGTTCATCATTTGGATGTGCATAAAGTGTTGTGAGAAGCATTTGATAAATTTCTGTTAAACCATTAAGTAATAGTGCTGTGACATGAAAGTCTTTTATATCCTCTCCTGTACCTCTCGGGTTCAGTAATTTCCAAGGTGTATTTTATCAAAAACCACCTCCTAAACAAATGTGATTTACAATAACCCACAACACAAACAACACCTTCCCCTGAAGGTGTAACAAATTTATATATGTGAAAGTGTTATAAGCAAAAATTAAACTTTATCTAAAAACTGTGAAGTCCATCAATCAGTCCATCAAACAGTTGTTAACCCTCACTGTCCTATAACATCATAGTTCAAAATGTTCAGAAATTCTTCTAACGATCTCCCATGTGCATGTACCTCAAAAAAAGGAAAATAACATATAGTGCATTATCCTTTATATAACATAAACTTAATTCATCTCACACAATCCAGTGACTAATAGTGAAAGTGGTGAAAAAACCGTGAAAAACGGTGAGATAATCAGTGAAAACACTGTGTATGTTTTTTCACCACTTTCACTATTAGTCACTGGATTGTGTGAGATGAATTAAGTTTATGTTATATAAAGGATAATGCACTATATGTTATTTTCCTTTTTTTGAGGTACATGCACATGGGAGATCGTTAGAAGAATTTCTGAACATTTTGAACTATGATGTTATAGGACAGTGAGGGTTAACAACTGTTTGATGGACTGATTGATGGACTTCACAGTGTTTATTTAAAGTTTAATTTTTGCTTATAACACTTTCACATATATAAATTTCCAAGGTGTGCCTTATGCAATCCTGCATATCCTGGCCTTTCATCAGCTTGGTTTGGTATAGCTTTCTATTCAAATACAGTTTATTGCTGAGATTAGCTCTTTCATGCACCTTTTATAATCCTCCCCACATTTATTTATGTCAGGGCTGGGCTGTGGAACGAACAGGTAGGCCTAGTGGCAGGGTAACGCACTGGCTGACGACAACGACCACCAACAGACCGAAGTCCCTCAGGGCGCGGAGTCTAAGTCCCAGGCTGCCCTTCACCAGGGCCCCTG